>NC_084649.1:30809468-31139468 GCF_019802595.1 Syngnathoides biaculeatus
ATTAAAGATTGTTGAATTACTAAAAAGCTAAGACAGCTTCTTCATAGCGCCAATAAAATATATTCATCATCTTCACTTTTTGTTACAGCCAAAATCCAATGGCTTAATATATTTAATCTCTCTTTCAAAACACAATCGTTAACAAAGACAAAATGAAAAGAATCTCCTTATCGTTCTCATAAAACCTGTATTCAATTTCTGAGTTATGTAAACCACTGTGCTACTGTGTTTAAGACTAACATCAATTGCTTTGTTACCCAGATCTACTGTATGCTTTACTTAACACGCTGTTGTCTCTTGAGATCTGCAGACAATTTCTCTGACATGACTTGTTTGTGCTTTGACACTCATTGTCAAATGCAGGATGTTACACAGACCTGTACACCTTACCATTTTGAAGTCAAGGTGTTGTCACAATGAAACAGAACACACTGCAAAGCAATCTTAAGTTTCATGGCAAAGGATATGATATGTATAGGGAGAGAGATATACAGTAGTGTATGGATATGTTTCCATCCATCAATCCATTTTCTTCGCCGTTTATCCTCACAAGGGTTGCGGGAGTGGCCGAGCCTATCCCAGCTGTCAACGGGCAGAAGGTGGAGTACACCCTAAACCAATCACAGGGTACATGAAAACAGACAACAGTCACACTCCCAATCACACCGAGGGGCAATTTAGGTTGTTCAATCAATTTTGCATGTTTTTGGGTTGTGGGAGGAATCCGGAGTGCCCGGAGAAAACCCTTGCAGGCACAGGGAGAAAATGCAACTCCACACAGGCGGTGCTGGGATTGATCCCTGGACCTCAGAACTGTGATCCCAATGTTATACAGCTGCCTCACCGTGCTGCCTGGATATGTTTCATTTTCTGAAAATCTTTTCACATTATTGTTTCAACGTTTTTTCACTTCTTATAATTGGTTAATATGTGTAGAATTATGAGGGTAATCTATTTAAGGATGGGGTTTTAACATACTGTAAAAAAATGAAGGGGGTGAATAGGTTTTTGTGGACATTGTATATACATGCAAGGCTATCCAATCTCAACAAACATAATAATTCCAGAAAAAAGAGGGGTGATGCATGTTCACCTAAAACCAGACTTAAAACATGCATAAGACACACAAAAAAGGACTTATGCAATTTTGGACTGCAAAAATGAGAAAGTCTCATAAAGCAAATGAGAGAATAAGAGCCAATCCACTTATTCTCTGTACACTGCACAACAATATATGTAAAGTATAGTCTATATATTTTGTAATTTATGAATTTCAGGATGATTGCTCATTTGACATAGTATGTTTACTGCTCCCAACAATATGTTATTGCCATAAAATGACAAATATTAATTTTTTATTTAATATCTCACAAATAGCATTGTCTTTGAGCTTTGTAAAATAACGACTTGATCTGGATTCTTACTGTCCAATGTGAACTCTAGCACAAACTCGCTGCTGTTGGGCAGGAAGCTGTGTCTCCAGCCGACGTTAATGTAGTTACTGTTGTGCTCCACCGTCACATTCCAGATCTCTTCCCCAGGTACCACTGCACAATGGGTGTTAAAGGTTAAGGGTCAGTAAGATCAGGGCACAGATCCAAACACCCAATGGGGGACCCAATGTAGACCTACAGTAGTGTTCAAAATAATAGCAGCCCAATGTGACAAACCAAATTAATCAAAATTTTCAGAATATTTTTTATTGCTATATGTCAAAGAAATTACCACTAAATGCAAAAGATTCTGAGAAAACAAACCCGACCCAGCATTCATGATATATACACTCTAAAGGAAGTGCAACTGGGCTTTTTGTTGAAAGGGGTGTGTTAAAAAAATGGCAGTCAGCCATTGACTTTACAAATACAAAACCATTTTGTACAAACTTTTTCTTTTTTCTTAACGACATTCCATAATTCATTTACATTCCCTGGTTTTGCTTCAGAAACAGCATTTTTGATGTCACCCCATAAATTCTTGATTGGATTAAGGTCCATGGATTGGGCTGGTTAACTATGTTGGTTTGTAACCAAGACTTTTGAAGTTTTTTAGTGTGTTTGGGGTCACTGTGTTGTTCAAGGGCATGTCCTCTCGACCAAAATGCAACATGACCTCTTCAAGTACCGGTATTTTGACACATGCAAACCGATCCATAATCCCTGGTATATGAAAAATAGGCCCAAATCCATAGGAGAATCATGCCCATATCCTGATACTTGCACCACCATGCTTCACAGTCTTCAAAGGCTTGAATTCAGAATTTTGGGGTCGTCTTACAAACTGTCTGCGACCCCACCACCCAAAGAAATTATTTTATTCTCATCATTCTACAAAATGTTCCTCCATTTCTCTTTAGGCCACTTGATTTGTTCTTTGGCAAATTATAGCCTCCTCTGCACCTGCCTTTTTTTTTTTTTTTTAACAGTGACTTTGCAGGAAATTCATGGAAATAGATTATCATCCCACAGACGTCTTCTCACTATCACGGTATTTACAGGTAACTCCAGACTCTCTTCGATCTTCCTGGAAGTGATCATTGGCTGAGCCTTTGCCATTCTGGTTATTCCGCAATCCATTTTGATGGTTGCCCTTCATTTTCTGCCACGTCTCTGGGTTTGCTCTCCATTTGAAGGCATAGGGATCATGTTATATGAACAGCCTATAATTTTTTGCACCTTGAAACGTTTCCTCTCTTCAATCAAACCTTTAATCAGTGTATGTTGTTCTTTTGAACAATGTGTGGAACCACCCATTTTACTCAGGCTTTCAGGAGAAATGCATGTTCAACAGGTGCTGCCGTCACCCTTAAATAGGCGCCACCTGAATCACACCTGGTTTTCATAAAATTTATGACCTCACTGACTGAATCTCACTGCTATTTTTTAAAACACATCCCTTTCAACAATTTGCCCAATTGTACAGCCTCAAGAGTGTCTATACCATGAATGCTGGGTCTTGTTGGTATTCTGAGAACCTACTGCACCTACTTGGTAACTTGTTTCACATGTAGCAAAAAAAAAAAACATACTCAAAACGTGGATTAATCTGGTTAGTCACATGGGACTGCAATTATTTTGAACACTACAGTGGTGTATAGATACCGGTGCCACTCGGGGAAGTATGATAAAAAATTTTTTTCAATAGCCACTCTTCGGAGTAAATTGTCCATTCGTGAATTAAAAATTCACCCTAAATAAAATAAAATGCTCATTGATTTTTAAAACCACTAAATATTTACTTCTGAGTTTGGAGTAGTTTTAGGAGTAAAAATAATAAATTATAAATCGAAGGGTGCTCCCAAAAACAGTAATTCCAAAAGTTTAGGTTCACACCTCTCATCTACATAACAGGCATTACATTTGTGGCTATGTTTCAATAATTAATTGTCCTATTGATTTGGATGTAAACTTTGTTGACTGTTTCTTCAAGTGATAAAGGGCAGTTCATGTCACATACAGTATCTACAGTGGAACCTTTAAAGTCAAACACCTTGTAAAGTTTTTTTTTGGGGTGGGGGGGAGTGAGAGCTTGACAAATTTAACATTTAAGAAGGCTTATAAACTTTGAGTTTGAACAGTCCTCATGGATGACATCACTTTGAACACCAGCATTTGGTACGTCTTCAGTAAGCAACAGAGGAGTAATTCTGTGCATCGGTTTTGACATTTATATGAAAATTTTTCAACTCTTACCCAAGCCCAAATGGATTGTTCAGGGATCTGAGAGACGACACTGGAGAGATTGTGACTAAAGAGATTTATATTGGAAGGACTCGGGCTCCATCCGGTATTATTATACTTCTGACAGTAATCGTTCATCTCAGGGGATGCATTCAAGAAGAGCACTGCACGAGACAAATTCTGTTAAGCAGCAATAAATTCTTCTTGTCTTTTCAGCTTGTCCTGTTCGGGGTCATCACAGCGTGTCATCTTTTTCCATCCGTGCATTTCCTTAGCCGCTTATCCTCATAAGTGTCACGGGGAGTGCCGGAGCCTGTCCGAGCTGTCAATGGGCGGAAGGCGGGGTACACCTCAAACTGGTTGCCAGCCAATCGCAGGGCACATAGAGACAAACAATCGCATTCACAATCACACCTATGGGCAATTTAGAGTGTCCAATTAATGTTGCATGTTTTTGGGATGTGGGCGGAAACCGGAGTGCCCAAAAAAAAACCCAAGCAGGCAGAGGGAGAACATGCAAACTCCACACAGACGGGGCTGGGATTGAACCCAGGTCGTCAGAACTGTGAGGCCAATGCTTTACCAATTAACCCACCATTCCACCCTCATCTTTCTCCTTGTAAGACAATGTCCTGCATCTTCCTCCCAAACACCCACTGCCCTCATGTCTTCTCTCATAACATCCATCACACTTCTCTTTGGTGTTCCTCTTGGTCTTTTGCCTGATGGTTCCATTCTCAGCACCCTTCTACCAAACCATTCAGTCTCTTGCCTCTGGACATGTCCAAACATTCAAAATCTGCTCTCTTGAACCTTGTCTTTAAAACATCTAACTTTGGCTGTCCCTCTTTAAATTGCTACATGTCAAAGAAATTACCACTAAATGCAGAAGATTCTGAAGAAGATTTCTGCCACCTTCAGCTATGCTTCCTGTTGTCTCTTCAGTGTCACCGTCTCTAATCCGTACAACATGCCTGGCCTCACCACTGTTTTATAAATTTTGCCCTTCATCCTTGCAGAGACTCTTGTCACATAACACACCAGACACCTTCCGCCAGCCGTTCAAACTTACTTGGACCCGTTTTTTCTTCACTTCCTGACCACACTCCCCATTGCTTTGGATTGTTGACCCCAAGTATATATAGTCATCTACCCTTGCTATTTCTTCTCCCTGGAGTCTCGCTTTTCCCCTTCAACCCCTTTCATCACGCACATATATTCTGTTTTACTTTGGATAATATCTTCATTCCTCTCCTTTCCAATGAATGCATTCATTTTTGTAATTGTTCTTCCACCTGCTCCCTGCTTAAACTGGAGATCAAAATGTCATCTGTGAACATCACGGGCCAAGGAAATTCCAGTCTAACCTCATCTGTCAACCTACCCATTACCACAGCAAACAGGAAAGGGGCTCACAGTTGATCCCTGATGCAGTCCCACTTCCACCTTAAATTCTTCGGTCACACCTGCAGCACATCTCACCACTGTTATGCTGCCCTCATACATGTCCTGTACAATTCTAACATATTTCTCTGCCACCCCAGATTTACGCATGCAGTACCACAGTTCCTATCTTGGTACTGGTACTCGGTACTTCCTCTTCTCTCCTTTTCTTGGTTCATCGACTTTTCACAGTATTATTTCCATTAATTTAGCACACTACTGGCACCAGTCAACCTATTTCCATCTCTATTCTTAAACACCCTTACCTGCTGCACATCCTTCCCATCTTTATCGTTCTATCTGGCAAACCTGAAGGGATCTTTTTCTCCTTCTTTTGTGTCCAACCTGGGGTACATGTAACATGCCTCAGGTTTGGCCTTCACCATTTCTCCCTTTGTCCGATGTCGCAACTCAATGTATTTCTTTTGCCTCTCCTCAGTCTTCTGAGTGCCCCACTTTTTCTTTGCTACCCTCTTTCCTTATATGACTTCCTGTATTTTGGGATTTCACCACCAAGTCTCCTCCCCTTTCCTACCAGAAGACACACCAAGTACTCTGGTGCCTGTCTCTCTGATCACCTTGGCTGTAGTAGTTCAGTCTTCTGGGAGCTTCTGCTGTCAATCGAGAGCCTGTCTCACCTCTTTCCGAAAGGCCACACAATGTTTTTCCTTTCTCAGCTTCCAAAATATGGTTCTCTCCTCTACCTTTGTCTGCTTAATCTTCCTCCCAGTGTAATCTTACACACCACCAATTCTTTGCTGGCGAGTTACACTCTCCACTACCACTACCTTACAGTCAGTAACCTCCTTCAGATTACATCGTATGCACACAATGTAGTACACTTGCGTGCTTCTACCTCTGCTCATTACTGGCATTTCCATCCTTTTTGCAAAGTCCACCACCATCTATTCCTCAAAGTTTCTTTCCTGGATGCCATACCTACCCATCATTTCTTCATCACCCCTGTTTCCTTCACCAACAAGTCCATTACAATCTGCACCAATCACAAATCTGTGTCTGGGATCCTCAGAACTACTTCATATAGTTCCTTCCAGAATTTCTCATTCAACTCTCGGTCACATCCTACCTGTGGGTCTTCGCCACTAATCACATTATACATAACACCCTCAATTTCAAGTCTCAACCTCATCACTCCATTTGATATCCTTTTCACCCCTAAGACATTCTTTGCCAGCTCTTCATTTAAAATAACCCCTACTCCATTTCTTTTCCCATCTACTCCATGGTAAAATATTTTATACCCTGGCCCTAAACTTCTAGGTGTATTACCTTTCCACCTGCTCTCTTGGATGCACACTATATCAACCTTTCTCCCAATAATCATGTCAACCGACTCCTAAGCTTTTCCTGTCAAAGTCCCAGAATTCAAAGTCCCTCCACTCGG
This sequence comes from Syngnathoides biaculeatus, assembly GCF_019802595.1. Lineage (NCBI taxonomy): Eukaryota > Metazoa > Chordata > Actinopteri > Syngnathiformes > Syngnathidae > Syngnathoides > Syngnathoides biaculeatus. The sequence continues at coordinate 30,815,994 of NC_084649.1, forward strand.
TTGTAGGCTCTGTGAATTCCTCTTCTTCTTCTGCCAACAAATCCGCTTTCCTCCTCTTCTTTGTCTTCGACCCACATTAGCTGAATTCCCACTGACGCCCTGCAAGTTGACAGTGCTTGGGGTGGGCATTGTTAACCCAGGCCATGACTGATTGGGTATGGGATTCTTTAGATGAACGCTCATATTTGTTTGGCAAAGTTTTAAGTCGACTGCCGTTCCTGAGGCAACCCTCTGAATTTATCCAGGCTTGGGACCGACCTACATATTGCAGTGACTTATACCCCCGAGGGGCTGCATTCTAAGCTACTAAGCAGCAATAAATTATCCTTCCATTTTCTGTATTGCTTATCCTCTCGAGGGGTGTGGGGGTATTGGAGCCTCTGTCACCCATCTTTGAGCAATAGGCTGAGTACATCCTGAAATGGTTGTCACATATAAACATATAAAGTACCATTTGCATTCACATTCACACCTTACGCTCAGTTTAGAGTCTTCAATCAACCTACCACGCAGGTTTTTGGGATGTGGGGCAAATTTGGGGAAGCCGCAGAAAGCCCACATAGGCACAGTGAAAATGCAAATGTAAATGCAAAATGCACATGCAAATTCCACACAGGCCAGGGCGGGATTTAAAGACCAGTCCTCAGAAACTAGAGACAGATGTCGGTCACGCTGCTGCCAGCAACCAGTGATTTACAACATACAGTGCCGTGAAAAATTATTTGCCCTCTCAGGATTTCAGCATATTTTTTCAGACCTATTACACACAAAGGTTTCAAATCATTAAATAAATGTTAATATCACTCAGCAATAACCCAAGGAAATACAAAATGCAGTTTTCAAATGACAAGTCAATCTATTAAGGCACAAAAAAATTCCAACATTTCAAAATGTCCGTAAAAAAGTAATTGCCCCCTGAACCTAAAAAACAAAACGCAATAAATTAAATCAAGGGTTTGTGATGATTGGTTTCGAGTCTTTCACATGGCTCTGGAGGAATGTTGTCCCATGGCACTGGAGGAATTTTGTTCCAGCCATCATTGCAGAATTGTTTTAACTCCGCCATATTGGAGGGTTTTCTTGCATCTGTCCAGCATCTCAATTGGATTGAAATCTTGACTTTGATGGGCTCCTCCTAAACCTGAATTATTATGATTACCATAATTTTTAGCCATTCAAAGGTGGACTTGCTGGTGTGTAATGGATCGTTGTCCTGCTACATGATCCAAGAGTGCTTTTGTTTGGGGGCACAAACTGAAACTCCTTCAGGAATTTCTGGTAGACCGTGGAATTCATTGTTCCATCAATCACAACAAGCTGTCCTGGTCCCGAGGCCGCTCCACCACACTGCCAGCACCACACTTCACTTTTGGCAGAATGTTTTTTTGTTTTTTTTTTTTTTCAAATCAAAAGCAATGCCATTTTTACAACAGATATAACGAGCCGGACACCTTTTAAAAAGTTCAATTTTGGACTTGTCAGTCCACAGAGTGTTTCCTCAAAAGTCTTAAGGATCCTCAATACACTTTTTGGCAAATGCAGGACAAGCCTTTGTATTCTTTGCTGACAAAAGGGGTTTTCATCTGGGAACTCTCTCATGGATGCCATTTTTGGCCATTGTCTTTCATATGCTATACAGTCATGAACATTGACCTAAACTGAGGCCTGCAAGGCTTGCAGGTCTCTAGATGGTGTTTGAGGGTCTTTTGTGACCTTCTTAATGAGTCCTTGTCACACTCTTGGAGTACTTTTAGTTGGTTGTCCACTCCTGGGAAAGTTTGCCGCTGTTCTTAGTTTTCTCCATTTGTGGATAATGGCTCTGACATTTGTTCACTGGAGTCACAAAGGCTTGGAAATTGCTTTGTAACTTTTTCCAGACTGATGGATTTAAATCACTATTTTTCTAATTTCTTCTTGAATTTCTTTGGATCGTGGGATGACGCATTGGTTCTTGAGATCTTGTACCCTACTTCACATTCTCTGACAGATTCTATGTAAGTGGATTCTTGATTCAACAAGCTTAGTAGTAATCAGGTTTAGGTGTGACTTGTGAAATTGAACTCACCTTTGCCAAATGTGTGATTAGTCACAGTGACTTGGTGATTTAATGAGGGGACAAGTACTTTTTCACAGAGGGCCTGAAACGTTTAGATTTTTTCGTTTTGTGTTCTAAATAATTGAATTGTCATTTGAAAACTGCTTTTTGTATTTCTTTGGGTTGTCTCTGAGTCATACTGTATTAGAATTGGTTCGATGATTTTAAGCCTTTGTGTGTAGATATGCAAAAAGAAAACATACTTTTTCACAGCACTGTATTTATATAAAATTTTAAGTTTAATTTATGCAAATTCAGTGTCAATATGTAATAATTTAGAGAGACACAATTATGCATTTATCCCTTTGAGGTCACCAAACAAGCACTACACAAGCACCTATAAAAGTTGGTTGGGTGGGCTCTGCTTGAGTGACATGAATGTCAATCAAGGTTGACGTGCAAAAGATAGGTGATTTGCTGGCTAAACTATTTGGCAATGCAGGTCACAGAGACAACCTCGGTATTGCAGCCAGTGCAAACCATCATGGTGCTTCCCAGAATTCCTTGCAATGCTCTTTTTAAAGATAGGTTCAAGAAATCAACCTAAATCTTGCTCTTCACTTGCATTTGTTCCAGAGCCCCCCAAACCAGAGTGATTTCAATCTGAGATTTAGAAGTGGTTGTTAAATTCACTCTAAATCTTTATTCTTGTGTAGTTTGACCAAACAATGTCAGAGACCGGTCATCGAGACACCCGTAAACTCATTCTAATTGTGTACTATAAGATTTTCATTTGGTAAAAAATCTTCATAACTAATCAGAGAACACACAGCTTTCACATTTGTTCAACGTCAGAGGTTCCACTGTATGTGAAGGCCATTAAAATCATGGGAGAATGTACCCAATACATTCTTATCAATATTCTTGTTGATGACCAGGACAGGAGGTGGAGTGGCTGGCCCTGCCTCAGTTGTTTCGATGGTAGTAGAAGTTGTAGTCTTCACAGACATTGTAATAGTGGTCGTGGTAGAAGTTGAGGTATTAATGGCTGTTGGAGCAGCAGTAATGGGAGGAAGAGGAGCAAGAGGAGGAGGAGTAACAGTGAAATCTGAAGCCCAAGAAAGATCCGTAAGCTCAACTACAAGGGAAGAGCGGGGAAAGAACAAAGAGTTACAGACAAGGCACAAGGAATTTAACATGTATATAAACACATGACAAGGTTTATCAAGGTGAAAGTGAAAACAAAGATACTGTAATTCCTCACAAGTGACAATAAATAATCACATCTGAGTTAAGTCATTTTACCTCTTATATAAAAACCACTGTGGACAGATTGCTCTAAATTTATAATTGAAACTTGGGTATCATTACAAACACAAATATTACATTAGGGTAATATTTGTGGGGACCTTGAACTGGTCCCCAGCTAATTTCATTTATTTTTCAATTGAGTTGTAGAGGTTACAAGCCACAATAGTGGTGTAAAACGTTTTGAAAAGAATTATCTTGTCTGTTTTTTAATATCGTAAAATTGTGGCATTTTAACATTTTTTCACAGTCAACAGGGGTGTTGACTTTTTCTATCCACTGTCCATTAATGTATACATACAGCAGTAGTATTGTCAATCCTAATGCATCTTTTGCTGCATTTCACATGTAGTACTTGAAAGCCTATAACCAAGTTCTCGAGTTTTGCTAAAAAAAAATATATATATATATATCTTGCAGACTAAGATAAAACACTGACACAAATACTTTTGTTATTATTATTATTATTACATACAGGGAGTCCTCAGGTTGACACGGTTTCGACCTAAGACGTTTCGACTTTACAACGCCCGTCCCCCGTCCGCCATTTTGTCTGGCTAGTGCTTGTCCGTGTTTGTACGCCGGGAGTATCTTCATAATTTTTGCCCTCCTTTGTTGACATTATCGCACCAAAGAAGAAATCTGTCTTTTAGCAATGCTTCTGCATTCTGCAAGCTCAAAAAAGATTGGAGAAAGGAGAGAGACCAACACCACCAAGGCTTCAGTCGGTCGACCGTGGTGAAAATTATTAAAGACAAAGCCCGTATTTTAGCCCATGTGAAAGGTTCCGTTCCTATGTTGGATACAATGATCACAAAACAAGATTCTTTGATACTTGTCGAGATGGAGAGGATGGAGGACCAGGTTCCTTTGCAATAACTAAGCACACCTTCCCCTTCTTCTTCTCCATCCACCTCTCAGCAGTAATGCTAAGTACATCTTCTTGTTTATTTCAAGGTATTTGTTTTTCATACAAAGTATTTTGATGTAAATTCTGACTTTAATGGTGGAATCCGACTTAAGTCGAAATTCGAGTTCAGTCGCTACTGTAGGAACGGATCTCAGTCGTAGACTGAGGTATTTAAGTACCCAGTACTTATATATTGTTATATTTTTAAAGTTCTATTCTTGTTCTCAGGGCATCGATTCAGGCTAATTCAAAGAGGTCACCCTTTCTCAAAGGTTCCAACATGAATTGTGGTTCACTCATACTGTACCTTGATTTTAATGTGATCTACAACCACCACAATGTCAATTATTAAGGTTTCCATCACACAGCTCCCTATTACATGATGGGGCAAAAATGCCATCATGCTTGCATCATATTTCCAAGCATGCTCAAAAGCAGTGAAGACAATGGCATATTTGGTAGCAGATGCAAGGCAGTTACAGAACTTTAGTTCAGTCAAATGCACCATTTATGACTGATCTGGTGAATGTTTCAGGATGGCAGAGTGACATGAACTACAAAAATGCTCTGAACCAAAATGATCAAGCCATTAAGTGGGCTAGGCAGTCATGTGCTGTCCACCATGGACTTCTAATTTTCAAACAGTTAATGTTTCCTTCCATTCCAAGCATACCCAGCAACATGCCCGTTATAAGCTGCATTTTGTGACAAAGTGTCGAAAAAATTTGTTGAGATTCTAAAGTGCAGCAGTTAGCAAAAATGAGAAATACTGCAAGATTGTCCTTAAAAAAAAAAAAAGTACCATCAGGGATATGTTAAAAAAACTAATTCTCAATTTTCCAGGTCAACAAACTATAATTATAGAAAGAATTCATGAAAACCCGTACAACTGTAGTTAAGCATGTATGGGTAATTAGGTATACACATTTTAAAAAATAACCACTTATTGATGAGATTTCCACAAATGTGTGAAATATGTATTTTTTCTCACACTATTGGCATTCATAATAATATCCTTCTTCTTTTCCTTTTGGCTTGTCCCATTAGGGGTCACCACAGCGTGTCATTTTAGATGAACGCATATTTTTTGGGCAATTTCATGCCGGATGCCCTTCCTGACGCAACCCCTCTGTATTTAGCCGGGGAGAGAAGCTTACAGCACCTGGTATTCCAAGGCAGTCTCCCATCCAAGTACTAACCAGGGCCAAACCCGCTTAGCTTCCGAGATCTGGCGTTCTCAGAGTAGCATGGCCGTAAGTTAATATTCATAATATTATATTACGGTATAATCTTCACTTGTGATATTAAAATTTATATTGTTATATTATATATTATTTATATTAAAAGTTTTATTAAATCCCTGATGGCAACTAACCACAGAATATAGATGTTTGAGAAAAACAAAAACAAAATGAAAAGAAAAAGCATGAACAGGAGCACAGTCCACATCTTAACATTGTGACTAGAAGCAATGTAATTAATGTTGGCCTTCTTTCATTTAATAATATTTAATATATATCTAGTCAAGACAATCAAGATTAATAAATTATAAAAGGTGACACCAACTGTTCTGTACATACTGTAAAGGTTGACACAAGTGTTTCGATAGAGTAAATAAATGTGTTTTGACGTACTCTATAATGCATGTATTCATGATGCACTGATGCAAGCATTCCAGATATTACATTGCACAGGAATTGTATTGACACATAAGTACTGTATGGTTAGTCCAGATTTGGTTATTCAGATTTGGATCACATAATTACACTTTCAATTTCATGGTCTGGAAAATCTGTTATGTTAGTCTTATGTTTCATTTATTTCTAGACACAGGATATTTGTCTGAAAAGTTAGGATACATTAACTTATACATTTTTATTACTTTTTTTTAGACTGCAAGCAATGATCCTGTTGTGCAAAACAAAAATGTAGTGGACTGCACTGCTGCTCTGTGCACAGGTGGACAAATATAAAGTGAGACATAGAGGATGGAGGTGGGAACAGGCAAATGTGTTTTTCATGCTCTATTACCTAGACCTGTGGCTTCAGTAAAATTTTCTGCCAACAAAAAGAACAGAAGAGCCAATGAAGAGGGAACATGTATTATACAGAAGATGGTGACAAAAATTTTAAAAGATAAATAAAACAAATATATTTATACTCATACAGTCCCCTTAAGTAGCTTGGTTTCATTTGCTCCCGTTTGAAAACACTATCGCGAGAGAGGTTCTTCAGTTATTTTAGTAGTTCTGCACTACAGTTTCTGGTTTATTAAATGTGATAGGCGGAGGTTTTCTTCTTATTCATACCCTTTTACTGTAAATAAATTGGTTCATGCAAAGATTTTCCACAAAATACCAGTTTCACGAAATGCCAACAACATTCTAAGGTGAACATTACTTCTGCTATCCGTATTTGTCAATGGAATAAAACTAGAGCAAATCAATGATGTAAGGGAAGGTGCATGCATCAGTTCAACAGTTTGTCAGATGTAGGTTACAAGCATATAGTATTAATCTTTTCTTTCCACAAAAATTATTAAAGTTGAGAGTTTGAAGGATGTTAAAGGACCTAGGATCTAATGCTCTGAACATTGGCAACTTATTCCTTACTTTTTGTATTTATTTATTGATTTATTATGTCTGCAAATCCCTCCTAAATAAAGCCATTGTGATTTGGCTTGTTTATTGATTAAATACTGTATTTCTTTTCAAACACATTTCGCCCTGTCACACAGACTGGACCATCAAACGCAGAAGGTAAGGAGAGTTTCCTCGCACTATTTACTACGTATTCTGCAGTGTCATTTTTGCCACCATATTTTTTTAGACAATAATAATAATGATACATTTTACTAGGATTGTTTGTTTAAAAATTGGCAGTGCAAATGTGTGAAGAGAAGACAGCCAGGTCATCTCTTGGGGTACTCAGTTGCCATATCTGGCTGCTCTTTAGCCACGACTACAGGGCTCCGTGCAGGTGTCCTGCGGTTATTGTCTGTCTTCTTTTGTCGAGACAGCTTCCTAATATGGTGATACCTCAAATGGATTAACTGTGACCATTACATTTTTTTTAAACCTGTCTGTATGTATGTGTGTGTGCGAGTGTGTGTGGGGGGTGGGTGGGTGGCGGGGTTTACTTATTTTCTTGACAATCAAATGCTAGGGCAAAATGACATTTTCATCAAGGAGCCCCTTCTTTTCCTACAAAAATCCCCTTTGTTGTCATTTATAGTATTAGTTCATGTACAAAAACATAATGTGATGAATTTAAAGGCTCTTATTCATTCTTATTATGAGGAGTGCTAATGTGTAGACAGTCCCAAACACAGACAGGAAGACAAAAGGTAAATCAAGTGCCATTATTGCTGTTATTGTTTATGGATTTGTAGTGACAAAAAATCCAGTTCAGATTTTTTTTCAGAGTTTCCAGCTCTTTCAGGGGGATCCCGAGGCATTCCCAGGCCAGTCAAGAAACATTGTCTCTGTTCTGGATCGTCCCTTAGGTCTCCTTCCGGTGGGACGTGCCTAGAAAACCTCACCAAGGAGGCGTCCAGCAAGCATCTAAATCAGATGCCCAAGCCACCACATCTGGCTCATATGGAGGAACACGGCCTCAACTCTGAGCCCCTCCCAGATGGCTGACCTCAGGAAACTAATTTCAGCTGCTTGTATTCAGGATCTTGTTCTTTCAGTCATGACCCACAGCTCGTGACCATAGGTGAGAGTAGAAACGTAGATTGACTGGCACACAGGCCCGGGGAAAACATGCAAACTCCACACTGGTGGGGCTAGGATTTGGACCGGGGTCCTCAAAAATATGAGACCAACACTCTACAGCTGCACCAATTGAAAGTAGTATCTGATTTAAAAATTGTCACAATGCGTCACAATGAATCCAAGACAATAATTGCTCCAACTATGACAGCCTTTCTTTGAGCTATTTTCTTCAAAGGCATTACATTATTCATTACATTCCTGGAATTGTTTACTTTTCAACCTTTTGCCACATTTCAGGCTTCAAACATAAAGATATAAAATTAACATTTTTTGTCAAGAATCAACAACAAGTGTTTCACAGCACATCCCAGATTTTGTGACATCGGAGGTCCGCCCACGAAATGAGTCTTGTTGCAGGTAAGAAAGACTAGGTCAAAGTTCACGGGCTTTAATTCATTAACACTTTTATTTTTTGGTAAAAAAAATCTAACAGGATATGCATTTTATGGAAATTTATATTTTTGTCTAGATAAGATAACTTGTGTTAGAAATTACACATTACATACACTTTAAAATGGCATAGGGGCCCCAATGATTAATCTGCAGCCCAGAAAATTACATCCTTCAACATGGCAGATCCTTTATCCAAAGCACGAAAATTAAGTAATGACAAGCTCTTTGATGCTGAAAGTCACATTTCTCCACCATATTTATGAGGGACACCTCAATCATCTTCTTCTTTTTCTTTTCCTTTCGGCTTGTCCCGTTAGGGGTCGCCACAGCGTGTCATCTTTTTCCATCTTAGCCTATCTCCTGCATCTTCCTCTCTAACCCCAACTGCCCTCATGTCTTCCCTCACCACATCCATAAACCTTCTCTTTAGTCTTCCTCTCGCTCTTTTGCCTGGCAGCTCCATCCTCAGCACCCTTCCACCAATATACTCACTCTCTCGGCTCTGAACATGTCCAAACCATCGAAGTCTGCTCTCTTGAATCTTATCTCCAAAACCTCCAACTTTGACTGTCCCTCTAATGAGCTAATTTCTAATCCTGCTCACTCCGAGCGAGAACCTCAACATCTTCATTTCTGCTACCTCGAGTTCTGCTTCCTGTTGTTTCTTCACTGCCACCGTTTCTAATCTGTACATCATGGCCGGCCTCACCACTCTTTTGTAAAATTTGCCCTTCGTCCAAGCAGAGACTCTTCTGTCACATAACACACCAGACACCTTCCGCCAGCTGTTCCAACCTGCTTGGACCCGTTTCTTCACTTCCTTACCACACTTACCATTGCTCTGGATTGTTGACCCTAAATATTTGAAGTCCTCCACCCTCGCTATCTCTTCTCCCTGTAGCTGCACTCTTCCCCCTCCACCTTTCTCATTCACGCACATATATTCTGTTGTACTTCGGCTAATCTTCATTCCTCTCCTTTCCAGTGCATGTCTACATCTTTCTAATTGTTCCTCTGCATGCTCCCTGCTTTCACTGAATATCACAATATCATCTGCGAACATCATGGTCCAAGGGGATTCCAGTCTAACCTCATCTGTCAGCCTATCCATTACCACTGCAAACAGGAAGGGGCTTAGAGCTTCTCCCTGATGCAGTCCCACCTCCACCTTAAATTCTTCTGACATACCTAAGGCACACCTCACCATTGTTCTGCTGCCATCATACATGTCCTGTACTATTTTAACATACTTCTCTGCCACGCCAGACTTACGCATGCTTTACCACAGTTCCTCTCTTGGTACTCTGTCATAGGCCTTCTCTAGATCCACAAAGACACAATGAAGCTCCTTCTGACCTTCTCTGTACTTTTCCACTTGCATGCTCAAGGCAAGTAATGCATCTGTGCTACTCTTTCTAGGCATGAAACCATACTGTTGCTCGCAGATACTTACTTCTGACCTGAGTCTAGCCTCCACTACTCTTTGCCATAACTTCATTGTGTGGCTCATCAACTTTATTCCTCTATAATTCCCACAGCTCTGAACATCGCCTTTGTTCTTAAAAATGGGAACTAGAACACTTTTCCTCCATTCTTCAGGCATCTTTTGACCCGCTAGTATTCTGTTGAATAAGTTGGTCAAAAACTCCACAGCCATCTCTCCAAATTGCTTCCATACCTCCACTGGTATGTCATCAAGACCAACTGCCTTTCCATTTTTCATCCTTTGTAGTGCCTTTCTGACTTCCCCCTTACTAACCATTGCCACTTCCTGGTCCTTCACACTTGCCTCTTCAACTCTTCCTTCGCTCTCATTTTCTTCATTCATCAACTTCTCAAAGTATTCTTTCCATCTATTTAGCACACTACCGGCACCAGTCAACACATTTCCATCTCTATCCTTAATCACCCTAACCTTCTGCACATCCTTCCCATCTCTATCCCTCTGTCTGGCCAACCTGTAGAGATCCTTTTCTCCTTCTTTCGTGTCCAACCTGGTGTACATGTCTTCATATGCCTCTTTTCCAGCCTTTACCACCTCTACCTTTGCCCTATGTCGTATCTCGATTTACTCCTTTTGCCTCTCCTCAGTCCTCTCAGTGTCCCACTTCTTCTTCGCTAATCTCTTTCCTTGTATGACTCCCTGTATTTTGGGGTTCCACCACCAAGTCTCCTTCTCCCCTTTCCTACCAGAAGACACACCAAGTACTCTCCTGCCTGTCTCTCTGATTACCTTGGCTGTCGTAGTCCAGTCTTCCGGGAGCTTTTGCCGTCCATCGAGAGCCTGTCTCACCTCTTTCTGAAAGGCTGCACAACATTCTTCCTTTCTCAAGTTCCACCACATGGTTCTCTGCTCTACCTTTGTCTTCTTAATCTTCCTAGCCACCACCAGAATCATCCTACACACCACCATCCTATCCTGTTGAGCTATACTCTCCCCTACCACTACTTTACAGTCAGTAATCTCCTTCAGATTACATCGTCTGCACAAAATATAATCCACCTGCGTGCTTCTACCTCCGCTCTTCTAGGTCACTATATGTTCCTCCCTCTTCTGGAAATAAGTGTTCACTACAGCCATCTCCATCCTTTTTGCAAAGTCCACCACCATTGGCCCTTCAAAGTTCCTTTCCTGGATGCCGTACTTACCCATCACTTCTTCATCGCCCCTGTTTCCTTTACCAATATGTCCATTACAATCTGCACCAATCACAACTCTCTCGCTGTCTGGGATTCTCAGAACTACTTCATCTAGTTCCTTCCAGAATTTGTCTTTCAACTCAAGGTCACATCCTACCTGTGAGGCATAGCCACTAACCACATTATACATAACACCCTCAATTTCAAATTTTAGTCTCATCACTCAATCTGATACTCTTTTCACCTCCAAGACATTCTTACTCAGCTCTTCCTTTAAAATAACCCCTACTCCATTTCTCTTCCCATCTACTCCATGGTAGAATAATTTAAACCCTGCTCCTAAACTTCTAGCCTTACTACCTTTCCACCTGCTCTCTTGGATGCACAGTACATCAACCTTTCTCCTAATCATCATGTCAACCAACTCCTGGGCTTTTCTTGTCATAGTCCCAACATTCAAAGTCCCTACACTCAGTCGTATGTGCATTCCTCTTTTTCTTCTGACGACGGATCCGGTTTCCTCCTCGTCTTTGTCTTCGACCCACAGTCGCTGAATTTCCACCGACGCCCTGCAGGTTAGCAGTGCCGGGGGCGGGCGTTGTTAACCCGGGCCACGACTGATGCGGTATGGGATTCTTTAGATGAACGCTCATATTTGTTTGGTACAGTTTTTACGCCGGATGCCCTTCCTGACACAACCCTCTGCATTTATCCGGGCTTGGGACCAGCCTACAGATTGGACTGGTTTGTTCCCCCATAGGGCTGCATTATGAGGGACACCTCAATGTGGAGAAATATTAAAGGAGACGAAGAGAATATGTAGTGTACAATGAACAGAAGCATCAGCTCATGTTTTTCTTGGTTTCCTCCGTCTGTCCATCACTGCTTTTGATTCATTCATAATTGTTAATTTATTCAGTTATAGGTTTAGGGGCTGAACTTGACTTTCCCACGGATTTCACAAATGTGTTTGAAAAGAAAAAGAAAACATATCGTAATACCTTTGTAACAGAAAGGGAGACACTTTTATCTTAATTTAGAGATAAGGCCAGGTGCCACATCTTGGATTTTGTTGTGAGCCAACCCAGACAAGACCACAGAGAAACACTAACCTTCATTGGCAAAGAAGGGGGATTCCTCAGCAACGACCTCGCCTGCTCCCATCTGCGTGAGTGCCGACAGATAGAAGTTGTAGCGGGTTGATCGATCCGGAAGACGGAGTGTGAAGTCTGTTACATTTGGAAGGAAAGTCTCGACACGAGGTTGACCTTGTCTGGATCCATTGGCTAACACACACACAAAGGGTACACACACACACACACACACACCACACACACACACACATACACACATACACAAGGAAAAGACAATTACATCATGGAAATCCTGCTTTACACGTTCTTGTTCTGAATGCAATTTCAAATGTGCAATTAATACAAATATAGTGTATACAGATAAGTAAAATTTAAGTATGAAAAATAAAAAGTGAAACCTATTTGGTATTTGAGCTTGTATCCAATCAGGAGGCCATTTGGCTCCAAAGGTTTGTCCCATTCCAGGTGAATGGAATCAAGACCTCTTCGCTTGATCCTGAAAAAACTGGGAGCATCTGGCACTACACATTCACAAACACAAAAACTTCAGGAGTTACTATTACAACTGAAAGAAGATGACAACTATGTGCTCAAAATATGTCAGCAATGCAATTCATATAGTATTTCAATGTTAAGGGGAGTCCAATAATTTTGGTAGTTGTAACTATTTTTCCATGCTATTATGTCTTTAAACTATATATATTTTTAAATGTTAGTTTAAATTGGAATCCAAACAACTACCTAATATATTTGTGAAGTTTGTGCCATATGAGACAACGGATTTACACACTTGCAAAAGAAATCCTTATCCAGTCTTTCTTTTTTTACCCCCCAACTTGTACACTTCATGTGGAAAGAAGACATTTTGTAAGTACAGTACATTATACATTATATATATTATATATATTGTACATTATAAATGAAGATTCATCACCTCCTTCTTTTGTGCTGAATTCAACAGTCTTGCTAGGTGGACCCTCGTAACGATTGTTGGCTACAACCATAAACATCTTGTATTGCGAGAAGGGCACAAGTTCACTAAGAATGGTAGATGGCTCAGCCACAGTAGTGTAGAAACCTTTGGTCTTGTTCTCCTTGCGAAACACCAAACCAGGGACATGACTGGACTTACGCCAGTAGTACAGCTAGGAGGGACCAAATGCAGATTGAAAGGGGATTAGAAAAATTGTAGGATTACAAAATTAGAAGTGTCAGAATAGTCTGCTCTCATTAAATTGGAGCCATGCTCACTCTGTACTCCTTGAATTCTCCCCGGAGTGAGATCTGGTTGACGGGCTTCCATTGGATGTTTGCTTTGGTAGTATCCACCTTGGAAACGCGCAGCTCAGTAGGAGCACTGGTGGGTTCTGAAGACATAAAAAGGTGAGAGAGACAGTGAAAACTAAAAAGGGTTCATTTTTATTCATGATAGATTAGCATCACCTGCAACCCTAGCAAGGATAAATGGTCGAAAAAATGGATGGATGGATAGATTATCATCTTGTATATAATTTGATCTATAGTGGTAAACACTAGTTTAAAAAAAAATCTCATTCAGTTATTTTTTCTGCCACTTTAACTTTTAATGTGGAAATATCTCCAATGCTATAACAGCCACAGTTGAAAAGTCCCATTTTCAAAAAGTTATTTATGAGTTCAAATTTTAGGCATTCGTAGCAAAGGAAATCATTGACAGAGCAAATAGTTGTGACCCATTAAAATACACTTTGTTTTATTATGCTAAAGACATTAACAAGTGTCATGTTAAGAACAAGACCAGTCGTCAAGATGTCCCCCTTTTTCACTGAGGACTATCATGGACTGCTGCAGAGGACGTCATTCCTGGAAATGATAATCTTCTAGTCTTGAAGTGTATGTAGATGTAAATGGGAAGTCGGGGAATGCAACCACAGTACCGGTGTCTCAAAGTGGTGCATAGAAGTGTGCTAACAGAAAGCCTCTTAGCTCAACAATGAGACAGATGTGGACTGTGGAAAAAATAACAGATCATCCAGCATTTCTTCATGGAATTGACTGGGAGCAAAGCCCAAAGATATGGGACATCTAAAAGGGAGGGCACAACACCAGCACATTACGGAGAAAACCGGCTGGCCTGTGTTGCAGGGTGCCTCAACCCCGATTGAGATGGTCGTGACAGCAAAGAGGAAGAAAAAAAGTGAGTGAGTCAACCCAAAACATTGATATCAGACTAACAAACTGATTTCAGCTGCTTTTACAAGACCCTGGGCAAAAATGCTCATCCCACACCACCACTGCAAGGTATGAAATTCAATCATACAAGAAAAAAGCGGGACGCGAAATGTTAATAGTTGGTGATGCAGCTGTCGAGGACCTCAAATATTTTTGCAGTGAGAAGAACACCAAAGTACTGTGCTTTACCAACGACATGGTATCTGATATCTAAAAAAATCCTGGAGATCACGAATCAGCACCCAACTGTGAAATCTGTCATTATACATACTGGGGCCCTGGATGTTCTCACGCGGAAATCAGAGGTACTGAAGCAAGATTTCATTGATCTCCTAACAAAAGTGCGCTCAATGTTTGGATGCTGATGTTTTAATAAGCGCACCTCTCCAACTTGTATGATTTGGACATGAACGTTTCTCGAGGTTCCATCACTTAAAGAAGTGGTTAAGTGTGTACTGCACTATTGGTGAGTTCAAATAGTTCAAATGACTATTTCTGCATTTTGTGGGAGGGCAGACATATTTACAAGGTAGACGGTTCCTGTCTAAATAGACAAGAGGTTGAAAAACATCACATTTGGAAAAATTTACCAATTTACTTCCGGTTTTAGAAGAGGGCTCCCTCTGAAACATGGATAGTGGAATTCCCACCAGCAGTCACTGTCAGGTGGACACATGTGAGACGTTGGGCTTTAAGGGTAAAAAGAGTAACTGTGGTGCGTTGTGTTTATATAGTGGGCCCTTAATTACACTGGGTCATATGTGACTCCATGTGTTCTCAAGGGTTAAGGAAGAAAATATGCAGTTTTTCCCCAAAAATTAGAGGAAGAAGACTTAAGGCGAGAGAACGTACAGACAGATTCATTAGCGTCATCCAAACAATTGGAGGAGCAAATGACCAATGGGATTAGCCAGCATTTTCAATCCCCCACACCCCTCCCGGCACCATTGAAGCCAAGTCCAATGCAAAACTCATTCTCTGTTAGGCCAAAAGCCACGTGAGATCTGAAGGATAGGGTGAAGACGATTGTCAATGTTGGAGTCCATCCCACAGGATGCCCATCTCCTCTTACTTGAAACCACCGTCCACTAAGATGTGAAAGGGCCCCTCCTACACCCATGAAGAATCTTATCTGTGAATCTGATTGATATCTGCAGGGACTTTTCCAGAATAACTCAGACCCCTTTAGAGATCATTTTGGAGATATTTTTCATCCCCGTAATAACAAGGGACATAGAGTTCGTTACAAAGATATGGCACAAAAAATAGCACTACAAACTTAGTGAGGAAAAAAATTTAAATTTATCAAAACATTGTCTCCAGTTATCTCTGTGAGACTGGTACTTTTCACTATCGGGTCACTGGGTAATAAATCAATGTTGAGTAATGATATCATTACAACATATGATCTGGACTTTTTGTTATTAAATGAAACGTAGTTAACAGAAAGTAGCTGTAATAGCATTTTAAATGAGACAACACCAGCAAACGTAAATTTTATGGCTAAGTATCAAATAGGGAAACAAGGGGGTGGTATTGCTGTTATTTGTAAGTAATTTCAGTGTAAATTTGATTTTAGTTCTTTTAAATATGTTTTTAGTCAAATGTGACCCAAAGGTTTTTGTTTCGATAATTAGCGCCCTCCAACATAAAATAGAAAGGTTCTGGAGGACTTTTCAGAACTGCTGTCAGTTATTTGTACTGAGTACAACTATTTTATCATAATGGGAGTCTTTAACATTTATGTTGACAATAATATGGAAAAGATATCCAAAGAACTCTCTATATATGGGACATATTTTACCTATCTCAATATATTAGTCCAACTTACACTTAAGGTCAACTGACATTAAGGATATGGCTATTTCTGACCATTTAATGTACAGTAATCACACTCTACTTCCCACTTCACTTCAGTGCATCGTTTTTTTCCCAACCCTGCCTCCTCAAAAAAAAGGCAGATCGGTGTACAGTACTCTATTATGGAAGATGCATTGATACAAGCCGAGTGATGGGTCCCCTGCACGACATTGAGCAATGAGAGCATGTGTGGATTTATCTCGTGAACTGATTGGCTCTGCATCATCAAAGCCCCACCCAGTAGTTTCCGTTCCACCCTTTCCCTTGTCCTTCCTGTCTGCCATTTTCTATGCTGTTGACAGAGTTCACGAAAACCTCTCTAGTTCACAATGAAACAAATGCACTGTGCTGATGCGAAACCTTCTTCCAAAGCGCCCAGGAAGATGATGACGATCGGGGAAAAAGTAAAACTTTTGGAAATGATCAAAGACGGCAGAAATTATGCTTTTGTGGTGCCATTATGGCATATAGGAATCAGTGACGTGCTCCATAAACAAGGATGTGGTAAACATCCGCAAAACTGCTTCAATATCTTTTAATAAAGAAGCGAGATGTGTGATGATGATGAAGCTGAAGATAGTGCTGACAAACCTCAAGCTGCAATGAGGGATTCATCCCCTCGTTAGACGAGGCTTTTGGGCAAGGTTGGTTTGAAAAATTTCAAAAGCTTTACCCTCTTAGAAGCGTGTGACAATATGGTACGAGGTGTCGAGTTTAGCGATCGTGTTGATGGGATTATATCCTCATACAGGGGAAATTTGAAGCAGAGGGAAAAACAAAGACAACAAGATATACCCTGAACTGGTTGCCAGCCTATCGCAGGGCACATGGAGACAAACAACAGTTGGACTCAGAACTACACCTAGGGGCAATTTATAGTGTCCAATTAATGCATGTTTTTGGGATGTGGAGGAAACTGGCATGCCTGGAGAAAACCCACGCAGGCACAAGGAGAACATGAAAATCCATACAGGCGGGACTGGGATTGAACCTGGGTGATCAGAACTGTGAGGCCAATACTTTACAGCCGCTGCACCATGTTGCCATATTAATTTATAATACATTTGTAAAACTATAAATAGTATATTGAAAATTTTATCATAAAAGATTTAACTAATTACCTCTTTTGTCTCAAATATGTCAAGTACAAATACTGTTTACATATTTTAAACGTTCTGGTCCCCGTATAAACATAAATCCCCCACTACTTCATGGCTGGTTCTGGTCCCAATTAACCGCAAAAAAATGATTCTTCTGAAGTTCAGTCAACCTCTATGTCTATTGAGAAAAGGTACATCAATTAGAGTACCGCCACTATGTTTATGGAGACTGTCGCTGTGCCACAAACTTTGAATGCTGAGACAGTTAATGAACTTTTGGAAAATTTCACCTGGAAAATCTTCAATATCATGAGTGCTGTTGCCCCTCTGAAAACTAAAACCATCTTGAGGTGACCTAAACCAGTGAGGAGGAGCACAATGATGATCAAGAGCTCTCAATCAAAATGTAGGAAAGCAGAACATAAGTAATAACTTCTTCTTCTTTTCCTTTCGGCTTGTCCCGTTAGGGGTCGCCACAGCGTGTCATCTTTTGCCATCTTAGCCTATCTCCTGCATCTTCCTCTCTAACCCCAACTGCCCTCATGTCTTCCCTCACCACATCCACAAACCTTCTCTTTGGTCTTCCTCTCGCTCTTTTGCCTGGGAGCTCCATCCTCAGCATCCTTCTACCAATATACTCACTCTCTCGCCTCTGAACATGTCCAAACCATCGAAGTCTGCTCTCTCGAATCTTGTCTCCAAAACATCCAGCTTTGGCCGTCCCTCGAATGAGCTCATTTCTAATCCTATCCAACCTGGTCACTCCGAGCGAGAACCTCAACATCTTCATTTCTGCCACCTCCAGTTCAGCTTCTGTTGTTTCTTCAGTGCCACCGTCTCTAATCCGTACATCATGGCCGGCCTCACCACTGTTTTGTAAACTTTGCCCTTCATCCTAGCAGAGACTCTTCTGTCACATAACACACCAGACACCTTTCGCCAGCTGTTCCAACCTGCTTGGACCCGTTTCTTCACTTCCTGACCACACTCTCCATTGCTCTGTATTGTTGACCCCAAGTATTTGAAGTCGTGCACCCTCGCTATCTCTTCTCCCTGTAGCCTCACTCTTTCCCCTCTACTTTTCTCATTCACGCACATATATTCTGTTTTACTTCGGCTAATCTTCATTCCTCTCCTTTCCAGTGCATGTCTCCATCTTTCCAATTGTTCCTCTGCATGCTCCCTGCTTTCACTGCATATGACAATATCATCTGCGAACATCATGGTCCAAGGGGATTCCAGTCTAACCTCATCTGTCAGCCTATCCATTACCACTGCAAACAGGAAGGGGCTCAGAGCTGATCCCTGATGCAGCCCCACCTCCACCTTAAATTCCTCTGTCACACCTAAGGCACACCTCACCATTGTTCTGCTGCCATCATACATGTCCTGTACTATTTTAACATTGAACATAAGTAATAACTAAACATAATAAATAAACTCCTAATTGACTATGACCCCCACAGACAAAGCATTAGTGCTAGACAGCAACATTTTTCTGAAAACATCAGTAAGAACTTCAACAATACTTCCATTCTGTTTGCCATGCTTGACAAGCTCACAACCCCTCCGTGATTCGGTGGATAACTCACAACAGCTGATAAATGCAATGAATTGGCTAGTTATTTTTTAATGAAAAATGCAATCCATCAGGTTAAATATAAGAACAAATCAGCAAAATGATGATATGTTCCTACATCTGAAGCTACACAGGGAAAATTCCATTACCATGTCAGAATTTGATACAGTTGACCAAAACACTGTAGATAAAAAAGATCAGCAACTTAAACTATCAACAACCTGTTTTGACTCAATACTATCTGACTTTTTCAAAACTCGTGAAATCTGTGCTGGCTGAATTGCAGCCAATAATTAATTGCTTATTTAAGTCTGGCGAATTTCCTAAAGCTCTTGATTAAAGTAGCTGCCATTGAGCTTCTTCAAAAACAATGGATTGCTGGACGCATTGATGTTAGCAAGCAAGCAAGCTATAGACCCATCTCGAATCTCCCTTTCGTAACCTAGATTGTTGACTGTTATTTTAATCAATTCAGCAATCCATAAATTTAAATGTACTTTTTGTCAAATTTCAATTGTGTTTTCAAACTCATCACAGTACAGAATCTTTGATCTGACTTTCAACAGTCATATCAAATAAACCACAAAAACTGGCTTTTACCATCTGATGAACATATCTAGAGTGAAGGCTTGTATGTGTCACGCAGACCAGGAAAAGCTCATCCATGCTTTTATCTCAAGTAGACTTGACTACAATAATGGTCTTCTGACTGGACTCCCCAAAAAGAGCATTAAATAGCTGCAGCTCAGGTTCTGACCAGAGCAAAGAGGTCAGAACATATAACTCCAATTCTAAGGTGCTTACACTGGTTTCCAGTCAGTTTTAGAATAGATTTAAAAGTTCCACTACTGGTCTATAAATCACTAAATATTTTAGGTTCCTGAATAAATGAAAGAAATGCTTACGGAATACAAACCCAGTAGAGCTCTGAGATCGATAGACTCAGGTTAAATAGTGCAGAATCCAAAACAAAACATGGTGAAGCAGCATTTAACTACTATGTTTCACAAAAATGGAATAAGTTGCCAACACAAATGATGTCAGCCCCAATTGTGAATGTTTATAAATCCAGGTTAAAACTTTTTTTTTCTCATGCTTTGTAGAGTATTTCCACTTTTCAATTATATTTATTGCACTGCATGCTATTTTGTAACTGTACCTTTACTTTCATTTTTTTGCTCTGTTTTTAATTTATTATTTCTGTATATTTAAATGTGTTTAATCATGTAAAACACCTCGACTTACCATGTGTATAAAATGCACTTATACAAATAAATTTGCTTTGCTCTTGCTTTGCTTTAAGAGTAAAGATAAAGAGCTTGATAAAAAAATTGTGAGTTGCATAGTTTCCATACACAGTTCTCTCTAACGTCTGTACATATAAGTGGATGATCCTAACTACTCATGAAACCCTTACATTCCTGTCTTTATACAATTGTAATAAATGTAAAGACAAGCAAGCAATATGTCATGAGATCTGATCTGCAGTTCTTTGGTTGGAGCTTTGGTAGGGCTTTGTACCCCTCTCGCCCTCTCTCTCCCTCCCTGTCTTTCTTCCCAGTAATCCGAACCAGCTCAGCTACTCTGCTGTCATCAATCAGCATTCATGAATTGCAAAAAAGCTTGCCAGATCCTGAAAACCCTTGTCAGAGTATTAACCTTCTCCCGTGGTACACAGGCCCTAGAACTAAGTTATGCCAGTCCTCACAATCCTTGTGAGGTCCGTGTTTTTTCTCCTCAGTAATCCTTCTGTGCTCCCCACCATGTTGACCTCTATGACCGCACCGCCAAGCAATCCACGCCACACATTCCCTCTCTCAACAACCCGCCAGTGCACCTCAAGGATCCATCTTCGTATCCTCTTCAATACACCTTTCACCACAAACCCCTTGCTTCTCGGTCCAGTTAAAAAGGTATTGTGACACAAAAGTAGCACTGATTTCACAAATTCATATACCTGTATATTGATTCATATCTACAGTAAGATAAAACACCATTGATTTTACTTTTTCTATATTGTGAATACAAAATGGCTGCCTCATCCTGGTATTTCAGCTCACAGATCTCTCTGGTGTATTGCAAAGACATAAAGAGGCTGTCTCCAGTGGCATTAGCCATAATGAAAGTTTGAATGACAAAGATTGAACTTTTGTAAAACAGGTAAAAAAAAAATTTTGACCACACTAAAATGCATTTGTTTTAGTTTTCAGGGAAAAAAAGCATACTAAGCAATGAGAGAAAATGTATCCAAAAATGTAACTAGCATCTTCAGAAACATGTTGCAAATCATGAAAGTACTTTGGAATATCTTGTTTTGAGGAACAAGTATTAATGTTTGAATGATAACAAACTACCAATAATGCAAATATGCTCATCACCAAAAATTAGTTTTAAAAAGAAATTCAGTCTTTATAGTTATTGATCAACTATATGAAGGTGAGTCATATATAAAAATGTCTTGTATAACCACCAAAGCCCTTCTCAAAGACATACATAGAAACTTATAACAAATGAAAGGAAAATCCAGATATCCTATAAAATAAAACAAAAGTTCCACAGAAATTCCCAAAAGATTATTCAGAGTTGGGACTGAGTGTGCATCTACTTACTGTCTTCTCCTGAGTATCCAATTACCACATTAGATTGTGGTCCTGCTCCAAGATCATTCCTGGCCTGGATTTTGATCTCATAGGGTACATAGGTTTCTGTGTTCTGAACAACATGTTTGGTTCCTATTATGGTTACATTGTTCCACTCGCCATCAGAATCTTTCTGTCTCCACCACACACAGTAGTGCAGATTAGGACCATTTTTCTCCAGATCGAGCAGGGGCTGAAGAAATAAACCAAAATGCAGTCACTGGAAAGTAGATGCCTTTTTATAAATATTTTCAAGATCCTGAAATTCATAACACCAGGTAGCACAGTTTTTGTTAACTTTGGTCTGAGAGCTGTTTGTAAATAATTTTTGTGTGTAACCCAAAACATATCTAAGTTTTTCCCTACCACATCAAGTTTTTGAAATAAGTTATAACCAAATGGAACAAAGGATATATTTACTGATGTACAAGTAAATAAAATACAAAAATAGAATCATGACAAGCTTTGGAAACTAAAAAAAATGCATAAAACAAAATACAGTTTACAACAGTATGCCCATGGTGACAAGGTTAAGAGAAAACCCAGCACAATTCTTCTTAATTTCTACTATGCTTGTTTTCTGTTTGCAGATATTGATAGTACTGACCTATTGGGAGCTGCACAACAGTTAATCAGTGGAATTTGCTCATCTGTATGGTAAGCTGTCGAGAAAACAATATTCGTGTGCTAGAAAAAATAACTGACTGCAATTTTGGAATTAGCATGCCATATTTAGTTTTAGCCATCCATCCATCATCTACCGCTTTTCCGGTTCGGGTCGCGGGGGAAGTAGCTTTAGTAGGGATACCTAGACTTCCCTTTCCTCAGCCACTGGAGGGATCCCGAGGCGTTCCTAAGACAGCCAAGAGACATAGTCTCTTCAGCGTGTCCTGGGTCGTCCTCGGGGTTTCTTTCCTGTGGGACATGCCCGGAACACCGAACCAGGGAGGCATCGAGGAAGCATCCGAATTAGATGCCCCAGCCAGCTCATCTGGCTCCTCTCAATGCAGAGGAGAAGCGGCTTATCACTGAGCCCCTCTCACTGAGGACCAATTTTCTCAGACTATCTCTAAGGGAGAGCCGCACACCCTGCGGAGGAAATTCATTTCAGCCGCTTGTATCCGGGACCTTGTTCTTTCGGTCATGACCCACAGCTCGTGCCCATAGCTGAGGGTAGGAACGTAGATTGACTGGTAAATTGAGAGCTTCTCCTTTCGACTTAGCTCTCTCTTTACCACAAAGGAATGATACAAAGTCGGCATCACTGCAGATGCTGCATCGATCGGTTTGTCGATCTCCCGCTCCATTCTTCCCTCACTCGTGAACAAGACCCCAAGATAATTGACTTCCTCCACTTGGGGCAGGATCTCATCCTCGACCCGGAAAGGGCACGCCACCCTTTTTCGACTGAGGACCATAGTCTCAGATTTGGAGGCGCTGATTCTCATCACAGTGGCTTCACACTCGGCTGTGAACTGCTCCAGCAAGAGCTGGAGATCACGGTTTGATGAAGCCAACAGAACCACATCATCTGCACAGAGCAGAGATGCGATGCTGAGGCCACCAAACCAGACACACTCTACGCCTCAGCTGTGCCTAGATATTCTGTCCATAAAAGTTATGAATAAAATTGGTGACAAAGGGCAGCCTTGGCAGAGTCCAACTCTCACTGGAAACTAGTCCACCTTATTGCTGCCAATGCGAACCAAACTCTGACAGTGGTCGGACTGGGACCAAAGAGCCTATATCAGGGGGTTCAGTACCCCATACTCCCGAAGAACCCCCAACAAGATGCCCCAAGGGACATGGTTGAAAACCTTCTCCAAGTCCACAAAACACATGTAGACTGGTTGGGTGAACTCCCATGCACCCTCTTGGATCCTGCCGAGGGTGTAGCACTGGTCAAGTGTTCCACGAAATGGACGAAAAACCTCATTGCTGCTCCTAAATCTGAGATTCGACTTCCCGACAGACCCTTGTCTCCAGCACCCCTGACTACACTTTATCAGGGAGGCTGAGGAGTGTGATCCCCCTACAGTTGGAACACACCCTCCAGTCTCTCTTCTGAAAAAGGGGGACCACCACCCCAGTCTGCCAGTCCAGAGGCACTGTCCACGATGTCCATACGATGTTGCACAGCTGTGTCAACCAGGTCAGCCCCACAACATCCAGAGTCTTTAGGAACTCCGGGCGAATCTCATCCACCCCCGGGGCCCTGTCACAAAAGGTTTTTAACCACCTCAGTGACCTCAACCCCAGATATACAGTGAACAAAATGAGTATTTGAACATCCTGCTATATTGCAAGCTTCCCCACTTAGAAATCATGGAGGGGTCTGAAATTTTCACTGTCCACTGTGAGAGAGATAACTGAAAAAGAAAAATCCAGAAATCGCAATGTATGATTTTTTTAACGATTGTGTGATACACCTGCAAATAAGTATTTGAACACCTGAGAAAGTCATTTGTAATATTTGGTACAGTAGCCTTTGTTTACAATTACAGAGGTCAAACGTTTCCTGTAGTTGTTCACCAGATTTGCACACACTGCAGGAGGGATTTTGGCCCACTCCTGCACACAGATGTTATCTAGATCAAACAGGTTTCTGGGCTGTCACTGAGAGTTTCAGCTCCCCTCCAAATATTTTCCATTTGGTTTAGCTCTAGAGACTGGCGAGGCCAGGCCAGAATCTTGATTTGCTTCTTACAGAGCCACTCCTTGGTTTTCCTGGTTGCGTGCTTCGGGTCATTGTCATGTTGAAAGACCCAGCCACGACCCATCTTCAATGCTCTGAGTGAGGGAAAGAGGTTGTTCCCCAAAATCTCACAATACATGGCCACGGTCATTCTCTCCAATACAGTGCAGTCTTCCTGTCCCATGTGCAGAAAAAAACCCCAAAACATGATGCTACCACCCCCATGCTTCACAGTAAGGATGGTATTCTTGGGATGGCACTCATCATTCGTCTTCCTCCAAACACGGTTAGTGGAATTATGACACAAAGGTTCCATTTTGGTCTCATGTGACCACAAAACTTTCTCTCATGACTCCTCTGTATCATCCAAATGGTCATTGGCAAACTCAAGATGGACCTGGACATGTGCTGGTTTAAGCAGGGGAACCTTCCGTGCCATGCATGGTTTCAAACAATGACATCTTAGTGGATTACCAACAGTCACCTTGGAAACGGTGGTCCCAGCTCTTTTCAGGTCATTGACCAAGTCCTGTCGTGTAGTCCTGGGCTGATTCCTCACCTTTCTAAGGATCATTGAGACTCGACGAGGTGATATCTTGCATGGGGCTGCACTCCGATTGAGATTGACTGTCATGTTTAGCTTCTTCCATTTTTTAATGATTGAAGTGGCGTTTTTTTCACCAAGCTACTTGGCAATTTCTCCGTACCCCTTTCCAGCTGTGTGGAGTTGTACAATTTTGTTTCTGGTGACTTTGGACAGCTCTTTGGTCTTGTTACAAGTTTGAGTCTTACTGATTGTATGGGGTGGAAAAGTGTCTTCATGCAGCTAACGACCTCACACAGGTACATCTGATTCAGGACAATACATGGAGTGGAGGTGGACTTTGAAAGGCGGCCTAAAAGGTCTCTGAGTTTCAGAATTGTAGCTGATGTACAAGTGTTCAAATACTTATTTGCAGCTGTATCACACAAATAAATCGTTAAAAAATCAGATATTGTGATTTCCAGATTTTTCTTTTGAAATTATCTCTCTCACAGTGGACATGCACCTATAGTTAAAATTTCAGACGCTGCCATGATTTCTAAGTGTGAGAATTTGCACTATAGCAGGGTGTTAAATTACATATTTTACTCATTTTCTTTACTGTAGAAGAACCCGCCTCAGAGCACCCGGACTCAGCTTCCTGATGGGAATGTCTGTTAGTGGAAATAAGGAGGAGGTGGGAGTTGAAATTCCTTCTGACAGGGGAATCTGCCAGACGTTCCC
This sequence comes from Syngnathoides biaculeatus, assembly GCF_019802595.1. Classification (NCBI taxonomy): domain Eukaryota; kingdom Metazoa; phylum Chordata; class Actinopteri; order Syngnathiformes; family Syngnathidae; genus Syngnathoides; species Syngnathoides biaculeatus. Next base: position 30,841,504 of record NC_084649.1, read on the forward strand.
AACAGACCCTCACAATACGTTTGGGCCTGCCACGATGGACCGGCTAACTCACCACCAGGTTATGATCAGTTGACAGCTCTGCCCCTCTCTTCACCGGAGTGTCCAAGACATGCGGTTGCAAGTCCAATAACATGACCACAAATCGATCATCGAATTGCGACCTGGGGTGTCCTGGTGCCAGGTGCACATGTGGACACCCTTATGCTTGAACATTGTGTTTTACATGGACAACCCATGATGAGCACAAAAGTCCAGTAACAGAACACCACTCGGGGAGGGGGGGGGCGTTCTTCCCAATCACACCCTTCCTGGTCTCACTGTCATTGCCCACGTGGGCATTAAAGTCCCCCAGCAGAATGATGAAGTCCCCAAAGGGGGCGCTCTTCAGGACTCCCTCTAAGGACTCCAAAAAGGGTGGGTACTTCGAACTGCTGTTTGGTGCATAAGCACAAACAATAGGACTCCTCCCCCTACCTGAAGGCGGAGGGAGGCTACCCTCTCATCCACCGGGGTAAATCCCAACGTACGGGCCCCGAACCGAGGGGCAATAAGTATACCCACACGTGCTCGGCGTCTCTCGTCGTGGGCAACTCCAGAGTGGAACAGAGTCCAACCATTCTCAAGAAGAGTGGTGCCAGAGCCCGAGCAGTACGTCATCGCGAGTCCGACTATATTTAGTCGGAACTTTTCGATCTTCACGCATCAACTTGGGGTCCATCCCTGCCATGTCCATAGAGCTAGTCTCTATAGTCAGGGATCGGATCGCCAAGAATCCCACCTTTGGCCACCGCCCAGCTCATTTCCCACCCGACCCCTATGGCCCCTCTCACAGGTGGTGAGCCCATGGGAAGGGGGACCCATGTTACCCTTTCGGGCTGTGCACGGCCAAGCCCCGTAGGTGCAGGCCTGGCCACCATGTGCTCACCTTCGAGCCCCACCTGAAGGCCTGGCTCCAGAGGGGTGCCCCGGTGACCCGCGTCCGGGCAAGGGACCAGTGTCCAATTTTTGTACTCGTCGTAGGGGTTTTGGAGTCATACTTTGTCTGCTCCCTCACCAAGGACCTTTTTGCCATGGGTGACCCTACCAGGGGCATGAAGCCCAGGACAGCTTAGCTCCTAGGATCATCGGGACACACAAACCCCTCCACCACGATAAGATTATTTCACCACCACCTCCAATATACCACCTCTAATCTACTTCCTGTTGTAGTAGATCCCAATTTATTTCAAGTTTTAAGTTTCATTGTACCTGTACTATTTTTACTCATTGAATGAGAGACCAGAAATTGTTTTGTTTTTGTTTTTTAGTTTTTATTGCATGTGCTTTATATTTGATCACTGAGACAGTTCTCAGCTGTGCCTTACATACCCATAGAAAGACATATTTATTTAGGCACATTATGTAAATATTTTTTTCATGGTGTCACGGTGTGCAACAGGTCAGACCATAGGCCTCACAGTTCTGGGTATCAGGGTTGAAATCCCGGCCCTGCCTGTGGCGAGTTTGCATGTACTCCTGGTGCCTCCATGGGTTTTGTCCAAGCACTTTGGTTTCCTCACACATCCCAAAAACATACATTAATTGTTTAAACTGCTGGTGTCATTGTGAGTGTACATGGCTGTTTGTTTCTGTGTGCAGTCCAATTGCCTGGCAACCAGTCTAGGGTTTACTCCGCCTCCTACACATCGATAGCTGGGATACGCTCCAGCTCTCATGTGACCCTTGTAATGATAAGTGGCTCAGATAATGAATGGATGGTCATTTTTTAATAACTATCTTTCTGTAAATACCAATACTCAGATGCAGTATTTTCACTTGTCATTGTCTTAAAAAAACATCCAAACTCTCAATCTTGAGGGATAATTCTATGGCTGCCATAGTGTGAGGGAAGGGGCAGTTTTACAACAATTTTCATCCATCCATCCATCCATCCATTTTCTGAGCCGCTTATCCTCATGTGGGTCACAGGATTGCTGGAGCCTGTACCAGCTGTCATCGGGCAGGAGGCAGGGTACACCGTGAACTGGTTGTCAGCCAATTGCAGGGCAGATGGAGACAGACAACAGTCGCACTCACAATGAGACTTATGGGCAATTTAGAGTGTCTTATTAATGCATGTTTTGGGGATGTGGGAGGAAACCGGAGTGCCCAGAGATAACTCATCCAGGCATGGGAAGAACATGCAAATTTCACATAGGCAGGATTGGGATTCAAACCCAGGTCCTCAGAACTGTGAGGTCAACGTTTTACAGCTGCCCCACTGTGCCTTTCAGACATGTAAAAATGATAGATGATGTGGGGACAGGCCAATGGTATAGCACCTGCAAAATCCATCACTCTAGTCGACAGTTCAGTGCCAAGCTTTAAGAACAGTGAGAGCTTCAACATTACTTCCGATCTTCCATCGATCCATTTTCTTACCCGCAAGTGCTGGAACCTAGCACAGCTGTCAACGGGCAGGAGGCGGGGTACACCCTGAACTGGTTGCCAGCCAGGGCACACAGAGACAAACAGATGCACTCACAATCACACCTAGGGACAATTTAGAGTCTCCAATTAATGTTGCATGTTTTTGGGATGTGGGAGGAAACCACAGTGCCCGGAGAAAACGCACGCAGACACAGGGAAAACATGCAAACTCCACACAGCGAGGGCTGCGATTGAACCCGGGCCCTCAGAACTGTGAGGCCAATGCTTTTCAGCTGAGTCACTGTCACCCACTTCTGAGCTACCATTGATAAAGATTTTGCTTAATTAAATTATAACGTTAAATTCTTATTCAACAAACCCTAATCGTAGAGTACTGTACTGTGATTTGACGAGTGCTGGCACATACAATGTATTCTTCCTTTACATTTTGTGGACTTTAGTTCCCCTTTTATTTCGAAAAATACTTGACTGTGTGTTCTTGAATTCATGTTGGTTGTCTTGAATGTAAACAGGAGCTTCTGACTGAATAAGGTATAGCCATGAGGACTGATGAGATGTATACACCTCTGTCTCCTCCCCTACCATTGTCTCCTGGTCATCTGTATTATCAGACAATTAATTCACAGGCATATTTTTATACATTGAGTAGGGCAGGCATCAGCAGGAGATAGGTATGTGACGACAAACAGAAGAGATTCATTTAAGGTTTAAAATTGCCCAGAGAAATGTAGCTTCTGAGGAGGCTACTATGGTATGCTATCATAAAGGTAGCTTGGCTACCTAAACTCTATTTGATGTTGAAAATTGCATTACGACCACACTACTGAGAAATGTAAGTTAATCTAGTACCACCACTGTTTTACATCGCCACTGTCCAACACTGTTGATTACACTATTCACATTCATAACATACCAAAAAATGTTTGGTATGTTATGAATGGAACTGGTGTAAGAGTATACAGGATGTGTTTACGTGATTTTTTATATAAAAAGTTTTATATGATACGCAATCCCAATTTGAATTCTCACATGATGTACTGCTAATGCCCAGCATGCACATAACTTACCTCCCAAGTGATCTCCATGTTGTTTTTCTCTGAGCCCCAGCCTCGAAGGCCTCTGGGTATGACATCAGGAGCTTTATATGAAATATAAATATCTCCTCACCATCAGACAATAACAGATACAATAATTATAACAGGTAAAGGTGATTTGTAGTCTTTTAGAGTCTATTCTTGGTGAGTAATATAATTAGTTTGCTGTTATCTTTAAGACCACTTTTTTAATCGAGCTACTCCCAAGGGTTAGGGTTAGGGTTAGGGTTAGCTATGCTACTCACCAGCGCTGCTTGTATGATATTTTGGTGAGGGGTGGCTTGCTTCGCTATGGCCCACTGCATTAATGGCGATAACTCTGAACTGGTAGTTGACAAAAGGAGCAAGCTGCAAAATGACAGAGTTGAGGTCCCCTGGATAGGTGGCCAGGTCCTGCCATCTACCTGGCTCCCAGCGGTCCTCCTCAAACTGCACCAAAAATTCTACAAAGACACAAAACAAAAAAATCTGACTTAACAATTTTTTTGTTTTCATCTCCATTTTTTACCCAAGTACTCTACCCGTGATGTTTTCCTTAGCCCTGCCAAGTTTGAAACCATGAGCTAATTTGAATTGCCATTTAATGGATTATGAAAAAAAATACACAACACATTTTATTTTATTCGTGGGGAAGGGTGGCTGAGCAACAGATTATTTTCGTCAATCAAAATAAAGTGGAGTTAAAGGGCCACTGTCATGAAATTGATGATTTTTAGTATGTTATTAATGGAAAAACAGCAGCCAATATGGGCCCATGTGTTTTTTCATCACAAAACATGATTTTGAAGTATAAAGCTTTTTGTAACTCCCGCCAAGAAAATCCTCTCGACGGATTTGTTTTCGAGAAGAACCAGGAAGTGACGTAAAGGACAGAAGCGCCCCAAGGTGGACTCATTTGTTTCCATTAGTTATACCTCTGGGAAGGTAGCTCGTTGTTCTTTCGTGTTAGTCAAAATGCCGGCTCGTTGCATTGCTGGACATTGCTTGAACACTCGGGAGGATGGATTTACCCTTCATAAGTTTGCAAGAGACCCGGTCCGTCGTGAAAAAATGGATTGCACAGGTGCAGAGGACGAGATCTTCGTGGGTTCCAAATGACAGGTAGGTGTGCAGACAGCTAATGAAAAAAATAGTAGTTTGGGGCGGACCATGTAATCGGTCTCTCATAACGAAACAAAAGATCCGCGTACAAAATGTGTTGATGTGCGCGTCGGATAGTGTTGGGCTGCTGCATCGCTTCGTTAGCAAAGGCTGCGCTTCAGGCTCGCGCAGTGCGGCGGCTATGAAGGACGCAGCACCAATGCCTCACTCAGCCGTGTGCGACGACAACGGAGTAAAGCGCCCCGGCTTGACAGTGTTGTTCATCGCGTACTGCGGGGGCTATGAACAACCCCCTAAAGCAGCACGGCTCGGTACCGTGATAAGGCACTTCGGTGCCGAAAATGAGCCACACCGCCCGGCTGCAATGAGCCACAATGGCTCATCTCTGCCGCAGAAGTGGATCGGACAGGGAGGCGGTTTGGCCGTGATCGCATATCATCTGAATATTGCTCGAAACAATAGTGTAATATTGCCCCGGTAACTTCACTCGGTTGTGTGATGTTCTCCTTTTCGAAAAGAGCTTCCGTGTCAGAAGGAGCGTGTTCATCTCCCAGAGTAGGGTGCACTGCGTGTTTTCATTGGTGAATGTCCGAGTGAGGTTACGGACAGAGGATGCAGCCAATATGGCGACCACTTGGATGTCATAGAATGACACTTCTGCAACTTTGCGCATGGATGACGCGCTCTCCGCTACATTTATTTTTTCGTACAGACATTGAAGTGAATCATGTTATATGTATTTTTCATTACAATATCTATTTTAGAATGTTTATAGGGATGAGACTTGACCTTTAAGTAGTTTAGAATAAAGAAAGAGTCACTGTGTTAGTGTACACACACCTGACTTTGGTGCAGGCACCATGGGATTGATTTCCGCTCAGTGATGGTGTCGATATCTGCCCAATGATTGACTGGCGACCAGTTCGGGGTGTAGTCTACCTTCGCCCAAAATTAGCTGGGATAGTTTCCAGCTCTCTCCTCAGATAAATGCAGAGGGGTTGCATCAGGACGGGCATCCGTCGTAAAAACTGTGCCAAACAAATATGAGTGTTCATCTGAGATGACACGCTTGGTGACCCCTAATGGGACAAGCCAAAAGGAAATCAACAGCAACTAAGTACTTTAGAATAAATCCACCACAAAAGGATGCAAAGGAAGCCCTGCACGTTAAGAAGCCTTCTTGTAAACATCTTATTTTTAGATAAATGCACAAAACTAGGCAATTAATGTCCATTTTAGAAATAGCATATCCTTTTCAAATGTCCTTTTTTGTCATGGCATTTTCTAGTCCACATCTTCAAAAGAGAAATTCTGCCATTTAACCGTTTTGTAAAAGATAGGTATAGGTTTGAAGTCATACCTCAGGAAAAAAACTAAAATGTAAAATAATCAAGTATTCATTAACCATAACAACCTTCACCCCAATCAGTCGAATCACAGACTGCATTCCCATTAGGTCCATTGGGTACCTGTTCCTAAGCAGGTTCAAGTTCACCATCACTTACAGACTGGGTCTGTGATCATGAATCAGAATCAGATTTAATGGCCAAGAATGTAACAACACAAAAGGAATTTGTCTCTGGCAGTTAGTGCCACCCTGGTATGACAGCTGTACTGACTACTGAGAAGAAGAATCAGCTTTATTGACCAAGTGTGTAACAACACACAAGGAATTTGGATCCGGTAGTCAGTGATGCCCTGGTACAACATTCAGAACAAAGAACAGACAAAGTAACAAGAACAAGAGACATTCAGTTACATTTAGAAGAGTTAAATGCATCAACGTCACACATCATGTTTAGAACAAACTAACCAACAAGAACAAAGAACAATAGATATTTAATCAGGAGTCACGGTCATTCTGGTGATTCCACTCCAAAGATTGTTCCTGTGGTCCGAGTGGTGGGGTTCTCCCGGTAGAGTTAGAAAGAAGATGATGTGATGATGATGAGGCTGATGTCATACAAACTGTTCAAGTTCCTGTGGAATGTCCTAAAGACAATTCCTCTGATTTCTGCATCTTTCGCTTATCCCATCCTGCCCTTGGTCTAGCTTGCACTTGGTTTCAACATCAGTCTCTCGACATTACGTGGCAACACAGTCATTCTCAGTCTGGTTGACTGATTTTTGAATACGACTTTCCAAGTGAACCTGTTGATGAGGCATGTGTTCCGCATCCATGATATCCCCTTCTGGTACCATTCTCTAATTCAGGTCTTCTCCCAGGTCTAGAGCATGCCATGCAGGGCAAAAGGTGTTTCTGCAAGCCTTCATCTGGATATTATCCCCAGTCTATCGATTAGACTGAGCGGGCAAATCAGGACCTGGAAGCTGCAATCTGTTGTATCTCCCACTGGCATACTTTTTCCTGGTCACTTCACTGTCTATTTGGCACAGGAATTGCAACTTTTAAGATGTTTTTCCCTTGGAAGAAACCTGTTTCTATTCTGTCAGTCCACCTTGACCTCTGATAGTGTGGTGGGTGACCCATGCAACGTGAGTGACAAACTTGTCACACTTTTCCCTTGTTTACTCACATTTTAACATTTGACTTCTACCTTTGTTTTTACTTTTCCAAATTATTTGGAATTGAATCTGAAACGAGACCAGAGTGACCCTCTTTTTAGGCTACGAGCTTCAGCTAAATGGCTGCTGGACACCAATGAAACACTTGGGTTATTCCACAGAATTAACTTCCAAAGCTAGAACCAAATAAACATAAGTATTGCGTAATTTACCACTTGCCACCTTCCTATTCAGAAGCTTTCCCCACTACAGAGACATTTGCGAACTAGAGCATAATATTTTGTAGCTACATATAAGACTATGTGTGTTGTCCAAATCCAGTATAGCACTACTTAGGATGAACTTTATAGACTCCACACCCATTCTAAGAGGTTCGCTAATCACCTGTGACCTTGCTTGCTCAATTGTGGACTGTCATTAAAAGCTGAAACAGAAATCTGTTCTTTTGAGTCTTTCTATATAGACTGATGGTGCCAACCCTCATAAAATTATGAGTCCTCCAGACCAAACGGCAACAACAAACTGTAGTTATTTTTCACTATAGAAGCTAGTCAGCCACCGGTTAAGTGAGAATAATCTGGTATACCGCTCATCATTACCTCTCGCAGGCAAAGGACCACAGATAATTACTTGATGCTGACACACATTTTGGGCCAGAGTACAAGTCCTGGCACTAATGACTCCAAATCTGTTTGGCACATCTTACAATCGCGAACTAAATACAAGCGCCGATTCCCCCCTTGTAGACAACAATAGTGGGCAAGCCGATGACCTGAGCAACTTTTACTGTAGATTTGAATAGGACACTTTGTCTCTACACACCCACAAAGTCGCACCACTGACTACTTCTAGATCTAAAACTCCTCATTGACTATCCATGAACGGGACATGAGGCGGATCTTCAAACAACAAAAAATCAACAAAGCAGCAAGCCCAGACCTTGTTTCCCTACCCTGCAGAACAACTGGCTCCAGTCTTCACAGAGTCTTCAGTAGGTCTCTAAAATTGTTTGAACGACCAACGTGTTTCAACTGCTACAACATCATCCCAGTCCCCAAGAAACCAGCAATCTTGGGTCTAAATGACTACAGCCCTATTGCTTGACATCTGTGGTCATGAAGTTCCTTGAACACCTTGCACTGGACAAGGATCCCCTTTGTGGACTTCAGCTCTGTGTTAAACACCATCATCCCCAAGCTCCTCTCCTCCAAACTTCTCTAGCACAGCGTCTTGGCTGCCACCTGACAGTGGATCTACAACTTCCTGAACGCAGGACATACCAGGTGAGCCTGAGGGACACAATCTCATCCACATGCAGCATCAGCATCAGGGTAAGTTGTGTCCTCTCTCCATTGCTCTTCTTACTCTTCATGAAAGACTTCACCTCAAACCACCCAACTGTCAAATTCCTAAAGTTTCAAGATGACACCACAGTCATCAAGCTCATCAAAGACTGTGACGAGTCTGTGTATCAAAAGGAAGTGGAGAGACTGGAGCTTTGGTGTGGCCAACACAACCTGGAGCTGAACTCACTAAAGACTCTGGAAATGAGTGTGGACTTCAGGAGGGATTCTTCACCAAAGCTGCACATCACGCTGTCCAAATGTCTTGTCAACAATCAAGACCTTCAAGTTCTTGGGAATTACAGTCTCTCAGGAATTGATGCGCACAAACATCAACTCCATCCTCAAAAAAACCTAACAAAGCATGTACTTCTTGAGGCTTCTGAGGAACCAGGGCCTGCCACAAAAGCTGCCGACACAGTTCTACACAGCAGTCATCTAATTAATATTATGTACCTCCATCACAGTCCTGTTTGGGGCTGCCACAAAAAAGGACAATCAAAACTGCTGAACGGATTGTTGGCACCGTCCTACTCACCCTTGAGGACTTACACAGCATCTGGAGTAGGACAAGAACAGGCAGGATACAATCGGATCCTCCACATCCTGGCCACCAGCTCTTCCAGCTCCTTTCGTCGGGGAGATACTACCAATCAACACAACACAAAACTACCAGGCATTCCAACAGTTTCTTCCACCATGAGAATCTTTCGACGGAGGAGCGAAAGGACCTGGGGGCGATGCAACAGGCAATGCTGGAGCATTTTGCGGCATAGAGGAGGAGGCAATCACTATTTCGTCAGCTAGAATAAAAGAGTTGACGAAATTCCATGACATTTCCAAATTCATTCAAAGAATCGTCTGCAAAATGTTTTAATTAGTTGGGCCATCGCTTACTCCGATGACATTTGCCTTGCACATTTCCGCATGATTATGAAAAGTCGTCAAAGGGAAAAATACTTGGATTGGTAATTCACAAAACATTGAAAGTTAATGTTAATGTTTGTTTTGAATTTATAGTTTTTGGAATTTATTAATTTTAGTGGATGTCATGATCCTGCCGCTCCAGCGGGCTGTGCGGGTGCCAGTGTGGTTGCGCCTATTGGGAGGCGCACACCTGTGCCTCATGCGGGCTGATTATCTGGCATATTTATATGACCCCGATAATGACTGGTCCGCGCCAGTTCGTTGAGCTTCATGTCCCGTTCGAGTGCTCCGGTATCCCTGATCGACAACCCGTGTGTACCGACCTTCGCCTGTTCTCCGACCAACCTTGTAAGCCTGACTCCTTTGATACTTCTGGCTGCTTTAATCGTTCTCCTGTGTACCGACTCCTGCCTGCCCACAAAAAATTACAGTACATAAAATTTCCAACACACAATACTAGCTAACTTTGTGCAGGAGCCGAAGTACACCCTGAAGTGGTCGCCAGCCCATTGCAGGGCATATATAACCAAACAACAATTCACGCACATACACATCTCAGGACAATTTGTCCAATCAACAACACACCACCATCCTATGCTGTCGAGCTACCCTCTCCCCCACTAGTACCTTACAAACAGTAACTTCCTTCAGATTACAACGTCTGCACAAAATATAATCCACCTGCGTGCATGGTCCTGTCTCTCCTGGAAATCAGTGTGCACCAATTACAACTCTCTCTCTCTCTCTGGGACGCTCAGGACTACTTCGTCTAGTTCCTTCCAGAATTTCTCTTTCAACTCGAGGTCACATCCTACCTGTGGGCCATAGCCGCTAATCACATTATAGACAACACCCTCAATTTCAAATTTCAGCCTCATCACTCGATCTGATACTCTTTTCACCTCCAAGACATTCTTAGCCAGCTCTTCCTTTAAAATAACACCTACTCCATTTTTCTTCGCATCTACTTCATAGTAAAATAATTTAAACACTGCTCCTAAACTTCTAGCCTTACTCCCTTTCCACTTGCTCTCTTGAATACACAATATATCAACGTTTCTCCTAATCATTATGTCAACTAACTCCTGAGCTTTTCCTGTCATAGTCCCCACATTTAAAGTCCCTACACACAGTTGTAGGGTCTGTGCATGCCTCTTCTTCTTCTGCCGACCAAGCCGCTTTCCTCCTCTTTTTTGACTTCGACATACATTAGCTGAATTCCCACCGACGCCCTGCAAGTTGACAGTGCTTGGGGCGGGCGTAGTTAGCCCGGGCCACGACCTATCTGTTATAGAATTCGTCTGATGAATGCTCATATGTGTTTGGCACAGTTTTACGCCGGATCCCCTTCCTGCCGCAACCCTCTGCATTTATCTGGGCTTGGGACCAGCCTATAGGACACACAGGAATTGTGCCCCCCTTCGGGCTGCAGATAGTCAAAACAAGCAATCAAATAAACCAAGTTAGCACATAAGATACACAATTCACATACAGTGAAGAAAATTATTGTTTGAACACCCTGCTATATTGCCAGTTCTCCCACTTAGAAATCATGGAGGGGTCTGAAATTTTCATCATAGGTGCACGTCCACTAAGAGAGAGATAATCTAAAATGAAAAATCCATAAATATCAATGTCTGATTTTTTTAAATGATTTTTTTGTGTGATACAGCTGCAAATAAGTATTTGTTCACCTGACAAAAACATTGTTAATATTTGTTCGAGTAGCCTTTGTTTGCAATTACAGAGGTCTAATGTTTCCTGGAGTTGCTCACCAGGTTTGCAAACCGCAATAGGGATTTTGGCCCACTCCTCAATACATCTTCTCTAGATCAGACAGGTTTCTGGGCTTTCACTGAGAAACACAGAGTTTCAGCTCCCCTCCAAAGATTTTGAATAATGTTTAGGTCTGGAGACTGATTAGGCCACGCTAAAACCTTGAGTTGCTTCTTACGCAGCCACTTCTTGGTTTTCCTGGCTGTGTGCTTCGGGTCGTTGTCATCTTGAAAGACCCAGCCACAACCCATCTTCAATGCTCTGACTGAGGGAAAGAGGTTGCTCCGCAAAATCTCACAATACATGGCCGCGGTCATCCTCTGCTTAATACAGTGCAGTCGTCCTGTCCCATGTGCAGAAATACACCCCAAAGCATGATTCTACCATCCTCATGCTTCACAGTAGGAATAGTGTTCTTGGGATGGAACTCATCATTCATCTTCCTCCAAAAACGGTGAGTGGAATTATGACCAAAAAGTTCAATTTTGGTCTAATCTGACCACAAAACTTTCTCCCATGACTCCTCTATATCATCCAAATGGTCATTGGCAAACTTAAGATGGGCCTTGACATGTGCTGGTTTAAGCAGGGGAACCTTCCGTGCCATGCATGATTTCAAAGCATGACAGCTTAGTGTATTAACAATAGTCACTTTGGAAACGGTGGTCCCAGCTCTTTTCAAGTCATTGAACAAGTCCTGTCGTGTAGTCCTGGGCTGATTCCTCACCTTTCTAAGGATCACTGAGACCCCACGAGGTGATATCTTGCAAGGGGCTCCACTCCACTTCTGGATTTTTCTTTTTAGATGATCTCTCTCACAGTGGACATGCACCTATGATGAAAATTTCAGACCCCTCCATAATTTCTAAGTGGGAGAACTTGCAATATAGCAGGGTGTTTAATTACTTATTTTCTTCACTGTACTACCTAATCTATGTTGAAGTCAGGTAAAACCAATCAAATAAACAGTCAGGACATAAGGTGTACAAATCACATACGACCTGTGTGAAAATATAAAGGATATGGCGATTTAAAGGATATGTGGATGGAAGGGATTCAAACCACAATGGACCTCACTCGAGCAGTGGAAGGTTGAATCCACGTTCAGTGTTTGGTCCTCGTATCCTCTACAATGGTAATGTTGTTAGCATGCTAGGCTAACTTAGGCCAAGCAGCTTCAACGCGTTCAGCTTCAACGCGAACGATAAGATGATATGATAAGACTTGTTAACTTTCCTAGAAGTCCTCACGGCACTCGTCGTACAAGTTATGAAGTTACTCACGTTCGATGTTTCTTCACCAGCATGGTTTGATCACAAATGCGTCTCGTAGTTAGCCGGCTAAGATAAGGTGGTCTGGGCCTATGAGCAAGTTTAAGTTGACGTTTCTACTTGCCCAACTTCCGACTAAGTTCTCAAGGTCCTTGTTGTCAATGAAACGTAGGTTTTGCCGGTCGTGTAAGTACTAATGTTTGATGTTAAATATAAGTTCGGCTCAGTTCAACATTAGAATAGAAAGGCGTTTTGTTGTTTGCGATCTAGGCTAGGCTAACTTAGGCCGAGCAACTTAAACGTGAACATACGGCTTTAGGTACTAAGATAGCACAGATGATTATTTTAGTCCACTGAAGTCGTCACCAGGAGCGTCCCACATCGAGTATTCACAACATTCGGTCCAAATTTACTGAATTACGTCGGGTTGGCGACTCTGCTTTCCCCTCACATCCCAAAAACATGCAACATTAATTTGACTCTGTTGGAGGACGCTTTTTTTCCCTCCACATGTTCGTTTAATTTCAGGTAGTGCACGAGACGATGAACAATTTCTTCTAAGCATTTACTTCCAGAATATTCCGGGTACTTATGAGTTACAGACATTGGCTGTAGAGAACAGATCACAAGTGTGAAAGTGCAGAGAAAGCACACATCCTTTATCTTGTCAGAAGCGCGGACCATGGGTGGTATCAAACCTGTGGCGTGACATTGGGGCTTTCCACTTAGACAAAGGGTTTCTGTGTCAACTGGTTCTAGCTGGCAATGGATTATTTCAAAGTGTCCAGAATGCAGTTAAGCAAGGTTAGCCTACATGCAGAGATGCAGATATCACTCAAGGACACATCTGGCTATAGAGCAGAGCCCCACTGAGGACATGAGGAAATTATACAGTCATGACTAAATATGGGCATAAGACATAAACACTCTAAATTGCCCCTAGGTGTAATTGTGAGTGCAGCTGTTTGTCTCCACGTGCCCTGCGATTGGCTGCCAACCGGTTCAGGTTGTACCCCGACTCCTGCCCAATGACAGGTGGGATAGGCTCCAGCACTCCCCGCGAGCCACGTAAGCCGAAGCGGCAAAGAAAATGGATGGATGTATGGATATGCTGTTGCTAACCAATGATGAAAAAAGCACTTCTTTGTTGATGGCTTTGTCGTCCGTTTCATACATCATTAAATTAAACTTCATGCACTCTTTGAGACTTCCATCCATTATCCGTGTTCCATGTTATGATCTTGCCATATACGTCTAACATCTATCGCATTTAAGAGCTTAAAATCTTCACTTCAGTTCAGGCTATGCTAATATTTCCCTGGAATTTCCAAAAGGAACTAAACTTCCAAGTCACAAGTTAGCCACTTTGAAAAATCACACAGGAAAGCAAATACAGTTATAAAAAAAAAACCAATGAGGCATCCAGAAACGAATGCTTGTCCACTCTTATCACCATTTCAAGGGCCAAAAGCCGATACAATGAGGGGTAATTTTTTTTAAAAGAAATGCCTTAGTGATGTTGCTGAAAACAAAAATCTTAAACAAATGGTATCATCAGACGTTCAACTGTGCTACCACACTGTTGAACAGAGAATATCGGACATTAACATGGCTACTGATTCAGTTGCACTCAGACCTCCAATCATGTGAGTATTTTAGTGTAGCAGTAGATGAGAATTGTGCCATACAAGGGAAGATTTGGTTGAACTTGTAGTTTGTCTGTATGAGAGAGCACACAATTAAAACATTGTTAAAGGTCAAATGTCATCCCTATAAGCATTCTAAAATTGATATTGTAATGAAAAATACATGTAACATTATATAACATTACATTATTTAACATTAGATTACATTATATAACATTAGTGTGTCATCTATGCACAAAGTTGCGGACATTCGACATCCAAGTGGTCGCCATATTGGTTACATCTCCTGTCCGTGACGTCACCCCGGATATTCGCCATTGAAAACACGCTGTGGCCCCTACTGTGGGAGATGAACACGCCCCTTCTGACACAGAAGTTCTTTTCGAAGAAGAGAACATCTCACAACCGAGTGAAGTTACCGGGGCAATATTACAATATTGTTTCATGCCATATATAGATTATATGCGGATCATGGCCAAACCGTCTCCCCATCCGATCCACATCAGTGGCAGAGATGGGCCATCGTGGCCCGGAGCCGCGACAAGCCACCCCGAAGCAGCAGCCTTCGCCAGCAAGCCGACACATTTAGCACCCCTGTCATACGCACGCAGATCTTTTCTTAAGCAATGAGAGACAGGTGACGTGGTCCGCCCCAAACTATTATTTTTTTTTAGTAGCTGTATACACGCCTACCTGTCGTTTGGGACCCACGAAGCTCTTGTCCTTTGCACCTGTGCAATCCATATGTCATGACGAACCGGGTCTCTTGGAAACTTATGAAGGGTAAATCCATCCTCCTCAGTGTTCGAGGAATATCCAGCAATGCAACAAGCCGGTATTTTGGCTAACACAAAGGAACAACGAGCTACCTTCCCGCAGTTAAAACTAATAGAAACTAATGAGTCCACTGGAGGGCGCTCCTTCCCCGTACGTCACTTCCTGCTTCTTCTCGAAAACAAATCCCTCAAGAGGATTTTCATGGCGGGAGTTACAAAAAGCCATATATGTCAAAATCATGTTTTGTGGTGAAAAAACAGATGGGTCCATACCGGTTGCCGTTTTTTCAATCAATAACATACTAAAATCATCCATTTCATGACACTTGACTTTTAAGTTACTGGCCTTTGGTCTTGGTAGTCTGTAGGAGTTGATTTTTCTTGTTATTACGTTGGTGTGTGACATTTACAATAAATCTGGCTGAGCAAAGGTATGTGTGTGAGGAGGGAATGATGTTCATGTGTATGATGTGGTCTTTGGCTCTTTTGTGTGTATGATGTGGCTCTTTGCCGCCACGGTAAACAATGTGGCTCTTCATGTCTAACTGGTTGGCCACCCCTGCTCCTTGGAGGATAAGCACCTCGGAAGCTTTATTAATTACTTTTGTGAATTTGTGCTTCTATTCTCTGTAGATTATGTTGGTTTTGTTTCAGAGTAGTCATGCCTCTCTTTTGTCATCGTTGTTTTAGGGTTTCAGTATTTAGGTTTTGTACTTCACATTGATGCATACTTTTGGTTGAATACATTCTGCTTGATTGGTCATTGTCTGAGGGGTCAACTTTGTAATCCATCTTTCTGCTGTTTACTTAACCAAATATATTTCATAATTTAGCAAGAAGGTGGTGGATCAGCTGGAAAGCGTTGGCGTCACAGTTTTGAGGTCCCGGGTTCATTCTTGGACCCACCTGTGTGAAGTTTGCATGTTCTCCCCATGCCTGCGTGGATTTTCTCCGGGCACTCCGCTTTCCTCCCACATACCAGAAACATTCAACATTAATTGGACACTCTAAATTGCCCCTAGGTGTGCTTGTGAGTCCTGCTGTTTGTCTCGATGTGCCCTGTGATTGGCTGGCAACCAGTTCAGGGTGTACCCTGTCTCCTGCCCATTGACACCTGGGATAGGCTCCAGCACTACCTGTGACCCTTGTGAGGATAAGCAGCTAAGAAAATGGATGAATGGATGTATTTGATTTCTACTAGTCCTCTTCATCATCCTACTCACAATTATTATTTTTCCCGCGAAATCCGACGATCCCAAAATTTTTTCCTAGTAGTATGCACACGTGTGTTTGTGTGTTTGTGCGCATGCATGTATGCATGTGTCCTTGTGTATAGTAACCTTTCACAGGGCTTCTGTGGTCATCTCCAGGAATCCAGGTGAGGCAAACGCTTCGGGCTGCTGGATCTGACAGTTCTAGATCCATTGGAGGATCTGGGCGGCCTGCAAGTAAAGAAGATCTTAACACACATTTCAAACATACAGTGCCTTATGTTTAAAACAATTTGGGACATGCCTATAAAAAATGGGTACTGATTGCACTTCCCTTTAAAATCTGTGAATGTTACCTATTTATCATCTTTAGTGTATAAAAGAGGCACATGTGATTAGTGAAGCAGATAAAATAAGGCAAAGCAATATTAAAACTCAAGAAAGGGAAGAGAATCTATCAAAATTGTATGTTACCTGGTGGCAAGGCACTAGAAACTGAGGAGTTGAGGGAGGCTTCTTCTGCAAGGCGGGGTCAAGGACCAGGAAATGTGTACAGTTGTTAGTTGTTATTAACACAAGTGATTAGGTCCACAGTAAATATATCTCAACATTAGTTTGACATGTTTGAATTGATTATTTTAAAATATTGCCAGGAATGTGAAAATAGGATGCATACTTGTGCCCTGTTTGCAGTATAATCTGCCCAAACAAACATTAAACAATTGCCAATTTAAACCCCTGTGCAACAGATTTTGTTTTCAATCCAATATATAAAGTATATTTTCTGAAAATACTGATTGCACAAAATATATCTTGTTCAATCAGACACATGTAAAGTTAAAGTTGAAGTTCATGCAATGTAATTAGTTTGTAATATTATTAGTATCATGCATGACATTCATGCAACGTACAACAGTAAAGGCCTTGTGCATGTGCGTGCATGTATAAGTATGTACTTGAGCTTGTATTAGTGCATGTGTGCATGTGTGTGTGCTGCGTGTCTCTGTGATGTGCTTCCGTGTCTGCCAGTTTATTCTGCATTTGGAATTTGCTTCTATTTTTAGTGGACTACCCCTGTGTTGTACCTAAAGGTGAGGCTAAATATTGTCTTTCAACACTGTTTTGTCAAGTATTGTATGTGAGTGTACCTAAAACAGTGAGACGGGCCGAGGCTGAGTCCTGGTCAATCTCTGTTTTAACAGTACATGTGTAAATTCCCTCATCGCCCTCATTGATGTTAGGGATGGTCAGTGATTCCTCATCTTTCCTCAACCTAGCAGACAATGAGAAAGAATAAGTCATTATGTAGTGTACAATCTTTACTTATTGTTTACTTTTGATCAGAAAAGTCATAATTGTATGGAATCTGTCAGATTTGTTTTTTAAAAGACAATATGGATAAGGGCAAAACAAGGTAGAATACGAAACTAAAGAGTGTTAAAAAAGAAAACAAAACAAGTCATAAATACCATTTTTCTATGCTCCCTGCCACATATTACTCAACTGATACACATATGGACATGCACTTTTTTTCCGGTCTAAAATTCTGAGCTGTGTTAGTGCGACCCAAATGTGTTGTTACCTCCATCCGAGATGGATAGGGTTATCATCCTTTGTCCAAGTCACAGTGACAGGCAGGCTGTGATCAAACTTCACTTTACAGTCAAAACGAACTGTGGAACCTCTGATGGCTGAGTGGTGTTCTGGAGCCCGAACAATACGACTTGGTTCTAGGGAAAAGTGAGTTTAAAGGGGAACATATACATACAACTGTTTGACCATCACAATGCTCATCATATAATATAATACTTAGGGACTGAAAGACAATGAAGAAAATAAGTATTTAAACACCCTGCTATATTGCAATTTCTTCCACTTAGTAATACTCATTTACCTGAGTGAGGTCGTTAGCTGCAGAAAGACACCTGTCCACCCCATACAATCAGTAAGACTCAAACTTGTAACATGGTCATGACCGAAGAGCTGTCTAAAGACACCAGAGACAAAGTTATACAAGTCCACATGGCTGGAAAAGGCGACGGAGAAATTGCCAAGCAGCTTGGTGAAAAAAGATCCACTGTTGGAGCAATCATTAGAAAATGGAAGAAGCTAAATATGACGGTCAATCTCAATCGGAGTGGAGCCCCATGCAAGATATCACCACGTGGGGTCTCAATGATCCTTAGAAAGGTGGGGAATCAGGCCAGGACTACACGACAGGACTTGGTCAATGACCTGAAAAGAGCTGGGACCACCTTTTCCAAGGAAAGTGTTGGTATTACACTAAGACGTCATGGTTTGAAATCATGCATGGCACGGAAGTTTCCTCTGCTTAAACCAGCACATGTCAATGCCCACAGAGGAGTCATGGGAGAAGGTTTAGTGATCGGATGAGATCAAAATTGAACTTTTTGTTCATAATTCCACTAACCGTGTTTGGAGGAAGACGAATGGTAAATTCCATCCCAAGAACTGTAAAGCATGAGAGTGGTAGCAACATGCTTTGGGGGTGTTTTTGCACATGGGACAGGACGACTGCACTGTATTAAGGAGAAGATGACCTTGGCCATGTATTGTGGAATTTTGGGGAATAACCTCTTTCCCTCAGTCAGAGCATTGAAGATGGGTCGTGGCTGGGTCTTTCAACATGACAATGACCCGAAGCACACAGCCAGGAAAACCAAGGAGTGGCTCCATAAGAAGCATATCAAGGTTTAGGTGTGGCCTAGCCAGTCTCCAGACCTAAACCCAATACAAAATCTTTGGAGGGAGCTGAAACTCAGCTCAGAAACTCTTAGGTCTTCAAATACTTATTTGCAGCTGTATCACACAAATAAATTATTAAAAAATCATAGTTTCTGATTTCTGGATTTTTCTTTTTTTTATCTCTCTCACAGTGGACTTGCATCTACGATGAAAATTTCAGAACCCTCCATGATTTCTAAGTGGGAGAACTTGCAATATAGCAGGGTGTTCAAATACTTATTTTCTACACTGTACGTACCAATCAGGAACTGAATTTGAATCATTACTATTTGAATTTGGATTGATGAAACTTCAATAGCTGCATTAAAAAAGGAATTTTGAAAACCTAATTTGAATTTGTATTGTTTTATTTGAAACATTGCCTTTGAAAACTGAATCTGACTAGTGTCATTTGAAATTGAAATTATTAGTTTGAAAGTTGTGCAATAAAATTGAATGTGAATGTAGGATTATTTTATCCACAATGAATGAAAATTACAGGAGAGTTGCCATGTAGCATTTTACTCGTAGTTTTGTATACAACTTGTTGACACAGGCATCTTTGTTTATCGTTTTTCATTCATTCATTTTCTAAGCCACTTATCCTCACCAGGATCGGGGTGGTGCTGGCATCAATCCCAGGTATCATCGGGCAAGAGGTGGGTACACTCTGAACTGGTTGCCAGCCAATCGCAGGGCACATAGAGACGTACAACAGTCCCACCCACAATCACACCTTGGGTCAATTTAGAGTCCCTAATTCATGCATGTTTTTGAAGAAGTGGGAGGAAACCAGAATGCCAGGAGAAAATCCATGCAGGCATCGGGAGAACATGCAAACTCCACACAGGCGGGGCCTTGATTTGAAGCCCGGACCTCAGAACCGAGAAGTAAACGGCCTAACCACGTGCACCGCTGCCTCCTATTTTGTCTTACTGTGTTCAACTTTAAAAATAAATAAATAAATAAATAAATAAAGATGTTTGAAAAGATTGGATTTTCTTTTAAATTTCTAATTGAAATTGGCCATGAGTGCATGTGCACTAAGGCTGCGGCCCAGCCTCAGCCAGACTCTCCCTCCAGCAGCCCTGCGGTAAATTGAGTTTGAGACCCCTGGTGTACAGTATTGTGTGTATAACACAGATGTGACTTTCATTTTCATTCTAACCCTTTACTGACACCGAGGGGAAGAAAATCGCACAGCACAGATTGATCCAGACAGGACTGTTGACAATGAATTTAGTGAATGAACTGTTGTTCAGCTCTTATGCACTTTTGTCCATTTTTTTTGTGTGTGTATCTTTCCACATTTGTTTGGACTTGATTGTTTTCCAATAAGGATGAGTCAATTAAAATCAAAAACACCTTCTCCAAGTCCATAAAACATTTGTAGACTGGTTGGGCAAACTCCCATGCACCCTTGAGGACCCTGGTCCACAGTCAGGACAAAAACCACATTGCTCCTCATGAATCTGTGATGCCTCTGTAGTTGGAACACAACCTCTGGTCCACCTTCTTAAAAAAAAAGTTAAAGTTTAAGTTTAGCAACTCAAATTCAAATACTGATGATTTTAATTCAGTTCCTGATGGCACATATTTTAGCACATATGTATTTTCAGGACAATCCAGTATTCCAATTGATTTGACTAAAATCAAACCATTCATTAACTAAAACTAAAGCGTATGAACCAACTCCTTTTATTTTATGCATGAATGTGATGAGGCGGCACGGTGGATCAGTTGGTAAAGCGTTGGCCTCACAGTTCTGAGGTCCCGGGTTCAATCCCGGACCCCTCTGTGTGGAGTTTGGATGTTCTCCCCGTGCCTGTGTGGGTTTCCTCCCACATTCCAAAAACATCCAACATTAATTGGACACTCTCAATTACCCCTAGGTGTGATTGTGAGTGCGTCTGTTTGCTTCAATGTGCCCTGCGATTAGCTGGCAACCAGTTCAGGGTGTACCCCGCCTCCTGTCCGTTGACAGCTGGGATCGGCTCAAGCATTCCCCACGACCCTTGTGATGATAAGCGGTGAAGAAAATGGAAGGATAAATGTGATGAACAGTTGCATATAAGTGAAAATTTATTCAACCTAAAAATAAACATTGAAATTAAACTAATCTCTTGTCTTAATGATTTTGAACTGCATAGAAAGCTTTTTTTGTTTTGTTTATTACCATCAGTGTGAGAAATTTGTTAATTTTGGAAGAGTTCAGACATGTGGTTCGTTACAGCAGAAAGACAAACAGGTAAAAACTCAGTGTCAAGACTGAAAGAGATTAGGTACAACAGAGTGATGCTGTGTCTGACTCCTCCATGGATGTTTTCTCTGACCTTTGACCTCCAGGCGGACCTGGTTTTCGGCCATGCCCAAAATGCTGCTGGCCACACAGGTGTAGGTGCCTTGGTCCTCTGCTCTGGCTCGTTTGATCTCCAGTGTGCCGTTAATGTAAGCACGATAGTGACCACCATCCAGGCCACTGCCCTGACCGTTCCTAAACCTGGGATTAAAAGAAACGGTTTTTTTTTCCAAATTCAGCCCAAAAATTCTAATGTTACTTTTTACACACGCTTACCATCGTAACTCTGGAAAAGGGGAACCAAAGAAGGGACAGTCCAGAAAGGTGCGGTTGTTCTCAATTACTTTTATCAGTTGATTTTTTGGGCCAAGCATCCTTGGGCGCATATCTAGATGGACAAAAAAATTTTCAATTTCACGTCTGGTCACATATAAAATTACAAGTATTTGTGAAACAATGAAAAGGAAATGATTAACGTGAATAATTTTGAACAAAAGCATCATCGTTTTTACATGAATCTAATTGCATTGAGTAATGTAAAGTCAAGTAATGTTTAAGATACGGAAAATAAGGACCAATAGCACTTCAACATGTTTCATTAATACAACTTTTTTAAATTGTTTCTTGTGTGGAAGTTTCATTTGTGTTGCAGTACCCTGATGCTGGTTAGCGCATGGACACTCCTGCTACGCAGCTGCTGGTTATTTATCATCAACAGTGCATTTAAACATGGAAGACATGGGAGAAAATGCATCATGAACACAATGTTCAAGCACAAGGGTGTCCATACCTGAACTAAGCACGAGGACAACCTAGATCGCAGTTAGCCGTTCGACTAAGTAGTCATGTCATAGGACATGCAACCGGATGTCTTAGACAACTAGGTGAAGAGAAGCTCGGAGCCGTCAACTTATCACCACCTCATAGTGAGTAGGCTCCCATTGTGTCAGAGTTTGGCCCGCATTGCCGACAGTAACTCAGACTCGTTTTTGGTGAGCTCTGGACTCTGCCAAGGCTACCCTTTGTCACCCGTTCTGTTTATAACTTTTATGGGCAGAATTTCTAAGTACAGCCGACGCGCAGAAGGGGTTCGGATTGGTGGCCTCAGTATTGCATCTCTGCTTTTTGCAGATGATGTGGTTCTGTTGGGTTCATCAAGCCATGATCAGCAACTCTCACTTGAGGAGTTCGTCGCAGATTATGAAGTGCCTGGGATGAAAATCAGAACCTCCAAATCTGAGGTCAAGGTCCTGTGTCAGAAAAGGCTGGAGTGCCCTCTCCAGGTCGTGGATGAAATCCTTCCCCAAGTAGAGGTGTTCAAATATGTTGGGTCAAGTGAGGGAAGAACAGGATATCCACAGGTGTGTGGGTGCAGCATCTGCAGTGGACTTTGCCTCAGTCCTTTGTGGTGACGAAAGACCTAAACCACAAGGGTAAGCTCTCTTTTTACCAGTTGATCTGCATTCCTACTCTCACCTAAACCCTTACAAGCTGTGGTTTGTGACAGAAATAACAAGATCCCGATGAGAAGCGGTCGAAATGAATTTCCTCTGCCGGGCATCCAGGCTCTCCCTTAGAGATACAGTAAGAAGCTTGGTCATTCAAGAGTGCCTAAGAGTGCCTCCTCCACATTGAGGGGAACCAGATAAGGTGGTTCCGGCATCTGTTTCGAATGCCTCTTGGATGTTTCCCTTGTGAGGTGTTCCAGGCATTTCCCACGAGGAGGGACAACCCAGGACACATTAAATTGGCTGGGGAGACGGAAATCTGGGCTTCCCAGCAAAAACTACTCCCACTCGACGTCGAATAAGTGGCCAAGAAAGAATGAATGATTGAACATACTCTGTGTGTGTAAAATGTTCATCACTTTTATGATGGGTTGCGTGTTTTTGTCACTTTCAAAAAAATTACATGGGCTTAAGCGGGTAGAGCACTTTGAAAGTCCATGTGCATTCCCTCAGCCACTTATCCTCACAATGGTCACAGGAGTCCCAGAGCCTATCCCAGCTAACAGTGGGCGAGCAGTCACCAGACAGTCACAGGGCACATATCGACACCATCATTGAGTGGGAATCGATCCCACACAAAAGTCAGGCGTGTGCACCAATACACCATTAGTGGCGACTTTGAAAGTCCATCCATTTTCTGAGCCACTTATCCTCACAAAGGTTGCCGGAGTGCTGGAGTCTATCCCAGCTGTTATAGGCCACAAGGCAGGGTACACCCTGACCTAGTTGCCAGCCACTCACAATCACACCTAGGGGGTAATTTAGAGTCTCCAATGAATGCATGTTTTGGGGGAGTGGGAGGAGACCAGAATGCCCTGAGAAAATCCTCGTTGGCACAGGGAGAACATGCAAGCTCCACACATGTGTGGCCGGGATTTGATCCCCGGTCTGAAGAACTGTGACTCCAATGCTTTACAGCTGCAACACCTTGACTTCGAAAGTGTTTATTTTAAAGATGTTTATCACCATTTTCTTTTTAAATGATTCATTCAAGAGCAAAATTGGTGCAACTGGTTTGAGCCTCTATCCTCACAGTTATCCCGCCCCACCTGTGTGGAGTTTGCATGTTCTCACTGTGCCTGCATGGGTGTTCTCTAGACACTCGGGCTTCCTCCCACATCCTCAAAACATACATTAATTGAATACTCTAAATTACCCGTATGTGTGAATGGGTGTGCAAATTGTGCTTTATTTACAGTGAAGAAAATAAGTATTTGAACACCCTGCTATATTGTAAGTTCTCCCATTTAGAAATCATGGAGGGGTCTGAAATTTTCATCGTAGGAGCATGTCCACTGTGAGACAGATAATCTAAAAAGAAAAATCTAGAAATCACAATGTATGATTTTTTTTTAATGTTTTGTTTTTGTGATACAGCTGCAAATAAGTATTTGAACACCTGAGAAAACCAATGTTAATATTTGGTACAGTAGCCTTTGTTTGTAATTAAAGAGGTCAAATGTTTCCTGAAGTTGTTCACCAGGTTTGCACACACTGCAGAAGGGATTTTGGCCCACTCCTCCACACAGACCTTCTCTAGATCAGACAGGTTTCTGGGCTGTCGCTGAGAAACATGGAGTCTCAGTTCCCTCCAAAGATTTTCTTTTGGGTTCTGGTCTGGAGACTGGCTAGGCGACGTTAGAACCTTGATATGCTTCTTACATAGCCCCTCCTTGGTTTTCCTGGCTGTGTGCTTCGGGTCATTGTCATGTTGAAAGACCCAGCCATGACCCATCTTCAATGCTATGACTGAGGGAAAGAGATTGTTCCCCAAAATCTCACAATACATTGCAACAGCCATCCTCTCCTTAATACAGTGCAGTCGTCCTGTCCCATGTACAGAACAGTACCACCCCCATGCTTCACAGTAGGGATGTTATTCTTGGGATGGAACTCATCATTCGTCTTCCTCCAAACACGGTTAGTGGAATTCTGACCAAAAAGTTGCATGTTTGTCTCATCTGACTACAAAACTTTCTTCCATGGCTCCTCTGTATCATCCAAATGGCCATTGGCAAACTTAAGATGGGCCTTGACATGTGCTAGTTTAAGCAGGGGAACCTTCCGTGCCATGCATGATTTCAAATCATGACGTCTTAGTGTATTACCAACAGTCACCTTGGAAACAGTGGTCCCAGCTCTTTTCAGGCCATTGACTAAGTCCTGTCGTGTAGTCCTGGACTGATTCCTCACCTTTCTAAGGATCACTGAGACCCCATGAGGTGATATCTTGCCTGGGGCTGCACTCTGATTGAGATTGACTGTCATGTTTAGCTTCTTCCATTTTCTAATGATTGCTCCAAAAGTGGACCTTTTTTCACCAACCTACTTGGCAATTTCTCTGTAGCCCTTTCCAGCTGTGTAGAGTTGTACAATTTTGTCTCTGGTGTCTTTGGACAGCTCTTTGGTCTTGGCCATGTTACAAGATTGAGTCTTACTGATTGTATGTGGTGGACAGGTGTTTTTATGCAGTTAATGACCTCACACAGGTGCATCTGATTCAGAATAATACATGGAGTGGAGGTGGACTTTTAAAGGCGGACTAGCAGGTCTTTGAGGGTCAGAATTCTCGCTGATAGACAGGTGTTCAAATACTTTAGGCAGCTGTATCACACAAATAAATCGTTGAAAAAATCATACATTGTGATTTCTGGATTTTTCTTTTTGGATGATCTCTTTCACAGTTCATTCACATTCAGAAAATTTCTGACCCCTCTATGATTTGTAAGTGGGAGACCTTGCAATATACTCATTTTCTTCACTCTATACAGTATATGCTCTGGGATTGGCTGGAAAGGAGTTCAGGGTGTATCCTGCTTCCTGCTCCAAAATAACTGAGATGGGGTCCAGCACTGTAACAACCTTTTTGAGGATAACCAGTTTAAAAAATGGATGGATTGGGTACGGTATTTTCTCTTCTACTTGTTAGGTTTTATTGTACCTTTCTTGTGCCGCACTTTCCAGAACAGTGGTGCACAACCAAAAGTTGGACAGTCACAGGTTTCCTGCTCTGAAGTATTACCCAGGTCGGTTGTGGCTCTCAACCAAAGACTTGAAGGTTGGAGATGCTCCTAAAAAGTTTGAACTCCAGGTCATGGGCCTTTTGAAGTGGAGGCTGTAGGGAATCCTGCTGCCATACGGCTTTAACTCCCACCTTCTCTCAAGAACCCATCCTGTTTTTCAAGTCTTCGGTGAAGCCGTTTTCCTGAAGCCCACTTAGTCCTCTGGAGGGGACACCCATCCTCCCTTGCCCGATGGACAGTGACAAGTTGTTCTCTGTGAGGCTGGTTCTGGACTCCAGAAGGAGAGGCACTGGAGTATAATATCTGGATAACAGGGAGGTAATATAGCCCTGAGGTGATGGTAGGTTGCCAGAGGGGTGTTCATTTTGGGTGGTGGTGGTGGGGACGGGCAGTACTGTTATATCCTCTTTTGTTTGTTTGTTTTCTGTGAAATTCCCAATGAATTGTAATTTGTTGGTGGTGGGCAGAGTAACAGCTGCCAGATATTTGAAATCTGCAGTGCCTTTAGCTTGGGAGACGCAGGAACAAAATGCAGAGAAATCGTACATTGGTTGTTGCCATTGCTTTGCCAGTTTTGTTACTCTCTCGCATTCCAACACTCATTCTGTCCTGCCAGTCAAAATTTTCGTCAGCTGTTTACTAGTATTGTATTATAGTGGTTGACACAGCCAGGTCAAAACAAATTTGTGCCTTGAACATTATCTTTTTTGCAGTTTACAATTGCAAACCTCTGTTTCTAATACTAAAAAACAAGTACAGATAGTATTCTCTCATTGTCCCATTTTGAGTGTATTTCAATTTCAGTTTTTAACACATTTAACATTAAATATCATCTCTGTTGCATATTTGACAAATACCTGAAGAAAGAGTGTGATTGCTGGTCTCACACTGTTTTTAGGTTAGCATGAAATAAAAATTGACTCTCAAAAGAATGAATTGTTTTCGCCATATTACATTTTTTGTCTTTTTGGCATAGCCCTAATACTTTGTAATACGCTGGGTCAATAAAGCTGGAACAAAAAACTTTTGTAATTATTCTGCTTTTCATAATCCCTTTATTTTAAGTAGAATACAAGGACCAAGAGGATTAGCATCACCCTAAACACACAGCGCTCATATCAATTACTACACAGAATGTTTTACAGTGAGATGAATTGGCAATGAGTCAATCATTGAAACGATTCTGTGTTTCAATTGCATTCCACCCTCTGTCTCACCAATGACACTGACGAAGGCATTGGCTAGCAGATACCCATGCTGGTTTGAGGCGTTACACTGGTAGACTGCACTGCTTCCCATCTGCACTGAGCGGAAAATGATGGTGTCACCCATCATTTGTCGACTAGGATCGGGGAGCGAGCCTTAGAGTAGGAGGGTGGGAGAGAAATTACTGTTTGCATTTAATGGGAGTGAATTGTATTGAATAACTAGACTCACAATAATTAAAGAAACGTTACCTCAAATGACTCTGCAATGTATTGGTTACAGATATGAATTTAAGAGAGTACTTACTGTTTATAGGTAGACTATTAACCAGCCATTGGATGCTAGGTTTAGGGTTCCCGTTTGCCCGACACACAAGCCGCCCATTCTCTTCTGGAGCTAGGACCAGATTTGTTGGTTTGTCCAGCCAGTAAGGAGCCGCTGTGGAACACAGAGTGTATGATGGTAGAAAATCAGTCTCATCTATTGTCAAAAAGCCAACGGAAAACACGTGGCTGTAATTAACTCACCTTTGATTTGAACAAAAATGGAGTGACGTATGCTACCTAAATGATTGTTGGCCATGCATACATATTCCCCAGCATCCTCTTCTGACACATTGCTAATTTTTATTGTCTTGTTGTAATTCTCAAACTTCACTTTCCGTCCTGGAAGGTCACCGCCTTTCTTGAACCATTTGACTTCCGGTGTGGGACTACGGGGGAAGGCATACAGCGATCAAAGCATGTAAAATATGTACTCTCTGTAGGAATATTGGTACGATGACACATAATGATTTTACAATAAATAACACCCCACTCTCCCTACCCCCAGACAGCAGAGCTTTCCATGGTGTGAAATCAAGGTCCTTCCATCACAGAAAAACTTTACCCTAACTGTGATGTATTTATTTTATTTATTTATTTATTTCCTTGAACTTGTTTATACCTCAGGAACTCTTCTTAAATAAAGCTCTTGGTAATTTTTCAAAAATTACTCCTGCTTGGGGGTAAAACTTTGGATTTTAATGTATGGGGGCAGATGGGGCTGTACTAGGGAAGCACAAAATTTCACAAAGGAATGAAGAGCAAGAAATTTTGTTTTGGAATAGGTTTTAAAACAATATACTGTAATACAAGATAAGAGTTCAAAGTCTGAGTTAGATTTATAGTTTGTCACAGTGTACCCCGCCTCTCGCCCAAAGATAGCTTGGATGAACTCTAGCACTCTGGCGACCCTAATGAAGGTAATGAATCCATGGATGACTTTCCCTTTGTGTGTTTGCAAAGTAATACAATTCAAATTAACAGTTGCTATCACAACCTACTTGGTAAGTAGAATTTATCTGTTTATAAGACGATGCTGAAGTGTTTTTTTTTTTTTTTTGACAGTATAAAACTGTAATGTTGTCCCCTTCAAGATACACTGGAACAATAACTTGTTTCAACTAACTTAACAACTATGTAGGCTAATAACATTACTTTGGCTCACAACACAATATCTGTGTCAGGGCGTGGCTAGGCCACTGCCCTGGGCGGAGCTGCTTCTGGCAGCAGCCCCACACCTGCACTGTATAGACACTAATGGATACTTTTCACAGACGTCACGCCGACCACGTGTTTGTTTGTTTGTTTTGGACGGCAAGATCGTGTCTACATATCATGGCTAGGAAGCAATAAATGTTTACTGTAATGTTTTGGCTACGGTTATCGTTTCATCTTTTATCTTGAAAGTCATTTGACAAACGAACACTGTAACCAGAGGTGGCACTTGTGCTGGCTTGAGGAATAAATAAAGAAATAAGCCACATGTGAAACTGAGAGCATTGTGTCGACGTCAGCGGGGGGCGACTAGACGATAAGGTCAATTAGCTATAGAGGTTGGGAAGCAAAATAAATGTCACCCACGTTAAAAAGTACAGTTAGACTCACGTCTACATTATTCAATAACAGCAATAACATAACATGGTGTCAGAGTGACGGAAGTATAACTACGGACTCACGGGAAAGAAAAAAAACAAACTCACGGGGAAAAAAATGAACGAAGACGACGAGGAGGCGTTCGATGTTCTAACTCACCCAATTTACCAGATGCATGGTGGAGATTCGAGCAACACGCTGAACTCATGTTCACAGCACTGCTTAAAAACAGAGCTGAAGAGGAAAAGTGCAGTTTCCTCCTGATGTGGATCAGCGAAAAAGGACGGGATACGTGGACACTGACCTGAGACGAAGATAAATTGCTAATCCCTTATTATGAAAAATTCTCTGATTACCTCACTCTGAAAGCAAACCCCATATTTGCTCGATATAAGTTCCACGAGAAGGCGCAAGGTAACTGTGAGTCATGTGAGCACTTTGTGACAGAACTCAAGCTGTTGCTTAAAGACTATAAATACTCAAACAGCCATGAGGTGGTCAGAGACCGCATACTTTTTGTTACTAATTCACCGAGTGTGCGCAAAAAGTTACTCAGCCAGGGGCTGGTGCTCACGCTCGAAAAAAGCGATCAGCATAGCCCGCTCTCATGAGTTAGCAAAAGTGTAGCTAAAGGTTATGGCTAGCGACAGCCACGAGGTTCACGTGATCCACAGCAAACCTGGAAAGCAAAGTTTCACTGCGGATGCAATGAGGCATATTGACAGCCCAAAGACCTCCATAAAGATATGTAAAAAGTGTGGAGGATACCACAGTAAATTAGCTGAATGCCCAGAAAAAGGTAAACAATGCCTGAAGTATCAGATCCCTTTTTCAGTCTGTTCTTACAACCATGAGCTACACAATGAGGTTAGGGTTATGATGAAAAGGCCGTAAGACGCTTATAAGCAAGCCAATATTCACAAAAAGATCACTCAAACATGCAAGTTGTATTGTAGTTTTGCCGTCCAGGGGTGTGGTAAACAAAACATGACATCTCGTGAAAAGTATCTATTAAGCCAGGAATATAAAGCTTGAGTTTATATTTTTTAATGCAGCCCTATGGGGGGCACAAACCAGTACAATCTGTAGGCCGGTCCCAAGCCCGGATAAATGCAGAGGGTTGCGTCAGGAAGGGCATCCGGCGTAAAAACTGTGCCAAACAAATATGAGCGTTCATCTAAAGAATCCCATACCGGATCGGTCGTGGCCCGGGTTAACAACGCCCGCCCCCGGCACTGCTAACCTGCAGGGCGTCGGTGGAAATTCAGCTACTGTGGGTCGAAGACAAAGAAGAGGAGGAAACCGGATCCAGTGTCAGAAGAAAAAGAGGAATGCACAGAGCCTACAACTGAGTGTAGGGACTTTGAATGTTGGAACTATGACAGGAAAAGCTCAGGAGTTGGTTGACATGATGATTAGGAGAAAGGTTGATATTCTGTGCATTCAAGAGAGCAGGTGGAAAGGTAGTAAGGCTAGAAGTTTGGGAGCAGGGTTTAAATTATTCTACCACGGAGTAGATGGGAAGAGAAATGGAGTAGGGGTTATTTTAAAGGAAGAGCTGGCTAAGAATGTCTTGGAGGTGAAAAGAGTATCAGATCGAGTGATGAGACTAAAATTTGAAATTGAGGGTGTTATGTATAATGTGGTTAGCGGCTATGCACCTCAGGTAGGATGTGACCTAGAGTTGAAAGAGAAATTCTGGAAGGAACTAGATGAAGTAGTTCTGATCATCCCAGACAGCGAGAGAGTTGTGACAGACAGCGAGAGAGTTGTGATTGGTGCAGATTGTAATGGACATATTGTTAAAGGAAACAGGGGCGATGAAGAAGTGATGGGTAAGTACGGCTTCTAGGAAAGGAACTTTGAAGGACAGATGGTGGTAGACTTTGCAAAAAGAATGGCGATGGCTGTAGCGAACACTTATTTCCAGAAGAGGGAGGAACATATGGTGACCTACAAGAGCGGAAGTAAAAGCATGCAGGTGGATTATATTTTGTGCAGATGATGTAATCTGAAGGAGATTACTGACTGTAAAGTAGTGGTAGGGGAGAGTGTAGCTCGACAGCATAGGATGGTGGTGTGTAGGATCACTCTGGTGGTGGGTAGGAAGATTAAGAAGACAAAGGTAGAGCAGAGAACCATGTGGTGGAAGCCGAGAAAGGGAGAATGTTGTGCGGCCTTTCGGAAGGAGGTGAAGACAGGCTCTTGATGGACAGCAGAAGCTCCTGGAAGACTGGACTACGACAGCCAAGGTAATCAGAGAGACAGGCAGGAGAGTACTTGGTGTGTCATCTGGTAGGAAAGGGGAGAAGGAGACTTGGTGGTGGAACCCCAAAATACAGGGAGTCATACAAGGAAAGAGATTAGCGAAGAAGAAGTGGGATACTGAGAGGACTGAGGAGAGGCGAAAGGAGTACATCGAGATGCGACGTAGGGCAAAGGTAGAGGTGGCAAAGGCTAAACAAGAGGCATATGAAGACATGTACACCAGGTTGGACACGAAAGAAGGAGAAAAGGATCTCTACAGGTTGGCCAGACAGAGGGATAGAGATGGGAAGGATGTGCAGCAGGTCAGGGTGATTAAGGATAGAGATGGAAATTTGTTGACTGGTGCCGGTAGTGTACTAAATAGATGGAAAGAATTCTTTGAGAAGTTGATGAATGAAGAAAATGAGAGAGAAGGAAGAGTTGAAGAGGCAAGAGTGAAGGACCAGGAAGTGGAAATGATTACTAAGGGGGAAGTCAGAAAGGCATTACAAAGGATGAAAAATGGAAAGGCAGTTGGTCCTGATGACATACCGGTAGAGGTATGGAAGCAATTTGGAGAGATGGCTGTGGAGTTTTTGACCAACTTATTCAACAGAATACTAGCGGGCGAAAAGATGCCTGAAGAATGGAGGAAAAGTGTTCTAGTTCCCATTTTAAGAACAAAGGGGATGTTCAGAGCTGTGGGAACTATAGAGGAATAAAGTTGATGAGCCACACAATGAAGTTATGGGAAAGAGTAGTGGAGGCTAGACTCAGGACAGAAGTAAGTATCTGCGAGCAACAGTATGGTTTCATGCCTAGAAAGAGTACCACAGATGCATTATTTGCCTTGAGGATGCTTGTGGAAAAGTACAGAGAAGGTCAGACGGCGCTACATTGTGTCTTTGTGGATCGAGAGAAAGCCTATGACAGAGTACCAAGAGAGGAACTGTGGTACTGCATGCGTAAGTCTGGTGTGGCAGAGAAGTATGTTAAAATAGTACAGGACATGTATGATGGCAGCAGAACAATGGTGAGGTGTGCCTTAGGTGTGACAGAGGAATTTAAGGTGGAGGTGGGACTGCATCAGGGATCAGCTCTGAGCCCCTTCCTGTTTGCAGTGGTAATGGATAGACTGACAGATGAGGTTAGACTGGAATCCCCTTGGACCATGATGTTCGCAGATGATATTGTCATATGCAGTGAAAGCAGGGAGCATGCAGAGGAACAATTGGAAAGATGGAGACATGCAGTGGAAAGGAGAGGAATGAAGATTAGCCGAAGTAGTAGAGGGGGAAGAGTGAGGCTACAGGGAGAAGAGATAGCGAGGGTGGACGACTTCAAATACTTGGGGTCAACAATACAGAGCAATGGAGAGTGTGGTCAGGAAGTGAAGAAACGGGTCCAAGCAGGTTGGAACAGCTGGCGAAAGGTGTCTGGTGTGTTATGTGACAGAAGAGTCTCTGCTAGGATGAAGGGCAAAGTTTACAAAACAGTGGTGAGGCCGGCCATGATGTACGGATTAGAGACGGTGGCACTGAAGAAACAACAGGAAGCTGAACTGGAGGTGGCAGAAATGAAGATGTTGAGGTTCTCGCTCGGAGTGACCAGGTTGGATAGGATTAGAAATGAGCTCATTAGAGGGACAGCCAAAGCTGGATGTTTTGGAGACAAGATTCGAGAGAGCAGACTTCGATGGTTTGGACATGTTCAGAGGCGAGAGAGTGAGTATATTGGTAGAAGGATGCTGAGGATGGAGCTCCCAGGCAAAAGAGCGAGAGGAAGACCAAAGAGAAGGTTTATGGATGTGGTGAGGGAAGACATGAGGGCAGTTGGGGTTAGAGAGGAAGATGCAGGAGATAGGCTAAGATGGCAAAAGATGACACGCTGTGGCGACCCCTAACGGGACAAGCCGAAAGGAAAAGAAGAAGAAGATAAAGCTTGAGTTTGTCACTCTCATTTGCCAGTTCATTGTGTTTGAGACTGTAGTAGTCTGTGTGAGTATACGAGCCTCTTGTTGTGTATTAGCCTCTTTGTCATGGCCAGTGTTCCTGAGCCACGACAGCGAAGTCAAATCTTGTTTTTTGCCTAGCAGTAATCTGACCTCGTTTTCATGTTGTTGGAGCTACCCTGTTGCCACATGTTTTTGTACGTCTTCCTTTTTTGGACTGCCAATCTGTGTATGACCTCTGCCTGGAAAACCACCTTCAACATTATGTCCCTGCCTCGGAGTCCTGCATTTGGGTCCAGCCCCATATAGCATGCTCATGACAGAACGAACTGGCCATACATGGACCAAGCGGACTCAAAGCCAAAAGACACAAAACTTAAAGCCCAGATTCATTGCCCTTCAAGTGCAGCGGTCCGAAGAACTTTCTGCTTACCACCGGCGTTTCATGGTTCAATGGGAGTGTAGGAATTCAACGATCAAGTATGAATTTGCGGTTCTCATGAATCTGAAGAATCCAGCGGAGATTGATCCACCAGGCAAGGCCCCTTGATTTTGTTTCGGCAATGCCTGGCTCGTGGCTATTGCCTCTCGCTCCTCTCTTGGCAATGACCGAGCCACGGCCGCCTCACACACCTGTCTCGGCGGGGACAAAGCCACGACCGCCTCTCGCTCCTGTCCCGGCGGCGACCGACCAAGGATCGCCTCTCGCTCATGCCTCGGTCGTGACCGACCCTGGGCCGCCTCTCGCCCAAGTCTCGTTGGTGCCTGAACCAGACCCACCTCTCGCCCAAGCCTCGGCAGCCCTCGACCCCGGGCTGCCTCTCGCCCCAGCTTCAGCGGCCCTCGACCCCTGGCAAGGTTTAAATTACTCTACCACAGAGTAGACGGGAAGAGAAATGGAAGACGGGTTATTTTAAAGGAAGAGCTGGCTAAGAATGTCTTGGAGGTGAAAATAGTATCAGATCGAGTGATGAGTCTAAAATTTGAAATTGAGGGTCTTATGTATAATGTGATTAGCGGCTATGCCTCACAGGAAGGAAACAGGGGCAATAAGGAAGTGATGGGTAAGTACGGCATCCAGGAAAGGAACGTTGAGGGACAGATGGTGGTGGACTTTGCAAAAAGGATGGAGATGGCTGTAGTGAACACTTATTTCCAGAAGAGGGAGGAACATATCGTGACCTACAAGAGCGGAGGTAGAAGCACGCAGGTGGATTATATTTTGTGCAGACGATGTAATCTGAAGGAGATTTTTGACTGTAAAGTAGTGGCAGGGGAGAGTGTAGCTCGACAGCATAGGATGGTGGTGTGTAGGATGACTCTGGTGGTGGGTAGGAAGATTAAGAAGACAAAGGTAGAGCAGAGAACCATGTGGTGGAAGCTGAGAAAGGAAGAATTTTGTGCGGCCTTTCGGAAAGAGGTGAGACAGGCTCTCGATGGACAGCAGAAGCTCCCGGAAGACTGGACGACGACAGCCAAGGTAATCAAAGAGACAGGCAGGAGAGTACTTGTTGTGTCTTCTGGTAAGAAAAGGGAGAAGGAGACTCGGTGGTGGAACCCCAAAATACAGGGAGTCATACAAGGAAAGAGATTAGCGAAGAAGAAGTGGGACACTGAGAGGACTGAGGAGAGGCGAAAGGAGTAAATCGAGATACGACATAGGGCAAAGGTAGAGGTGGTAAAGGCTGGAAAAGAGGCATATGAAGACATGTACACCAGGTTGGACACGAAAGAAGGAGAAAAGGATCTCTACAGGTTAGCCAGACAGAGGGATAGAGATGGGAAGGATGTTCAGCAGGTAAGGTTGATTGAGGATAGAGATGGAAATGTGTTGATTAGTGACAGTAGTGTGCTCAATAGATGGAAAGAATACTTTGAGAAGTTGATGAATGAAGAAAATGAGAGAGAAGGAAGAGTTGAAAAGGCAAGTGTGAAGGACCAAGAAGTGCCAATGATTAGTAGGGGGAAGTCAGAAAGGCACTACAAAGGATGAAAAATGGAAAGGTTGGAAAAGTTGGTCCTGATGACATACCAGTGGAGGTATGGAAGCAATTTGGAGAGATAGCCATGGAGTTTTTGACCAACTTATTCAACAGAATACTACCGGGCGAAAAGATGCCTGAAGAATGGAGAAAAAGTGTTCTAGTTCCCATTTTTAAGAACAAAGGGGATGTTCAGAGCTGTGGGAATTATAGAGGAATAAAGTTGATGGGCCAGACAATGAAGTTATGGCAAAGAGTAGTGGAGGCTCGACTCAGGACAGAAGTCAGTATCTGCAAGCAACAGTATGGTTTCATGCCTAGAAAGAGTACCACAGATGCATTATTTGCCCTGAGGATGCTCGTGGAAAAGTACAGAGAAGGTCAGAAGGAGCTACATTGTGTGTGTCTGGATCTAGAGGAAGCCTATGACAGAGTACCAAGAGAGGAACTGTAGTACTGCATGCGTAAGTCTGGTGTGGCAGAGAAGTATGTTAGAATAGTACAGGACATGTATGATGGCAGCAGAACAATGATGAGGTGTGCCTTAGGTGTGACAGAAGGATTTAAGGTGGAGGTGGGACTGCATAAGGGATCAGTTCTGAGCCCCTTCCTGTTTAGAGTGGTAATGGATAGGCTGACAGATGAGGTTAGACTGGAAAAGGATAAAGATGAAAGCTGGGTAGCGTAATGGCTTCACCGGGAACACGTCCACAGATCTAAGTCTCCATGAAACACAGGGTGGCAGAATGTCCATAGTCTTTGCAGGGCTTGATCAGAAGTTGAAGTTCATTCATTTTGTTGGCTAGGGATCGTAGATTCGCGAGATGAATAGACCAAAGCACCAGTCCTGCGGAGATGAACTTGTGGACTTGATCGTGAGTCTGCTCCCGTAGAGAGCTGCGATGAATAACTCCGGGAAAAGATTAAGCGAATTACCGAGAGTTGTCGAAAAAATATGGAGAAGACTCTATGATGGTTAGCAAGTCATTTCTTGTGTACTTGAGTCCCAAGACAACCAAAAAACACACAAACATAAACAATACCAGGATGCACGTACTGAAGTGATAACTATAAGTCAATGAGATAAGGTTCTGTTTTATGCTGTGAATTCATGCATAAAGCTGATTCTGTAACGTCCATCTTTCTGTCTAACTATACATACATTACAAGCACGACCGGTCTCATTCCATTCAAAACACTGTTTGGGAGACCATATATTTTCCACACAATGAGAGACAGACGAATGATGAAAAAAAAAAAAAAACCTCACACAAGTGGGCACCTTTCAGGAGTTATTAACAACCCCAAACAGCTTAAAAAAATTGCAAAAAGGGATACTTTAGTTCATTTGTCGATTGTAAGAAAGTTATTGCTTTTGAAACCATTGTTAACACAAAAAAACTAAATTGTTTTATTGGCCAATTGTAAGATCGCTGTTCTCATTCCCACTGCCAAAGGTCGCTGTAGTCCAGTTACACATGGGAGTGAGACTGTTGTCATAATGGTGACTACACAGTTAAATTTTGCTGTTGGGTGTTGGATTGAAATGCTACCAGTTATTTTTATTTTTCTGTTTGAGTGGTACCTGTCGGAACCACCCATGGTCCCCCGCCCAAAAAAAAAAAAACAAGTTGGGGGATTCTGTGTATCCATTAACTTCTTTTGAAAAACAAAAACATTGTTTTCTCATGGGGTGTCATTAGGAAATTTCACGTACATCAAATTGATAGGACTGGAGACAAATTAGGAAATTTATCAGCATTGATGTGTAAAACCATTTTTGTGCCATTGTCATGGTGGTGCGGCAGTAACTGTCTCTTTTCTTTTTTTTTTTTTGTTTTTGTTTTTACACAGGATGCCTTTGCTGATGCAACCCTACTGCATTTATTCAGAGAGAGAGCTGGAGGCTATCCCAGCGAACTTTGGGCGGAGGTCGACTACACCCCGGCCTGGTCGGCAGCCAGTCGCAGTGCAGATGTCAACACCATCACTGAGCGGGAATCGATCCCACGCTGCCTTCACTCAA
This sequence comes from Syngnathoides biaculeatus, assembly GCF_019802595.1. Classification (NCBI taxonomy): domain Eukaryota; kingdom Metazoa; phylum Chordata; class Actinopteri; order Syngnathiformes; family Syngnathidae; genus Syngnathoides; species Syngnathoides biaculeatus. The sequence continues at coordinate 30,878,508 of NC_084649.1, forward strand.
AATATCCCTCTGAGGGAAACCCGAACTACAACGTGGCCTGCAAGAGAAATGAGTTTGACACCTCTTCACGACACCACCAGACTTAAAAAAAAAATGTAACAAGTTACTGTTCTTTAATAACTTTATTATTACCATTTGTCCATTCATCCTATATCTGTTTATGAATTAACATCTACTGTACATGCAGTTTTACCCAAACACTGGCATAGACTGAGCAAGAGCTGAATGACATGGACAAAATAGCAGAAATAGAAATAGCACGTGGATACACCTTAAACACTGTAAACGGTTATCTCAGCTGAGTCACTCAAAGGGAACGGTGAGCAAAGCCCAGCATAAGGTGGGTGAAGATTTATAGTATCTGAAAATACCCGAAGGCTGGTGAAGAAGACACTTGACTCATTTAGGGGTGACTTGGTCGACATGACTTCAAAATATCTAAATAATATGATAGCATGTTGGGCTGCAACATTGACAGCCGTAATGATATTTTTGTTCATATGCTACTTTTGGACACCTGTAAAGCTGACAAAACACATAACAATAGAACCAATGATTATACTCAGTCAACTATGCCTACCACACATAAGATAAAGAGGCGCAACCTCATTTCAAATAACATTGATAAACAACTATGCGGCAGTCACTGTGGCATGAGGGGAGGGTTTCATGTGTGCCTCCCAATGAATCAGTTAAGCACTATTGTAATTCTTTGCTGGGGATTCCATCTATGGGTTTATGCTAAAGGAAACCCCCATTTTCTTCTCACCATTACCAATTTAATGCTACCCTAAACCCAAATGCCATACAAAAGAGTCCGTATACTATGGAGGAAGTTGAACTATTTTAACTAAAGAGTGTGAGGAACATTTTTTTATTATACAAATGGGGGAAAAAAATTGTTTTTACTAATGTGGAATGCCCCCAACGAGGTAAACTATAGTTACATCACGTGCATGGGCTCTGGGCCACTCCTGTGTATCATTTCAGCAGAAATTCCAACACAGTGTACCCTGGAGGTAATGACTAAAACAACTCCTAACACCACAAAAATGGAATAGTATTTATCCAACAACTAATGCAGTAAATGGTAAACTGATATTTTCTACTAATGTTCCATTGGCTAATTTCTCCTGTGTTAGCTTTACAGGGACAGGTGTTAAGGTGGGAAGTCTCAAAAAAACATGGTGTTATGATATCTATCGGCAAACTTGCACCACTGCTCCCACGCAGCAATGTGTGGTGGTGGTGTGTTGGTCAAAAGTTGTATGACACACTGATAAATGCACCAGGAACGTGTGCACTGGTATCACTGCTCTTATCTGTGATTGTGTTTCCATCCAAAGCAGAGGATATACAATTGGCAAATGAAGAATGCTTTGCTCTGCCTGGAATGAAGAATGCTATGCTCTGCTCTAGAAAACGTGGTTGCAAATGTGGGATAAACAGGGGGGAAATGTAGGAATAATTCTGAACATAATTATCATACATTGGGTTCCAGTAAAGAAATGCTTTGCTCTGCTCTAGATAACGTGGCAGCCGCTTAGCAGGCGATAGCAAGAACAAAAACATGTAATCATGAGAACTGTTAGAACTGCTACCTGTTGAAGAAATGATGACCACACATGTATTCCGCAATCTTCAACACATGCACACACATATGAACAAACGAGTACACTTTGTTTCAAACTGTTTTGCTTGCTGGCTCCTTTTTGTAACATCCATGTAAATAAGGGGCGTCTTAAAAGTAAATAAATAGAGGTGCTGAGGAGAGGATAATCAGAGAGTGCAGTCGTGAATTGTACGAGACAGTTCCTCTCCTCTCTCCTCGCGAGACTTGAACTGGTGTCTTTGCTTCCTTTTTGTCCATTTAATGAATCTCTAATTGGTAAACCTGACACAGAGGGTGAGTGGTGACTGTGTTTTTGGTGGGGCAGAGAACTGGGAGTACATGTGAAAAAAAATCTGTGAACACTCATGAATGTGTTTCCTTTGTAATGCAGGTATGTGAATTTATGTAAGGTTTTTTTTTAGTTTATTGCAATGTAAATCACATTTTATTTATTTTTATAACGTAACTACTCTTGTTCGTGAGTCTTCCTAGAGAGAGAGCAGTGAGAGTATATGTGAAGAAAAATCTGTGAACACCCGCGAATGTGTCTCATTTGTAATGCAGAGAGAGAGGATTAAACCAATTTGAGACCAGCCAACGTGTGTGTCTTCTCATTCATTCCTCAAAAACATACACAACACAGAGTTAGGCCCACTACACAAAGGTATGGCTCCGTGATGGGCTACCTGCAAAAGCACCCATTGTGAAATACAAAAGGCAACAAGAAAAGGTACATGCATCCACCTTTGACACACCTACACATCAACATCAATTTACAGCATTTAGAATTATGAACATGTCAAATTATGGTACATCAGGGCTTTATTTTGTTTAGGGCTTTATTTGTAGTGATTATATAAAAAGATTTTAGTTCTCTTAATTTATTTTACCATGTATGCATGCGTGTGTGTGTGTGGGGGGGTGTCTGTGTGTGTGTGCATGTACAGAGTGTTTAAACTCACAGTCCTGCAGCAATACACTCCAACAACAGTTGCTCATCTCTCAGCACCATTTTGGCACTCTCACTGCCCAATGGTGAGAGGAAGGTTGGAGTTGACTCAGCTATTTTACGGCCTACAGATGAAGAAAAGGGGGGGCATTTAAAACACCTTCAAACCTATTCATGATTAAATCCAAGTATTACAGGTTCTTGATTGCTTGACACACTGACTACTCCTTCCTTATTATTCCATTTGTAGCAACTGCCACCTAAAAAGAACACTATTATTCTGATAATTTCCTAATGGCTATGTTCCATTTCCAAAAGGCAGGGCTCTCTCTCTCCACTCCCTCACAGTGCCCAATAAATGGGTCCAACACCCTCTGGCTTCTCTCACAGGAAGACATTAACAGAAGCAGAAAAACAACAACAGGGTCATTGATCTTCCTTAATGTCTCCCAAGGGAACAGAGGTGGCGGAGACTTTCAAGGCTTAAAAAGAACAGCCAGGCAAACCTGTCCTATTTTTCTCTCTCACTTTGTGATGACATTTGCATGGTATCACGACAAGGAGTATTTTAAATCATTCACTTGATACGTTTTTATTTGCTTCTTAAAATTATGGACCTGGTTACTTTTTCTGCTTTGCCAAGACAAGCTTGCCAAAATGAAAGTTTTTCACATTGGACCTTGGTCTCTAGGTGTTGGCATTCACAGTATCCGATCTTTTGTAGAAAATAAACACACTAAGCACCGTTTGACATGGAGAAAGCGAGACAGAGGTCTAGAATATAGGAAGGGAAAAAATCTGATGCCAGGTTTGTGCAGCTGATTGGAATGTGAGCAGCAACACAGTACTGTACTGTCATTTTCCACAGCAACAACATTAAACAGGTGCAGTAAGCCCTTTCTTTATCACGGTTCACCTATAGCAGATTCAGTGCACATTTTTAAAATCAAATTAATTATCCTGACAACTGGCCATATAAGAGTGTTTATATATACTGTATTTTAATATTGGCGGCATAGAGGCACAGATGTAGAGTATTTTCTGAGGGCCAGGGTTCAAATCGTGGCCTAGCCTGTATGGAGTTTGCATGTTCTCCTTATGCCTGAATGGGTTTTCTCTGGGCACTCCGGTTTCCCCCGAAATCCCAAAAACATGCATTAATTGGAGATTGTAAATTGCCCCTAGTCGTGATTGTGAGTGTGGCTGTTGACTGTATCTATGTGCCCTGCAATTGGCTGGCAACCAGTTCAGGGTGTACACTGCCTCCTGCCCAATGACAACTGGGATTTGCTCCAACACTCCTGCGACCTTCATGAGGATATGCGGATATGTTTTATTATTATAATTTAATACATTATATTAAAATGAGCATTTTGTAGCCTAAAACAACCATCCATTTTCCAAGGGATGGGTGCGTGGTGGAGCATATGTCAGCTTTCTTCAGAAGAGAGGCAGTGCACACCCTGAACTGGTTGCCAGCCAATCACAGAGCACATAAACTACTATTTGCCCTCGCATTCTCACCTGCCGAGTCTTCAATCAATTTACTACCCATGTTTTGGAGCGTGGGAGGAAACCGGAGTGCCCGGAGAAAACCCACGCTGGCACAGGGAGAATATGCAAAGTCCACAGAGGCAGGGGCTGGATTTTAACCCCTGCCCTCAGAACTGTGAGGCCAATACTCTAACCAGTTGCTCCACGGTTTCACCTCACATAGTAAAGATTCTAGCCTAATTCAATCTCTTCTTGGCCTGTACATTTTATATTTTGAGAAGAAGGCTATCATGACCAAGAAAAACGTGAAGAACATCGAAAGAAAATCAAACTGGGAATTACACACAATATGATACATACGATACGGAAAGAATGTTCCCTGGAAAGTAAGTTGGGTTCAATGTTTAAGGCTCTAACTAATTTGACTACTAAGAAAGGGAATGCATGAATCAATCACATTTGCATTTGAAATATGGTTACATGATGTAAACAAATTGTTAGTAAAATCAATGAATGGCTCAGATGTTGTCATCTTATGTTTTAGTTTGAACAAAACCCATCCATCCAACCATCCGTTTTCAGAGGGTTGAGTGTGAATGGGAGCCTTTCCCAACAAACTTTGATTCATTTCCAAGATTCAACAAATATTGGTGTGTTAAATTAACACTGATGTTTAGTCAGGGGTCAGCAGGTAAAGTCAGCATAACTAAGCTACTGATTGTGCTAATCATGTTAGAATTAGACAGGAGACAGAACTGTCCATACATCGGGACTCACCACCATATGGGTCACTGTCATTGTCAGAGGTGTCATTATTGTCTGAAAAGACACGCAAATGCATGTACATACACAGACATCCAGACACACAAACCAACCAAAGGTCAACACATTCAGATAACATGCAAGCAGTGCATTAATGACAAAAAGCTGTTTCCTAGTATCAAGAAAATCTCTTTTCATTTTGCTCTTAGGATAAATGCATCTCATCCCATGACATATCCACTCAACAGGGATGTATTCCAAAAGACACACATGGTGTGCAGTGCAGCCAAAATCAAGACACCCCCAAATAAATACATACTGTAATACAAATTATATGGTGATGACTACATGTTTAACCAGCATACCATTTCTGTGTTTGGAGTATGGATGTGTACTCTGCACTCACTGGTAAGAACTTGGAGAGTGAAGGGGTTCTTTTGCTGGATTGTGTGAGTGAAGAGGAACCGAGCATTGCAGCTATAGTCATTCTGGGCATCTTGGGCCATGACATTGGAAAAGTACAAGTCTCCATTTAAACCCTTGGACACTCGCTTATCCTGTCGGATTGGAATCATCCCTATGACAATGATAAAGGCAAAGACAGAGGACTTAGTCAACAGATAATCATGTCAAAAAAATTATAGACTGTATATATTTTATGGGAGTTTTATATATGTCATCACTGTTATATAATGGTGTCAATTATTTGGCAAAATAGCAGGAAATAGCCTACTGTAATTAAATTAAAGAAATCACATACACACAATGCCTGGACTCTATACCAAGACTATATGGATGTTTAAAGTATGAAACGTTAGTGTTTTTGTGTACATTACAGGTGTCAAATTCACGGCATGGGGACCAGATCCAGACCATCATGACACGTTATGTGGCCCCCAAAAGCAAACCTCTATCTAAATGCAGCAAAACAGTACCAAGATTTAAAACTACTATTACGACTGATTTCCAAACTAGTTACCCACCCATTTGATGGGAAAATGTACAAACACAATTCCAATGAAGTTGGGTTGTTGTGTAAAACTCATGTATAAACAGAATACAATGATTTACAATTATTTCCCACCTATACTTAATTGAATACATAACAAAGGCAAGATATTGAATGTTCAATCTGATAAACTTTATTTTTTTTGCAAGTAACGTCACTTACAATTTTATATCTGCAACACGTTCCAATAAAGATGGGACAGGTGGCAAAAAGACTAAGAACGATGAGGAAGGCTCATAAAACACCTGCCTGGAACATCCCACAGATAGGGTTAGATAGGCTAATTAGGAAGAGGTAGGTGCCATGATTAGGTATATTGGAAGCTTGCCTGTAATGGTCAGTCTTTCACAAGCAAATGGCGTGAGGTTCACCTCCTTGTGGATGAGTCCATGAGAAAATAATCAAACAGTTTAAGGACAATGTACAATTGCAAGAAATTTAGGGATTTTGTCATCTATGGTCCATAATATCATGAAAAGGTTCAGAGAATCTGGATAAATCACTGCATGTACGCGGCAAGACTGAAAACCAACATTGAATCCCCGTGACCTTCAATCCCTCTGATGGCACAGCATCAAAAACTGACATCAATGTGTAAAGTGTATCAGCACATCGACAGGAACACTTAAAAAAAAAAACAATGTCAGCAATACAATTGGGTGCTTCATCCATAAGTGCAAATTAAAACTCTCCTATGCAACACAAAAGTCATCATCAACAACACCCAGAAACACTGCCGGCTTCTCTGGGCCCCAAACGCATCTAAGATTGACTGATGCAAAGTGGAGAAGTGTTCTGTGCATTTTTCTCTTCTGTCCATATTTCAAATTGTGTTTGGAAATTTTTGACATCGTGTCCTCCAGGCCAAAGAGAAAAAGAACCATTCGGACTGTTATGGATGCAAAGTTCAAGTCCAGAATCGGTGAAAGAATAGGGGGCTGTGTGTGTCAATGGTATGGGTAACTCACACATCTGTGAAGGCACCATTATTGCTGAAAGGTACATCCATGTTTTGGTGAAACATATCTGCCATCCAACCATCTTTTTCATGGACACCCCTGTTTATTTCAGCAAGACAATGCAGTCACTGTGATTTGATAGGCACCTATGCGCCCGTGGGCCATTGCACTCACAAATCTGCATAGTCGAGCACAAAAAAATCACACGCGTAAAATTTGTTACAAGTAGAAATACATAATTTTGTGTAGTCTTCATGTGTTCCGTGTTCCCTCTAAGCTCTGCCACTGCACTTGTTGCACACTCTCAGCGCACATGAAAACCGATCCAACGTACTAAAGTGATGTCTTGACGTCCTGACGTCTTTTTTTTTAACAGGGAAGCTCACGGTCTCTAAAAATTGCTGCTTAGCCTACTTCTACTTCTAAGTTTACCTGACACCGCCCCCTCCGCTTTTAAAGGGGTACAATCATACAGTATTTACAAACAGAACACACACCCGTAAATTTATATCTGCAAGCATGACTGGTGGACCACACCCGTAACTTTATATCTGCGGGCATGACTGACCACACCTGTACATTTTTCAAATGTGAGTGACTGACAATGCCAAATCACATTCTGCATGTGTTACAACAGTGTGGCTTTAGAATAAAAGAATGTGGGTACTAGATTGGCCAGCTTGCAACAACGAAGACCTCCGACTTTTGAAGATCTGAAGCTGTACATTAAGCAAGAATGGGAAAGAATTCCACCAACAAAGCTTCAACAATTTGTGTCCTCAGTTCCCGAAGTTTATTGAATGCTGTTAAAAGAAAAGGTGATGTAACACAGTGGTAAACATGATCTTGTCTCAGCTTTTTTGGGAACGGGTTGCAGCCATGAAATTCAAAGTTAATGATTATTTGCTGAAAACAAAGTTTATCAGTTTGAACATTAAATATCTCATCTTTCTAGTGTATTCAATTATCGGTTAAACATGGTTTCCAAATCATTGTGCTCTGTTATTGTTTAACAACATCCAAACATCATTAGAATTGTGTTTGTATATGATAAATATTTCACACAGCCATAACGGCCCTCTGAGGGAAAACTTACCTATATTGTGGCCCATCACAAAAACAAGTTTGACACCTCTGTGTACGTGCACTTGAGGAAATGTGAGTCATATGTACTTAAAAGTGTAAACCTTAAGTACTGTATATCTATTGTTTTTCATTATATATTCATTGAAGATGTTATTGATTACAACATTGCTGTATTTTATCATTATCTAGCTAATGTTGTGAAAGGTGTGTTTTCATGTATAATTGCTGCTCACAACTGCTCATCCAGAAAGTAAATGGTGGAGGCAGGCCTGGAGGTGGGTTACAGGGGAGAACTAGTGAGGAGCCTTCAGTCACCACCACTGGCTCTAGCACCTCCTTGGGCCACAGAGGTGCCTCTGAAAGATGGCAAGGGAGATAAATGTGAAAATAACATAAAATGTTTTTAAAGAAAGCAATTAAATGTGCAGACATGCACAGAGTCTGTGATGGTTCATGAAGAAAGGTTAATTTCAGTTTTGCCTGTGCACGTAAAAGTCACGTGATACATTTTTCTTTTTCATCATTTTACTCAAAATGCTTGTAGTCGCATAACGGTGGTACTATAAAAGTAAAAAACCTTGGAAGGCATCATCAACTGAACAAAGGATGTTTCTTGTTTACTAAATTTGAACAATTATATTACTATTAGTTTTTTCACAAGTTATCAAATTGAGTATAAGCAGATGCAATGTAGCGTATTCAGTGAGGAAACAAAATTGCATCGTTACACATTAGTTTCACGTGTCCATGGAAAGACGTATATTACTCGAGTGTGATAAAGGTAAAAATACAAGGTAAAGCTTTTCATATACTGTGTGTTGGGATTCTTACTGGAGACTCGGAGTAGAATTTTGTTGGACATCGCCAAGCCATGATCATTGCCAGCAAAACACTGGTATTCTCCTTCATAATCTTCTGGCCGTCCTCCATTACGAAAACCGATTTCAAGGGTTCCCGAACGTTTTCGCATTGTTACACGTGGATCTTTTCCAATGTTGAAAAATTTCCCATTCCTTCGCCATGTGAACCTGAGCCATGAAATAGAAAATAAAGTTATTGAATTAATTCGTTGTGTTGTGCTCTATTGCAATTATTCATAGGTTTATGGTCATATTCAGCTCTAGTCTTTACATCCTTTGAAAAATAGACTAATTGACTAAACATCAGGGGGAAAAAAATAAAAAAATAAATAAATAAAAAATAAAAACATTTAAGGCGTTACTACAAGAACTGGAACATTCTGTTCAGATAAGGTTCTGTGTTAATTTGAGGGGTTTCACAGATTCATTTAGGCCATGAAGGACCATGCAGTTCCTTTTCACCATTGTGACACTGTACTTGGTGTCACATGCTGCATCAGTAAAACTGCAATTTTGTTCAATTTAAGTGTGCCGCTGCTGAAGGGCATTAATTAATATCGACACTACAGCCAAGCTAGGTCTGATATAGTCCTGAGCAGAGGTGAGTTGGGTTGCCAACATTTGTAATGGAATTTCGATCCTTGGTTTCACCCATATTTATAAGCAATGCTGACATCTGTTTTATTCAATTTTTTTATTTTCTTTTTGTTTTACTAACTTTCATCTTTAGCTTCAGTGATGTGCAAACATTACAAATCGCTATTCTCCCTGCTCCTTTTGAAAGCATACAACACTTTCTATACCAAAGATAAGAGATGGGTTGGAGAAACTGCATTTTGTATTTACATGCTGTGGTTGATTCCACACAGCATTTTATGTTGCACACTCAGGCCAATATAGCCTCTTTTATGGTTCTCAAGTTCCAAATGGAGTTCTTGTAGACTGAAATGATAACATTTCAGGTAGACACTGATGACAGTGTATGACAAATTGGTCTTTTTCATAGTTCATCTAGCCATTTTATATATTGCTTATCCCTAATCAGGTCATGGGTAAGATGGAGGTTGTAAAGTAAATATATACTGTATATACCCACGCAGGCACCGGGACAACATCCAAACCCCACAAAGGTGGGGCTGAGATTTGAACCCCAGTCCTCATAACTGAGGTTAACACTGTAATTAGTCATGCACCATGCCACCACGATACAAATTACCAATATAAAGTGCTGAAAGAAAATGATGATATATTGTCTTGAAGTGATGTTTTCATGTGAGGATTTCAATTTATTTTATAATCTGAATTTCTGGTGAGTATGATGGACAGTACAAGCTCAAATTCTTCTCACAGCAGGAGGGGCGATACAATTTTAGCTAAATAATTCAACCGTGGCTGGCTACATTCCAAAATTCAACCCTTGTGAGGAGAAGCCGTACAGAAAATGTACTAGATGGAATTCAAGCTTTTTATGCTTCCTCTTGGTGAGACAAAGGATGCCCAAATTGTTTCTGCTGCCTTGTCTAATAAACTGACTTGAGAGAGTACTCTAGGTCCTGTTGACAAAAGGCACAAAGACGCAAGCATTTAGCAAGAAATACCAGCAAATGTCTGATTACTTAAATGATGTATTTAATTACTGGGACCTTACAAGTCACAAAAGAGGAAGCTGAACATATGCATCAACCCACACCTATAATGCCCTATTTTGATCAGGCATCAAATACATTACAGCTGACAGAATCCTTTGACTAATAAATTAGAAGTACTGTACATGCCAACCTTTAAACTTGAGCCTACACCACAGCATGAGACATTAATGAATAAGGCCCAAAAAGTAACAGCACATCCGATCCCAATGCCACCAAATTGTGTCTCAATTCTCAAGCAATTTCCACTTACTTACCTTTTAAGTTATAATGAGGAAAGTAGGTCCAAATGCTTTTTTTTTTTTTTGTCATTTCAAATTCTTAAAAAAAAAGATTAACCCAAACAACAGAAAAAGCTGAACAGAATTAAATAATTTAAGATCGAAGTTAACTGTTGAAAAGTGACAAATGGTTTGTATTTATAATGCCTATTCTGCATACTATAGTTTGAAATTGTTCCTCTGCAAATTAAAATCTTAGCTACTCCAACCATTCTGGGTCAAATAACTTTAAAAAATAATCAAAACCTTTCTGACCCACTGTGAAAAGGAAATTGAACCTTGTTAAAAGACATTGTGAGTAACCACAAATTTGGAAAAGGTGAGTGTGGAAAATGTCACAAAAACATATCTCGGGCATTGGGGCTCCAGCGAACAATTGTCAGAGCCATCATCCACAAATAGAAAAAATTGGGAACAGTGGCAAAGCTTCCCAGGAGTGGATAGCCAACTAAAATTACTCCAAAAGTGCGATGACAACTCATCCAGGTCGCCACAAAAGAACCTCAAGCAACTCTAAAAACCTCCAGACCTTCCTGGCCTTAGTTATTGTCGGTGTCCATGACTGCCATAACAAAGACACTCGCCAAAATGGCATCCATGGGAGGGATCCTAGGTGAAAACCCCTGCTGTCAGCAAGGGTGGCACAACCTGTTATAAGGTTCAGGAGGCATTTACATTTTCACAGAGGGGCTGAAAGATTTGGATTTTTTTTTTTGTGCTTAATAAATTGAATTGTTTTTGAAAACGGCATTTTGTATTTCCCTGGGTTGTCTCTGGGCGATATTAAAAATGGTTTGATGATTTGAAACCTTTGTGTGCGATACATATGCAGAAAAAAATTTAATCGGGCAGGGGGAAATACTTTTTCACAGCACTGCAGAATGCACAAGCAACAATAACTAAGATGAAAACACAGGTAGTGAGCTCAATGTCATGGAGTGAAAGTTATTCCTACCAGAACTACTGTAAATGTAAGAAGTATGTTTCATTAAAACTTCTCTGAAAGGTACACTTTATCTCAAAGTTACTTAAAGACTAAAACTTAAAAGAAATGGAGTAGCTTGTCACTATCCACCTCTGGTACTGAGCATGAACACATGAACGTTTAGTTACCAGAAATTTTGAAGCAATTGAAAGTAACGTGAAGTTGTATCTACTGGGTAGCCTGGGAACACCTTGGGATCCCTCTGGAGGAGGCGGACGAAGTGACAGGGGAGAGCAAAGTTCATTCTTCCCAGCTAATGCTGCTGACCCTTTGACTTGGGCCCTTTTGGAAGGATGGGTGGATGGATGGATGGATGGATGGATGGATGGATGGATGGATGGATGGATGGATGGATGGATGGATGGATGGATGGAAAAATACAGTATGTGTAGTTCCCCCAAATAAACAATGTGCCACTATCCTGTCTGACTGATGATGTAACGGATAAGAGACACTGTTTGTGTTTGTGCATGTGTGTGGATTCCTTACATTGGCACTGGGTTACCCTTGGCCTCACACTCGATGATGATGTTATCTCTGGGATCAACAATATAGTCCTTCACCGACTCCTTGGTTATAGTGGGGGGCTGTCTCACTGATGGCAGAAGGGATACAGGAGACTGATTGCATTATATCCTATACATACACACACACACACATGCACACGCAGGCACGGACACACACACACACACACACACACGTTTCACACTTGACTCTCCAAATATGGATAAATGTTCTTGTTTATGGTCTGAAACCGTTGCCCGGTCTTTTGATTCTCTCAAAGTTCTGTTTAAATCGCTACACAAAAACGCACTCACAGTTCTACACGATGCAATTATCAAGAGAGATTCCAAAAGTGGTCAGAAATGAAACTTGGTTTAAAAAAAAAAGTGTTTGCTTAAAATAAAAAAGGTCAATTCTTGCCTGTCATTAGGAAAACCTTTTCTTATTTACAAGCTAATTTCAGTCACAAAGCTTTTGTTTTCATTGTACACACATCCTCTCCTACATGGCAACCATCTGAGGACCTAAGATGAGGTTAGCTGCGGTACAATTAGATTAAAATATAATTACTCCAGAAATGATATTAATTAATTAATTATATTTTTCAAATGTTATGCAGTTTATTCACTTCATATTAATACAAATTGGGATTCATTTACTTCTGAAAGAGAAGTGGATTGCTATACCAACATTTAACATGACACAGCGTTTCATGTCAAATGTTAAGTGTGTATGTACAAGGGGCAAAAGTGCCAGAGCAGGTGTCAGAACCAGAATTTTTTTTAACCGCAATACAGACAAAGTTACTTGACTGAAATTGAAATACAGAGCGAGAGCAGCAAATAGCCATGTCCTTATCTGATAACAGATCATGACATTAATTCAGAGTTTCATAAACAGGCCTACAGAGCTGGTATGAATGCCCCCAAAGCCCTAAAACTTTGTTTTCTTGTCTTAATTTATTTGACCTTGTATGAATGATTCCAATGATTTCAAATTAGGATTGTCAATAATACTCTTTCAGTTATAGTTTTTGGAAGCATGTTCCCACAACCTGTAGATAACCTAGGAAAGCAATCATATACTGTACTGTAATTTGAGTGTGAAAGACTGAGCGTGAGCATTATAACAAAGAAAGACTTACGGTCTGCCAGGATCTTTGCTGTTAGTCCAACGTAAAGCAACATGGAGACAGAAATGCGGGAAAATTGTAAATAATTATGTTAATTATATGAAACACATGGACACACAAATAATAGATTCTCATGAGTATCCTACCCACAACAATGACATGGGTTTCTGCTAAATTACAGTAACATTGGAATTAAGAATTTACTGTAATTACTCGTGTATAATCTGCCTTTTTTTCCATCAAAAATTTTTTAAAAGTCAATAGTGCGCTTTATCCATAGTTAAATGAGAAAATGGAAAAAACTTTCACATTTTATAAATGTATGCCACCATGTACTGTAGAGATCATGAAAAAGTGGTACACTTTCATTCCAAAATACCAGGGTATTCAAGCACATGAGCACAATTGTGTGTTTTCTAATTTACTAAATAAGTAGGGATGTGAATTTAAAAATAAGGGCAACTAAATAAAAATAATTATCTTCAAATAAAGTGGTTACCTTCAGAATAATGATTTTGAAAAAAAAAATCGAAGAGAAGCTAAATCATGCATTGTAAAAATGAATTATACATAGGTAGAAGGGTTTTCCAGATTTTGAGGTCAATTTTGGGTGTGCGTATTTTGCATAGGTGTGCATGATACACAAGAAATTATGGCACTTGTTTGTTTTTTTTCAACCGACAACGCTTCAGCAGCTGGAACCATCAACGAGCTTTCTTGACTCAGTCCCATCTGACTTTAACAAAACTATAGGGAAGTCAGTGCCATCTGATTTACAGAAAATAATCAACTGCTCACTTCAGTCTGGCGCGTTTCCTCAAGTCCTTAAACTAGCTAGTGTAAAACCTCTTCAAAAAAAAAACAGAGCACGGGCCACTTCCATGTTAACTAGCTCTAGACCCATATCAGCTCTCCCTTTCATAGCCAAGATTGCTGAGAAAGTTATTTTTAATCAACTCGGACATTTTTTAATCTTAATGGACTTTTTGAAAAATTTCAATCACGAACTCATCACAGTTCAGAATCTGCTCTTATCAAAGTGCTTAATGATATAGATTGACTGACTCAGGAAATGTGTCAATTTTGGTTTTGTTGGATCTCAGTGCGGCTTTTCATACGGTAGATCATATGATACTGCTGAACAGGTTGGAAACGTGGGTATGACTAAATGGAACGCTACTTAAATTATTCAGGTCTTACGTGGAGGAAAGAAGTTACGTTGTAACCATTAAAAGTGCTGTACAAATAGCAATGACCAATGACGTCCCGCACGGATCAGTACTTGGACCACTCCTGTTCTTCCTACTCTTGGGTTAAATTCTTCAGAAAATTTAATTTTGACAATCAAAGCTGTGCAGATGAGTTATATTCAGCAGTGTCTCCAGATGAGGTGTTATGTCACTGCCTCAAGTAGATAAATAACTGGATGAGTTCAACTTTTCTTTCTAAACCACAACAAAACTGAGATAATTGTTTTTGGCAATCAAGAAAAGAGAATGACTATTGGTAAATACATGGAGTCACTATCTTTACAAACCAATCCAAAAACCTTGGTGTTCTGACCTGACTTCCAATTGTCATGTCAAAGTCCATTTTCAAAGCTGCTTACCCTCACAAGGGTCACAGGAAAGGTGGAGGCCATCTCAGATAATTTTGGGCACAAGGAAGACTACACCCTGAATTGGTTACCAGTCAGTCCTAGGGAACATGCCGACACCATCAATGAGTGGGAATTGATCCCAAGCTGCCTGCACCAAAGTCAGGGGTGTCCACCACTACACGGTGACTCTCTTTAAGCAGTCATATCAAATCAATTAAAAAAGCTGCCTTTTACGATATGAAAAACATATCCAGAGTAAAGACTTGCATGTGTCAAGGAGACCAGGAAAAGCTGATCCATGCTTTTATCTCAAGTACTCTTAACCATCGTAATGGTCTTCTGAGTGGACTCCAAAAGAGCATTAAACAGCTGCAGCTCATTCAGAATGCTGATGCTCGAGTTCTGACCAGAACAAAGAGATCAGAGCATATAACGCAAATTCTAAAGTCCTTACACTGGCTTCCAGTCAGCTTTAGAATAGATTTTAAAGTTCTGCTACTGGTCAATAAATCACTAAATGGTTTAGGTTCTGAATACATGAAAGAAATGCTTTTGGAATACAAACCCAGTTGGGCTCTGAAATCGACAGACTCAGGTCAAATAATGGAGCACAGAATCTAAGGAAAACATGGTGCAGCAGCATTTAGCTGTTATGCTGCACACAAATGGAATACATTCCCAACAGAGGTGATGTCAGACACAAGTGTAAATGTTTTTAAATCCAGGTTAAAAACTATTACAATGTTCAGGCATAAGAGTGTTCACATGTCTACTTGGCACCAGGACACTATAGGCCGCAGTTCGATGATCGACTTTGTGGTTGTGTCATTGGACTTGCGACCGCATGTCTTGGACACTCGGGTGAAGAGAGGGGCGGAGCTGTCAACTGATCACCACCTGGTGGTGAGGTGGCTCCGATGGTGGGGAAGATGCCGGTCCGACATGGCAGGCCCGAAGGTATAGTAAGGGTCTGCTGGGAACAGCTGGCAGATTCCCCTGTCAGATGAAATTTCAACTCCCACCTCTAAAAGAACTTTTCTCACATTCCAGAGGAGGCGGGGGACATTGAATCCGAGTGGACAATGTTCCGCACCTCCATTGCTGAGGCGGCCGACCGGAGGTGTGGCGTAAGGTGGTCAGTGCCTGTCGTGGCGGCACCCCACGAACACGTTCGTGGACACCAACAGTGAGGGATGCTGTCAAGCTGAAGCTGGTGTTCCGGGCATGTCCCACCGGAAAGAGACCCCGAGGACGACCCAGGAGCAAGGAGAGACTATATCTCTCGGCTGGCTTGGGAACGCCTTGGGATCCCTCCAGAAGAGCAGGAAGAAGTGGCTGGGGAAAGGAAAGTCAGGGTATCCCTGCTGAAGCTACATCCCCACGACCTGACCCGGAAAAGCGGCAGATAATGGATGGATGGATGGAGTTACCTTGTGTATGAAACCCTCAACAAATAAATTTGCCTTGTTTTGCTTTAGTTATTACATGATGAGCAAAGATGAAGAAAACAGACCATGGTGAGTAATTTATACACCACAGACATAAAAGAATATAAATGCAAGATGAAGTCACGCAGTTGCAAGAGAATTATCCAAATGCTTTGTGCCTTATGGGGATGAGTGTGTTTCTGATCAATAGCGCATCAGAGGTCAGGTCAAAAGGTTAGGCAGACTCAGATGAACCCATAGGGTGTCAAAAGCAGCCAACTGCAATATTTGTGTTTTCATGTGCTCTTTTGATGTTCTTGATGCTCTTCATGTAAAAATACACATTATTGTAAAACTCACTTATAATGAGTACCATTCATCGCTTGTCTAAAATTCAATGTGTGCAAATTTATGCAGTTAAGAATGTCTATTTGATGGCAGGGGAAAAATAAAATAGATGACCTATTTTTGTTCTTTGCACCAGTTTTCATGTACTTGGGAATGTAAAACACTCGTACCACGGTGATACAGCTGTAGAGCATTGCTCTCAGAGTTCTGAGGACTAGAGTTCAAATCCTGGCTCCGCCTGTATGGAGTTTGCATGTTCTCCCCATGCCTGTGTGAGGAGTCTCCCACATCTGAAAAACATGCATTAATTGGACACTCTAAATTGCCCCTATTGTCTGTCTCCATGTTCCCTGCCACTGGATCCAGAGTGCTGGACCCTATCCCAGCTTTCAATGGGCAGGAGGCAGGGTACACCCTGAACTGGTGGCCAGGCAATTGTAGAGCTCATGGAGACAAGCACCCACAATCAGACCTAGGCACAATTTAATCAATGTTGCATGTTTTTGGAATGTTTGAGGAAACCGGACTGCCTGGAGAAAAACCACGCAGGCACAGGGAAAACATGCAAAATCCACAAAGGCGGGTCCGGGATTGAACCCAGGACCTCAGAATTGAAATATACAGTGAAGAAAATAAATAGGTAATAAAAAATAAATAATAAGTATTTGAACACATTGCTACATTGCAAATTCTCCCACTTAGAAATGATGGAGGGGTCTGAAATTTTCATCGTAGGTGCATGTCCACTGCGAGAGAGATAATCCAAAAAGAAAAATCCAGAAATCACAATGTATAATTTTTTTTCACGATTTATTCATATGATACAGCTGTAAATAAGTATTTGAACACCTGAGAAAACCAATGATAATATTTGGTACAGTAGCCTTTGTTTGCACTTACAGAGGTCAAATATTTCCTGTAGTTGTTCATCAGGTTTGCACACAGTGCAGGAGGGATTTTGGCCAATTCCTCCACACAGATCTTCTCTAAATCAGACAGGTTTCTGGGCTGTCGCTGAGAAACACAGAGTTTCAGCTCCCTCCAAAGATTTTTTTATTGGGTTTAGGTCTGGAGACTAGCTAGGCCGGGCCAGAACCTTGATATGCTTCTTACAGAGCCACTCCTTGGTTTTCCTGGCTGTGTGCTTCCGGTCATTCTCATGTTGAAAGACCTAGCCATGACCCATCTTGAATAATCTGACTGAGGGAAAGAACTTGTTCCCCAAAATCCCACAATACATGGCTCCAGTCATCCTCTCATTAATACAGTGCAGTCGTCCTGCCCCATGTGCAAAAAAAAACTCCCAAAGCATGATGCTACTACCCTCATGCTTCACAGTAGGGATGATGTTCTTGGTATGGAACTCATCATTCGTTTTCCTACAAACACGGTTAGTGGCTTTATGACCAGAAAATTTCATTTTGGTCTCATCTGACCACAAAACGTTCTCCCATGACTCCTCTGTATCATCCAAATGGTCATTGACAAACTTGACATGTGCTGGTTTAAGCGGAGGAACCTTCCATGCCATGCATAATTTCAAACCATGATGTCATAGTGTGTTACCAACAGTCACCTTGGAAACAGTTGTCCCAGCTCTTTCCAGGTCATTGACCAAGTCCTGTCGTGTAGCCCTGGGCTGATTCCTCACCTTTCTAAGGATCATTGAGACCTCACGAGGTGTTTAGCTTCTTCCATTTTCTAATGATTGCTCCAACAGTGGACCTTTTTTCACCAAGCTGCATGGCAATTTCTCCGTAGCCCTTTCCAGCCATGTGGCATTGTACAATTTTGTCTCTGGTGTCTTTGGACACCTCTTAGGTCTTGGCCAAGTTACAAATTTGAGTCTTAGTGATTGTATGGGGTGGAGAGGTGTCTTTATGCAGCTAACGACCTAACACAGGTGCATCTGATTCAGGATAATACATGGCGTGGAGGTGGAATTTTAAAGACAGACTAACTGGTCTTTGAGGGTAAGAATTCTCGCTGATAGACAGGTTTTCAAATACTTATTTGCAGCTTTATCACACAAATAAATCATTTAAAAATCATACAGTGTGATTTCTGGATTGTTCTTCTTTCTCTCTCACAGTCTCACTACGATGAAAATTTCAGACCCTTCCAAGTGGGAGAACTTGTCAAATAAAAATAATATTTCTCATGCTTTCTCTTCATGATAACCCTGAAGTTTAGCACTTTAGTTATTTACATTTGAGGTTATTTTAGCATTCCATTAAATCAGTTAATGATAGATGCTAAGCGTAAAAATTTGTAGTCAAATGTTACATGGGTCAACATCAGATGTGCCAGGCTTCTATTCTAACTGTCTCTGTAGAAAATTGAAACTGTCATTTTGTTCAGAATCTGAGTGAATAAACAAAAATCACATTTAGGCTTGGTAAAACATTTGAATCAGATAATTGATGAGTGACTTACGGTCTTGTGGTACTTCGATCGTCAAAGATTCGTGCCATAGCAGCAGGTGCAATAATGTTAAAGCCATGGCCAATTGCCTGCCCTGCATCATCATCTCTCCTCCGGTGAGTGGCTTGTCTCAACACTTCTGACAGACTTGATATTTCTCTGATCAGTCACACAGCTGACTTGTTAACAGACACAGAGACAGTTAACAGACACAGAGAAAGATAAAGCAGTTAGAAACACTTCAGTAGTTAGACTGTACTTTATCTATATATAGTATGAGGTCTTTGTGAGTGTGTATGCAGGCAAAGGAGCGTGTGTGTGTGAGTGCGTGCGCGTGTGTTTTGGAGCATAAGTGTGTGTTTTTGTGCATGTACATTGGCCTTAAAGGTTTTATGATAGCCTACATTTGCAGCTGAGTCCGTGTCTCTCCCGAGATCAAATTGCTTCAAAACGGAGTCCTTAAAATGCAGTTAATTTTTTTTTCAAAATGGCATCAGGGTCATTTGCTACCTCCACAAAGCCCAAAGGATAAATATTGGAATGACATCTTATCTCCAGGAATTATTACTTTTCTGACTATTGCAGACAAATTTGTCAGCATGGAGTCAAGTGTGTTTATAAAAGTATATTTTATCAGTATATGGTCAACTTTAAAGTATTTTCTTGCTAAACAGCAAGTATTAATGTTTCTGAAACATTTCATGTCTCCTTTACATACTGATGATGTAGTATCAAGAGCAGCTTGGAGTATATGGATCTGTATATCTTGCTCACCATACTTGGACATGGTCACTGCTGTCAAGGCTCAAACTCACAACGTTTGAGCTGTGAGACAACCAGTCTCCACCTGAGCCATGCCTTGGCTCGGAAATACACAGAATGGCTTTTCAAACGAATCTAGTTGGTCTTCTCCATCTGATTGGATTTGGCTGGATTGCTCATTAAATAGGGGCACGTACAGTAAATAAACTTTACTCCGACTGGATTGCTCATCTTGACTACAGTAGTTGTATAGCTGAGACTTGCTCACTTAAAACTGGGAAATGTTGTGTTCCTGTTCCGCTGAGTTGAGTTGGTGGGTACCAACAACGAAGTGGGCAAGTACAGTACTTGAATATTAAGTGGCATAACAATTTCAATTTCAATTGACCCATTTGCAAGCAGTATTGGTGTTCAAAGGCTAATACATTCACTCGACAAACCGGACAGATGTCAAACTTAATCCAGGTCACAAATTCAGACTTATAATATGGATAAAACAGGAGAAAAAATTTATTGTGATGGTCCTCTAAGAGGCTCAAAGGTCCTGCGAGGATTGTGAGGATAAGCAGCTTAGATAATAGAAGGATAGTACCTTTAAGGTTTTATTGGCCCACTCATTCTATTCATCTCAGAGAGAAAGCTGTCATTGCGATTTTCTGCTTGTCCCATCAGGTTTCCACAAGGACTAAAATAATAGTTTTTGTGCCAAATCTCCTTCCTAACTAGTCGGCTATGCCTCCATAGGTGGATTGTGTTGTCCAGTGACCAATGGGGTCACTGACTCAAATCTGGTCTGTGTGTGTCCACATGTCCAAGTGTCCTTGGGTTAGTAATTAACCAACTAATATGGTGCCAGTGGGCCTGGCTGCACCTCATATGGCAGCAGGCTTTGGAGAGCACTTCGGGCACTATGATGGTGTAAATCAGTAGTCATAAAACCGCGGCTCCAGAGCCACATGGGACTCTTTCATCCTTATGTTGGGCCTTTGCATGGCTTCGAAAAATAAATACCGCAATTTCTCAAGTATAATGCAGTATATATGTATAATGAAGTATAATGTGCACCCCCACACTTGACCTAAAAAATCTGAAAAACCCTTTTACCAATGTACAATGCGCACCACCAATTTGCTGCAACCTATATGCTCAAAATATTAGGAATGATCTGTATTTATATTTTGTTGGGTTTTTACTTGTACTGTTTTTAAAAAGAAATGTCTGTACAACAGTCATTAATAATAATCATTGTGCATGTGCTGATGAAGTGATAATATAATCTCGGGACAGTATCCCTCAACCAACTAAAATAAATGCTCAATGATGGCACAGCATTTTATTAATACTGTTGATAACATATTTTACAGTCTTAAAAATATAAACTATTTAACACTGTTTAACTTGAAAAAAATTGCATTAAATATTTGTGCATCGTGCAGTTTATCCACTATATTACACATCCTTGGCCAAGCCTTCAAAAGAAGCATCTGACTCATCTCCAATCCGAAAAAGATCCATAGTAGCTACCTTTGGTGCATCGCTGTGGAACTCATCATTGATGACTTGGTATAGTTGGTGTCTCTTACATTGCATCATGAACATCCCATCTTGCTCCCACCGCATGTCATCCTCTGTGCACTCCATGGCGGTTGTGAGGAAACATTTTTTTAACCCCAGGAGTTTGGGTTGCGCAGCCTCTCGCCCTCCATTCGGCTTCAATCTGTAGCAGCTTTCACTATGGCGTCAGGTGGGTATCAAAACAATGTGAGTTCAAACTACGGAGAAATGAGAGTAATTGACACATTTGAAAAGAAAAGTAAGCATTTCAATTGTGTGCGCTCTCCCGTTTTTTGGGGGTTTTTTTTATATGCCCATGATGCTCGTACTCCGTAGTTGGAGCTCATGTTGTTTTGGTACCCACCTAAATTCATTGACCTATCGTTGTCTCGGACTGCCACGCAACTTCCGGGTTTGCGGCATCATCGGCACGAGTGATGACACATTTCTTTTAAAAAGCAGCTGCACAACTAGCCGTGTGGTTGAAGCTGAGAAAGGAAGAATGTTGTGTGGCCTTTCGGAAAGAGGTGAGACCTGCTCTCGGTGGACAGGAAGAGCGCCCGGAAGACTGGACTACTACAGCCAAGGTGATCAAAGAGAGAGGCAGGAGAGTACTTAATGTATCATCTGGTAGGAAAGGGGAGAAGGACATTTGGTGGAGGAACCCCAAAATACAGGAAATCATAGAGGGGAAATAGGTTAGCAAAGAAGAAGTGGGACAGTGAGAGGACTGAGGAGGGGCAAAAGGAATACATCGAGATGCGACGTAGGGCAAAGGTAGAGGTGGCGAAGGATAAACAAGAGGTATTTGATGACATGTACACCAGGTTGGGCACAAAAGGAGAAAAGTATCTCTTTGGCGAGACAGAGCGACAGAGATGGGAAAGATGTGCAGCCAGTAAGGGTGATTAAGGATAGAGATGGTGCTAAATAGATGGAAAGAGAACTGAGAGTGAAGGAAGAGTAGAAGAGGCAAATGTGAAAGACCAGGAAGTGGGAATGATTAGCAGGGGGGAAGTGAGAAAGGCACTAAAGTCCAAAGCAAACATGGTGAATCAGCATTTAGCTTTTATGCTCCAAAAAATGTGACCTCAGCCCCTCGTCTGAATGTTTTCAAATTCAGATTAAAAAACTCTTTTTTTCTCATGTATTTTTGAGTACTTCCATTTTTCAGTGATGTTTCCTGCACTAAAAGCTGCTTTAATTGTATTTTTCAAATGTTTTTATTTCTGTACAATATAAATGTTTTATTTGTATGCCTTTAATCATGTAAAGCGCATTGAGTTACCTCGTGTATGGAATGTGTTATACAACTACATTTGATTTGCTTTGCTTTGCAAAAGAGGATGAAAAATGGAAAGGCAGTTGGTCTTGATGACATACCTGTGGAGGTATGGAAGGAATTTGCAGAGGTAGCTGTGGAGTTTTTGACAAACTTGTTCAACAGAATACTACCGGGCGAGAAGATGCCTGAAGAATAGAGGAAAAGTGTGCTAGTTCCCATTTTTAACAACAAAGGTGATTTGCAGAGCTGTGAGAAATATAGAGGAATAAAGTTGATGAGACACACAATGAAGTTATGGGAAAGAGTAATGGAGAATAGACTCAGTATAGAAGTCAGGATTTGTGAAGAACAGTATGGTTTCATGCCTAGAAAGTGTACCACAGATACATTATTTACCTTGAGGATGCTCGTGGAAAAGTACAGAGAAGGTCAGAAGGAGCTACATTGTGTCTTTGTGGATCTAGAGAAAGCCTATGACAGAGTACCAAGAGAGGAACTGTGGTACTGCATGCGTAAGTCTGGTGTGGCAGAGAAGTATGTTAAAATAGTACAGGACATGTATGATGGCAGCAGAACAATGGTGAGGTGTGCCTTAGGTGTGACAGAAGAATTTAAGGTGGAGGTGGGACTGCATCAGTGATCAGCTCTGAGCCCCTTCCTGTTTGCAGTGGTAATGGATAGGCTGACAGATGAGGTTAGACTGGAATCCCCTTGGACCGTGATATTCAGTGATGACTCCTATCTGCAGTGAAAGGTGCAGGTGCAGGAACAATTCGAAAGATGAAGGCATGCACTCGAAAGGAGAGGAATGAAGGTTAACCAAAGTAAAACAGAATATGTGCGCATGAATGAGACAGGTGGAGGGGGAAAAGTGAGGCTCCAGGGAGAAGAGATAGCAAGGGTGTTCGACTTCAAATGCTTGGGGTCAACAATCCAGAGCAATGGTAAATGTGGTAAGGAAGTGAAGAAACTCGTTCAATCAGGTTGGAACAACTGGCGGTCGGTGTCTGATGTGTTATGTGATAGAAAAGTCTCTTCGAGGATGCAGGGCAAAGTTTATAAAACGTTGGCGAGGCCAGCCATTATGAAGAGACAGCAGGGAGATGAGCTGGGGGTGGCAGAAATAGTTCTTTCTAGGAGTGAGCAGGTTGAATAGGATCAGAGATGAGTTCATTTGAGAGACAGCCAATGTTAGATGTTTTGGACACAAAGTTAGAGAGAACAAATTTTGATGGTTTGCACATGTCCAGAGGCGAGAGCGTGAGTATATTGGTAGAAGGGTGTTGAAGGGTGTGGTTCTCATGGACTGGATTCAGCAGAGATTAATCGACCAGCTGACCCCTTGTTTTTGTTCCAGCAACACCGTTTGTGATGTTCATCTCTCACTCCTGTTTCATTGACTCCCGCCCCACAACATTCACTTCGTACTCTTGTTCCGTCAGCGCCCAACGCATGCGATGCACTACGTGCTCATGTCTCGGTGCCCGGCACGCAACGTTCACCATGTACGCATATTCCGGCAGCGCCCAGCGCGTGCAATCCACTATGTACTCATGTCTCATGCCTCGGTGGCGCCTGAACTCCAGCCACCTCTTGCTCCTGTCTCAGCGGCCCCCGACCTCCAGCGACTTCTTGTTCATGCCTTGGCTGTGACCGTGCTCCATTCGCCTCTTGTTCAGTGCCCGAGCCCCAGCTAAATCTCGTCCCCGCCTTGGCGATGCCTGAGCCCCAGTCGGTTCTCGTCCACACCTTGGCGGCCCACGAGCCCCACCCACCCAAGGCTCGACCCCAAGCCTCAGCGGCCCTCGACCCCGGGCCACCTCCCGCCCAAGTATCTGTGGGCCTCGACCTCAGGCTGCCTCTCGACTATGCCACGGCGCTGCTCGGCCATCAACAGCCGCCACCTCTTGACCACACCTCGGCAGTCCTCGACCACCAGCAGCAGCAGCAGCAGCACTCCAACTTCATGAATCGCCTCTGCCTGCCGTTGGAGACACTGAAGATTTCCTCGCAACAACGAGAGAACCTGGGTTAATTCCCACGGTTACCTGCTATTTCTTTCGTTGCTCAACAACAACAGCAACAGTAGCAGCAACATCCGCCGCCTCTCTACCATCCCTCGGTGGTGCTCAATAGTCAGCAGCAGCGGCCGCCAACTCTCGACCATGCCTCGGTGGTGTTCGACCATCAGCAGCCGCTGTCTCCCGACCATGCCTCGGTGGTGTTCGACCAGCATCAACAGCCGCCATTTCCCGACCACGCCTTGACTTTGCTCGACCAGTGTCAGCAGTCACCGGCTCGCGACCACACCTCAGCGGGGCTTCATCCGAAGCTGTCACCTGCTCCTGTTTGGTTCCTGGTTTGCCATTGGGACCCTCCTCATGGACGTCCGCCTGAGTCGCCCTGTAGGGACCTTGGTGCTTGGCATTCTAGCCAACCTCCTGAACTACTCAGCCAAGCTCCTTGCTAAGGGTGGCTTGGACAGCGTTCCTGTGCCACCACAGCTAAGTCAAGTTTTGATTTTTGCCTAGAAGCAATCCAACCTTGTTTTCATGTTTTTGGACCTTGCCTGTTGCCACGTGTTTTTGTGCCTCTGCCTCTTTTGGACTGTTTAACTGTATGACCTGTGCCTGGAATAAAACCACCCTCAACATCATATCCTGGCCTCAGAGACCTGCATTTGGGTTCTACCCCATGTCGTATGCTAATGACACCCGCCACACTCATGAGGATAAATGGCTAAGAGGATGGATGGATGGGATGGATGGATGGATTTGAATGTGTGCATGAATGGTTGTTTGTTTATATGTCCCTTGCAATTGGCTGGTGATCAGTTCAAAGTGTACTAAGCCTTGCCAGAAGATAGCTGGGATAGGCTTCAGCACGCCCAAACCCTTGTAAGGATAAAGAGGTAATGGGTGGATGGATGACGTTTTATCTAAAAGTTGAATATAACTGTTAAAATTTTTATTTGGGACTCTTTTATCACAGGTGGCAGGTGGCTGGAAAACGGCCTCACAATTCTGAGGTCCCAGGTTCAATCCCGGACCCACCTGTGCAGAGTTTGCATGTTCTCCTCGTGCCTGGACAGGTTTTCTATGGGCACTCACATCCCAAAAAATTGCAAAAACAATTGGACACTCTAAATTGCCCCAAGGTGTGATTGTGAGTGCGGCTGATGTCTGTCTCCACGTGCCCTGCAAATGGCTGGCAACCAGTTCAGAGTGTACCCTGCCTCCTGCCTGTTGAGAGCTGGGATAGGCTCCAGCACTCCCTGTGACCCTTGTGAGGATAAGCGGCCAAGAACATTGATGGACGGATGTTTTATCATGTCAAATGGTTTATATGTGCAAGCTTTAACTTTGCTTCCTTGTTGCCTTTTATTTTGAAGCATTATGCATTAGCATTTTGGCACAAAAGGTGTGGTTTCTTTCTTTTGTGTTTTTCTTTTGCATCAATGCCCCCAAAATAAATTCTGAAAGACTTCACTGTAAAAGTGCAATGGGCTATTTACTTTGTAATATTTTCTTGTTTCACTCAACTCATTTGGATTATCCATATTAACTGTCGGAATAATTGTAAATATAATTATCATACATTTGCACCGATGAAGACACTGCTTGCAATAAAAAATGCTTTGCTCTGCTCTAGATAACTTGGCAGCCACTTAACAGCAGATAGTACAAGAAAAAATGCAATTAGCAGAACTACTAGAACCAAATGCCTGATGTCTGTTAAAGAAATGATTTGTAACTTGTAAACTTGACCATACATGTACTCAGCAACCTTCCATAACACATGCACACACACATAAACAAATAGGTACACTGTGTTCCAACCATGTTTTGCTGTCCCGTCTCCTTTTTGTAACATCCATGCAAATAAGGGGCATTTGAAACCAAGTAAATAGAGGTGCTGAGGAGAATATAATCAGAGAGTGCAGTAGTGAATTGTACAAGACAGTTCCTCTCCTCTCTCCTCGCGAGCTTTCAAACTTGAGTTGGTGTCTTTGCTTCCTTTTTGTGTCCTGTTCAATAAATGTTTAACTGGTAAAGCTGACATTAACACACACACAGTTCAAGGATGTGTATGTTTGGAGTCCAGAATTTTCCAAAACTTTGTGCCTAAAATAAATTTGAGCATCCACGCTGACCATGTCCTTTTCTTTCATTTATTCATTTAGTTCCTCCTCTATCAGGCAACAGCTGGATTTTAAATTGCCTCTGCCTCACATCCTTTACCTTCTGGCTGCTCTTTCGTCTCTGTCAATTCACGTTTATTTGATTTTAGTTTTTATTGATCAGTCAGTGTTTTTCTGTGCTTGAACTATCTGTATGTTCCATTAATACGTTTATGTCCACCAGCCCCATCATTTCCTCCATCCATAGTACAACTATATTGGTCTATGTTCAGCCCGCCTTATTAGCGCATCAGGATTGCACTTTGTGCTCCTCCTTAAAACCCTCTGTATCCCTCAATATGAATCCCCCTCCTTCAATTTCATCCTCTTTCCAGTCCAGTGAAAAACAACACAACAACGACACAGTCAGTAGGTCTCCCTAGCAACAGTGTCATGAGAGAAAAGATGTATGAAAAGGGGGGCAAAAAAATGAGTGAGATATTACTGTGAGGGATGTGAGGATAGGTGAGGTCGATGTGTGCATGTTCCCGTGCAATAGAAAATGTTGTGGACTGGAAGAACTTAAAGGTGTGCTCAAAGAGACAAAAAGAGAAAATGCATTCAGTGTTTGTTGAAATATTTATGTGTATACGCAAGTGTGCGTGTGTGGTGTGTGTGTGTGTGTGTGCGTGTGTGTGTGTGTGTGTGTGTATGTGTGTGTGTGTGTGTGTGTGTATGTGTGATTTGTGTTGCATTTATAAGACAAAAAAAGTCTGAGCTCAACAAAATATAAAAATAAAAAACTGGGATACCTTGACAGAACACAGCCATCATGAATACTTAATGAATATCCATCCATCCATCCATTTTGGTTTCCCGCCAATCGCAGGGTACATGGAGGCAGACAACTCTCACACTCAAAATCACACCTAAGGGCAATTTAGAGTATCCATGAATGCATGTTTTTGGGATGTGAAAGGAAACCGGAGTGCCCGGAGAAAACCCATGCAGGCATGGGGAGAACCTGCAAACTCCACACAGGCGGGTCCAGGATTGAACCCGGGGACTTAAAAACTGTGAGGCCAACACTTTCCAGCTGATCCACCGTGCCACCTTTAACAATCATATTAATGCTATTATTATTATTATTATATTGAAGATATTGTCAGTCAACATAACAGATATCCCAAATCACGTCATATCAGGCGTCACACTAATTATTAACATCGCTCAGTATGTAACCTATGTGCAGTAAACCCCCATATACTCATCGATCCATCCATCCGTTTTCTTATACGTTTATCCTCACAACAGTCGCAAGAGTGCTGGACCCTAACAGAGCTGTCATCGGGCAGGAGGCAAGGTCCACCCTGAACTGGTTGCCTCCCAATCGCAGGGCACATGGAGACAGACAAGTCGCACTCACAATCACACCTAGGGGCAATTTAGGGTGTACAATTAATGTTGCATGTTTTTGGGATGTGGTAGGAAACCAGAGTGACCGGAGGAAACCCACGTAGCCAGGTAGGTAACACACTTAATGTGGGGAGGATATTTCTGTTCTCTCTGCTTCATGCACCACATGTCATACAAGCATCTGCATTCTAAACTAAAATGTATTTTGGTATCTTGGTAATGAAACTGAGTCCATGAGGGAAAATGCAATACATGCTGTTGGGGGCTCACATCTGCCTCGTGGTTTGCACTTGCTTTTTTTTCTTTTGGGCGAGGGTCCTTTTCAGCCGTTAGATCATGTGTATCCTTTTTATGGCGGAACAGTTCTACTATGTCACAGTGATGTTTATAAGCTTCCACTGTAGTTTCCTCATATTATAATTAAAATTTATTGTGAATCAGTCACTCACTCAAACAGTCCAGTTTCTGGATGGGAGTGAGAAGAAAAGAAAAAATTCAAAGTGCTAATTGGAAACACTTGCTTTTTTTAGGCAAGGGGCTTGACATAAAGGTCTCAAACGCCACCCCTAGTCATTATGGTAAGTAAGTTTCTTTCGGCTTGTCCCTTTCGGGGTCGCCACAGCATGTCATCTCAGATGAACGCACATATGTTTGGCACAATTTTTACGCCGGATGCCCTTCCTGACGCAACCCTTCTCAGGGAGTGGAGGCCCCAGTGGGATACGAACCCACAACCCATGGTAATGAAACTTATTTTACTTGAGGCCAAGTGAGCACTGGCTTGCATAACAAGTATAAGGAATAAAGTCTACTGCAGTCTTTGATCCTTGATCCATTTTTTTTCTACTGTTAAGGCAAGACATCTCTGTAGTTTATAGAATGAATGCAAAAAGCCATCAACGGCATAAGCCTTCCTTATGAGTGGGCCAATAATCCAACGTACATCTGTGCAAGAGTGGTTAGCATGTCTTCCAGGCCTAATTTGCTGAGATGGGTCCATCTGCCTTGAGGTTATCATGGTGATTAAAGAAATTCTGCCATTGGCTGGTCTGGGTTACAGTGCCACAGTCTTTCTCTCTCTCTCTCTCTCTCTCTCTCTCTCTCTCTCCTCTCTCTCTCTCTCTCTCTCTCTCTCTCTCTCTCTCTCTCCCCCTCTCTCTCTCTCTCTCTCTCTCTCTCTCTCTCTCTCTCTTGCACATACGCACACACACAGTGTTCTCTTGTTCTATTTCTCTACTATAATTATCTTATTACCAAATTTCATTGCCTCAGACCAGGTTGTCTCTCTTACTCCCCTCCTTTCTTGTACTAAATGATATTAAATCCATTCAAAATCAAATTTTGCCTAACAAGACATGAATGTGTTTCACCATCTATGAGGGCACAGTGAACAGAAGGATGTCTGTTTCTCATCTCATTTCATTCACACAATATTATTGTCATGATCCTGCCGCTCCAGCCCAAGCTGTGCAGGTGCCCGCGCGGTTGCGCTGATTGGGAGGCGCACACCTGCGCCTCATGCGGACTGATCATCCTGGTTATTCATATGACCCCGATGACGACTGGTCTGGGCCAGATCGTTCAGCTTCATGCCCCGTTCGAGTACTTCTGTATCCCTGATCGTCAACCATGTGTACCTGTTGTCCGACCGACCCTGTAAGCCTGACTCCCTTGACACTTCTGCCTTCCTTGATCAAGCTCCCATGTACCGACTCCTGCCTGCCCGCTCACCTGCTCTCTTTGCCCGACATCCCAACTACCGCTGCTGCACCTGACTGCCTGCCCGATCCCCGACCACAGAATAATAAACGTTTCTCCACCAACTACCTTGCATCTTCTGAGTCCTGCATTTGGGTCCTACTCCCGTTCCGATGGTTATGACAATTATGTAGACTGTATTGTGTCTGTTTGGTGTTCCACTGTGAATATGCCAGTTCTACTTTTACATAGATTATCCAGAACATGCTGGAAGGATGTCCATTATTTATTGTATTGCAAATTTGTGACCATTTGTGTGCATGTATGTGTGAGTCAAAATGAGCATATATGAGTGGATGGGGTGAGGAAGTCTGCTCAGGCTCCCTAGAGACAAAGGTGTTAAATCAGAATCAGAATCAGCTTTAATGGCCAAGTGTGTAAAAACACACAAGGATTTTTTTCTCAGACAGTCGGTCCTGCCCTGGTATGGCATTCAGAACAAAGAAGAAGGAACAACATACAGTGAAGAAAATAAATATTTGAACACCCTGTTATATTGCAAGTTCTCCCACTTAGAAATCATGGAGGGGTCTGAAATTTTCATCGTAGGTGCATGTTCACTGTGAGAGAGTGATAATTTCAAAAGAAAAATCCAGAAATCACAATGTATGATTTTTTTTAACAATTTATTTGTGTGATACAGCTGCAAATAAGTATTGGAACACCTGAGAAAACCAATGTTAATATTGGGTACAGTAGCCTTTGTTTGCAATTACAGAGGTCAAACGTTTCCTGTAGTTTTTCACCAGGTTTGCACAAACTGCAAGTGGGATTTTGGCTTACTCCCCCACACAGATCTTCTCTAGATCAGACAGGTTTCTGGGCTATCGCTGAGAAACACGGAATTTTTGGATTTAGGTCTGGAGACTGACTAGGCCACGCCAGAACCTTGATATGCTTCTTATGGAAC
This sequence comes from Syngnathoides biaculeatus, assembly GCF_019802595.1. NCBI lineage: Eukaryota > Metazoa > Chordata > Actinopteri > Syngnathiformes > Syngnathidae > Syngnathoides > Syngnathoides biaculeatus. The sequence goes on from NC_084649.1 coordinate 30,909,391, forward strand.
CACTCCTTGGTTTTCCTGATTGTTTGCTTTGGGTCATTGTCATGTTGAAAGACCCAGCCAGGACCCATCTTCAATGCTCTGACTGAGGGAAAGACGTTGTTCCCCAAAATCTAACAATACATGGGCCTGGTCATCTTCTTCTTAAAGTACTAATCCAGAGGAAATGTATTTTATTTGTCTATCATACAAATGTAGCTAAAATTTCATTATTTTTTTTAATTCTCAACAAAACATAAATGAAATAAATTAGCGCCAAAGTGCACATTTGCTTTGTAATCCGAATGCCTCCCATGTCTGTTTCAAATCGAGGCTCTGTTGAAGCTGCTTTCGTGTGACGTCACACCTAGACAACCCCAGTAAACAATGGCTTTCTACACAGACAATCATCTACACAGACAATCATCTAGAGAAAATAGACAGCAGTGATGAAGAAGGTTTTATGGAATGTGTAAATGCTACTGGCTTCTTGTGCATGCATAAGAGATCACACAGGTTTAGGAAGCAATGAGTGTTTATTGAACTCTGAGTATATAGAACACAGTGAGCAGCTCCAGATAGACTGCCGAAGGTAAATAACTTGAACATAGATAAGGGACCTTACCCATAACACAGAGGAGAGGTGTACAGAGGAGAGGTGTATGCCCCTACTTCGACCTAGTGACAAACAACCAATAATCTACAGAATGCCCTGTGGAAGAAATATGAACTGAAGGGGAGGAATTTTCTTATTCTTCCCATGTTCAAAAAACATCCCATGCAGGTGTAATTCAACCATATATGTTCGAACCGGTGTGACAACAAAGCAGTCCACCATGAAATGGTTGGAACATATTAATGTCCAATTTGATTTGTAAGTCCAATGCAGCCGCTTTGTCTTCACAAACCTGTTCCACAACCTGCTTATCTGTTCATGTTTCGGCCATTCATGTAAGTTGACTTCGTCAGCATTTGATGCAGAACAGCCATATGCAACACACTTCCTCATTATCGTTGCTAGGTTTTTCATTCTCTGGCTAAATGTTGTCGTGACTTGTCATATTCCGGAGAGTAACGGAACTTACCGAATCTAAGTGACATTTCAAACAAAATCTTGAGACTTACTTTGATGCTAATTTATTTTATTTCTGTTGTTTTGAGATTTTTTAAAATATTTTTTTATGAAATTTTAGCTTAATTTGTGTGACAGACAAATAAAATACATTTCCTCTGGATTAGTACTTTAATACAGTGCAGTCATCCTGTCCCATGTGCAGAAAAACACCCCCATGCTTCACAGTAGGGATGGTGTTCTTGGGATGGAACTCATCATTCGTCTTACTCCAAACATGCTTAGTGGAATTATGACCAAAAAGTTTCATTTTGGTCTCATCTGACCACAAAACTTTCTCCCACGACTCCTCGGTATCATCCAAATGGTCATTGGCAAACTTAAGAGGGGCCTTAACATGTGCTGGTTTAAGCACGGGAACCTTCCGTGGCATACATGATTTCAAACCACAATGCAATAGCGTATTACCAACAGTCACCTTGGAAAGGGTGGTACCAGCTCTTTTCTTTTCATGATTGCTCCAACAGTGGACCATTTTCAGCAAGCTGCTTGGCAATTTCTCTGTAGCCCTTTCCAGCCGTGTGGAGTCTTACAATTTTGTCTCTGGTGTCTTTGGACAGCTCTTTGGTCTTGGCCATGTTACAAGTTTGAGTCTTACTGATTGTATTGGGTGGACAGGTGTCTTTATGCAGCCAATGACGCCACAGAGGTGCATCTGATTCAGGATAATACATGGAGTGGAGGTGGACTTTTAAAGGCGTACTAACAGGTCTTTGAGGGTCAGAATTCTAGCTGATAGACAGGTGTTCAAATAATTATTTGCAGCTGTATCACACAAATAAATCGTTAAAAAAATCATACATTGTGATTTTTCTTTTTATATTATCTATCTCACAGTGGACATGCACCTACTTAGAGTTATGCTGATTGAACCAGCAGGATGTGGGAGAGTGTCCTAACATGACACAAGGCAGAAAAATAGTAGGTTCGCTGATGAAGACTTTAATGACTTAATTCCCAGAGGGAAAAAAACTGTTCGAATGCCTGCTACTTTTGACTTTCATTGATCTGTAGCGCTTTCCCAATGGAAGGAGCTGAAAGAGCTGGTGGCTAGGATGTGGAGGATCCGAAAGGATCTTGCCTGCTCTGGACCTAGTTCGCGTTGCTTGTAAGTCCTCAATAGTGGGTAGCATGGTGCCGACAATCCGTTCACTGGTTTTGATTGTCCGTTGCAGTCTGAGTTTGTCCTTTTTCGTGCCGGCCCCAAACGAGACTGTGATGGAGGTACACAGTACTGATTGCATGACTGCTGTGTAGAACGGTCTCAGCAGCTCTTGTGACAGGCTATGCTTCCTCAGAAGCCACAAGAAGTACATGCTTTGCTGGGATTTCTTTGAGGATGGAGTTCATGTTCTCCCACTTCAGATCCTTTGAGACTGTAATTCCCAAGTACTTGAAAGTCTCGACGGTTGACACAATACATTTGGAGAGCGTCAGGGGCAACTGTGGTGAAGGGTGCCTCCTGAAGTCCAAAATCATCTCCACAGTCTTTAGACTCTTCAAGGCCATGTTGTGTTGACCACGCCAAAGCTCCAGTCCCGCCACTTCCTGTCAATACATAGACTCATTGCCATCTTTGATGAGGCTAATGACCATGGTGTCATCTGCGAACTTCAGGAATTTTACAGTGGGATGCCACAATGTGCAGTCGTTCGTGTAGAGCAAGAAGAGCAAGGGGAAAGGACAGAACCTTGGGGTGCCCCGGTGCTGATTGTGCGAGTCGATGAGGTAGTGTCCCCCAGCCTCACCTGCTGTGTCCTTCCCATCAGGAAGTTGTAGATGCAATGGGAGATGGCAGGCGAGACGCTTAGCTGGAGAAGTTTGGAGGAGAGGAGTTAAGGGATGGTTGTGTTAAATGCAGAGCTTAACTCCATGTACATAATGATCAGATAGGTACCCTCGCTGTCACGAAGTTCAAGGATGATAGCCATGTTAGTGTGTGAGTGCTTGCCAGTAATGGGGGAGTAGTTAAACGTTCTATAAGAAAGTCTATATAATGGGTGTAAACCAATTGTCCTGATTTGGTCATTTCTTTTATCTTTTGTTCAAATATTTAAGTTTTAAAGGCTTCCCTTGCTACTTCGCTCTTTACATTTTGCGGCTTCAGTGCTTCGCATTTATTTAAAAAAAAAACCTTGGAAAAATACAGCCATATGGTGCACTATGTAAAGAAAGATGTGGTAAACATCTGTAAAACCGCTTCAATAAGTTTTAATATGGAAGCAAAATGTGTGGTGACTTCGCGAAATAAGAGGATTGTTTGAATGACAATTAGCTTTGTGGACAGCAGATTGCAGAAAATAGGCAGTGAGTTTGGACACCGACATAATCAGGACAAAGCCTAACGCTCTTTACGATCAAATCCTGCCTGGTGACGATGATGAAGAGGCTGAAGAAAGTGCTGACAAAGGAGCAATTCACCCCTTAGAGGACGAGGCTTTTTGGTAAGCAAAGGTTGGTTTTAAAAAATTCAAACGCGTTACAACCTCAGAAGCGTAACTCTCTATGGTGAGGCTTCCTTCACCGAAAACCATGCTGCTCATCGTTTTATGTGGAGGAAGAATATGCACAAGATGAAGACAATATGCTACAAGCTGTGGAGCTTGGATATTGTGCTGATAAGGTTATGTCCTTATACAGGGGAATTTTGAAGCAGAAGAAAATACATAGACAACAACTCTCTATCAACATGTTTTGCCTCAAAGATAAAAACCTCGGTTACACTGTCAGCACCTCCAGCAGAAGATTCTCAGAGTTAGGAATGTTAATTCCATACGTACTGCAATAAAAATGTTCATGTGAATGAAGAAAATGGGAGAGAAGGTAGAGTAGAAGAGGCAAGCTTGAATAATTTGGAAGTGGCAATGATTATTCAGGGGCAAGTTAAAAAGGCACTGAACAGAATGAAAAATGGAAAAACAGTTGGACCCTATGACATACCAGTGGAGGTATGGAAGCAATTTAGTGAGGTGGCTGTGGAATTTTTTTGACCAACTTATTCAATAGAATACTAGCGGAAGAGAAGATGCCAGAGGAAAGAAGGAAAAGTGTGCGTGTCCCCATTTTTAAGAACAAAGGCGATGTTCAAAACTGGAATAAAGGAATAAAGATGACGAGCCACACAATGAAGTTATAGGTTAAGAGTAGTGGAGGCTTGATTCAAGATGGAAGTAAGTATCTGCAAGCAACAGTATGGTTTCATGCCTAGAAAGAGTACCACAGATGTATTAGCTAACTTGAGGATGCTTGTGGAAAAGTACAGAGAAGGTCAGAAGGAGCTGCATTGTATCTTTGTAGACCTAGAGAAAGCCTATGACAGAGTACCAAGAGAGGAACTGTGGTACTGCATGTGTGAGACTGGTGTGGCGGAGAAATATGTTACAATAGTACAGGACATGTATGAGGGCTGCAGAACAGTGGTGAGGTGTGCTCAGGGATCAGCTCTGAGCCACTTCCTGTTGCTGTGGTCATTGATAGGCTGACAGATGATGGTAGACTGGAATCCCCTTGGACCATGATGTTTGCAGATTGTACTGTGATCTGCAGTGAAAGCAGGGAACAGGCAGAGGAACAATTAGAAAGATGGAGGTACGCACTGGAAAGGAGAAGAATGAAAATTAGCCGAAGTAAAACAGAATATATGTGCGTGAATGAGGGGCGGAGGAGGAAGAGTGAAGCCCCAGGGAGAAGAGATAGCAAGGGATGATGACTTCAATTACTTGGGGTCAACAATACAGAGCAATGGTGAGTGTGGTAAGGAAGTGAAGAAGTGGGTCCAAGCGGGATGGAACAGTTGGCAGAATGTGTCTGGTGTTCTATGTGACAGAAGAGTATCCCCAAGGATGAAGGGCAAAGTTTCGTGCCGGCCCACAGTGGTGAGCCTAGCCATGCTGTACGGATTAGAGATGGTGGCTCTGAAAAAACAACAGGAAGCAAAACTGGAGGTGGCAAAAATGAAGATGCTGAGGATCTCGCTTGGTATGAATAGGTTGGATAGGATTAGAAATTAGCTCATTAGAGGGACAGCCAAAGTTGTATGTTTTGGAGACAAGGTTAGAGAGAGCAGACTTAGATGGTTTGGACATGTTCAGAGGCGAGAGAGTTAGTATATTGGTAGAAGGATGCTGAGGATGGAGCTGCCAGGCAAAAGAGCGAGAGGAAGACCAAAGAAAAGGTTGATGGATGTTGTGAGGGAGGACATGAGGACAGTGGGTGTTAGAGAGGAGGATGCACGAGATGGGCTTTGATGGAAAAAGATGATACGCTGTGGCGACCCCTAACAGGACATGTCGAAAGAAGAAGAAGATGTGCAGCAGGACTCTTGTTCTGTTGAAAATATGAAAACTATAAATACATACTGTACTGTTAAAAACTCAGCTATATATTCCGCCAGCACCTCCAGCAGAAGAATCTCCGAGAGGAATGTTAATTATGTACTGTTGGAATTTTTTGGCTAAATTATTTATGTGTGTAACATTCTAGCACCCATGTATACACACTCACAAAAACAACTCCCCATCTCAAAGGTAAAAAAACACCTGCAGCAGAAGAGTCTCCAAGGGATGAATGGTAATGCTATAGTAATATAATTCAGTCAGTGATTTATAATTATATTTATATTATAAATTTATAATACTGTATCAGTCACTGTGATTTGATGGGCGCGTACGCGCCCGCGCACCATCGCACTCGTATATCTGCACAGCCGAGCACAAAAAATCACACATGTAAAATTTGTTCCAAGTAGAAATACAAAGATATTGAAAGACGTCATTTATTTCGTGTAGTCCTGGCATTAATTTACATGTTTATTTCATACACGTTGGTAACAAAACAAGCCTGATCCTAAACAATCAGTATTCACCCGGAAACAGGAAATGCAAGTTAGCCGGACTGAGCATGTTCAGAGGTTATGCCAAAAGCACATGTTCCGAGCTTCTTCAAGTACTGCCAGCGCATTTACGTCGAAAGTCAACATCATGAGCCATGTCAAAGGAAATTCAGTAACACTGAAAATATTTCTGGGATATAACACAGGTAATGTTTCTACACCTGCTGAACTGATAGAATCATCAGGTGTCAAATTTTCAAATGATGAACTCCAGTACACATATCCAAGATCAGACCACTTCAAAACAAGAGAAGCAAATCGGGATTATCAAACACTGTCATACAAGTCAATGTAAAATGTAGCATAAGCAGTGAAACATATTCAACAGCAAAAATCACATTCTTTGCCCTCGCTCCAGAATTGTCTTCGAAAGAGGTTTGAATAATCTCATGATGAGATTCACACCAAAATGTTCTGGGTCGGCCCAGCCAACTGGGGGGAAATCCAATGTGAGTTGGAATCACTTGAATTCCTGGCTTTCCCTTTTAGAAGTTACACTCAGTATGAGTGGCTTTGACAGAGCCAAGATCAAAAGTGAATGGAAGGATATTCGTCATGTAGTGAAATATTTCTACAAAGGTATGAAGCCAAAGTTGCTGTGGGGAAGGATCTTGAATTGAGAAGGAAGGAATTTCCCAACATTTGTTTGTTGGTGGAGATCGTCCTGTGCATTGGCATGTGCAACAGTACAGTTAAGGGGGGCTTCAGTCACTAAACAGTTCGTCTGTCTTACAGAAGGCTTAATGTCAATCACTCACCAATGGAAGATATTCTTTTCACCAAGGTTAATAACCTCATCTGGAACCAGGAAGAGAGATCAGAAATTAGCGAAACAGCACTGGAGAAATAGATGAATGTCAAAAGAAAAAGTAAAATGGAGAGAGATGACATTGAAACATCTGGCATGTTTGCCGTTCCAGCAAAGAGGCCTAGGGTGGACAGAAACAGTGACACTGACATTGAGATCAGCAGTGGAGAAGATAATGATGATGATGATGATGAAATAAAATGATTTGATTATATGCATATTTAGTTTGAAATTGAATGTCTATTGACCTCTTTAAAATTGTCTGTACACTGTCAATAAATTCTGATTATGGTATTAGGTAACAACTACATACTTGGGTATAACAACTCAGTAAGTTATTTAAGGTTTTGAGATGCCATCCCTAATCACACCCGCAACTTTACATCTATGGGCATTACTGATCATACCCGTACATTTTTCAAATATGAGTGACTGCTGTATTTATATATATATATTATATTTATAAAGATGTACCATTCAAGATTTAACTAAATGTGTCTTTTTGTCTCAAATATGCAAAGTGCAAATACTGTTTACATATTTTAAACGGTCTGGTACCCACATAAACATACATGCCTTGATGATTCGCGGTTTTTCACTTTTTGGGGGTTGTTATGGTCCCAATTTCTGGGATTGCTGTATATTATTTTCAGCACTTGTTTTTAAACGACAATAGAAACTTTATTTTGAATATCTGACTTTTATTTTGAATGTTCAGAAAGGATATCCGCTCTTGCAGCTTGTGGTTTTTAGTTGGTTTTTCTTTCAGATTTTATTAATAGTGAGTCTCTCAATTAGAGTGGAGGATGGTAATTTTGTTAATGAACCGGTTTGTGAATGTTTGTTTGAGGTGTGCAGTAAATTGAATGTGTGTTCACTGCAGCTCTTATGGTGCAACAAAAGTTAATAAACTGCTGGCCATAAGTAAAAGATCGGACTATTTTCTATCTGAGGACACTACACCAAATTGTTGATTACAGGATGTTAATGTGCCGACCGGTGTTGCACATAAATTGCAGCGTGACTTGTTAACTATTAAATAGATAAAAGAAAAGAACGATGAAAACTGGCACATGCAATATTCGGTGCTGTTTGGAGAACCATGTGGAATTAAATTTTATTGGAGCATTATAAATTACATACATGGTGCATAAGGGCATTACAAATAAGTCAATCCATGGATAATCAAGTTACGTTTTGAGTTGAAATCGGACAAGAAACAACATGGCCTTTTGCAGCAGCAGAATTGGTTGCAAATAAAAGGACCTATTTCACAAACAAGTGGAGCATTGGCCATTGGCAAGCTGAGACCTTTGTCCCAGCCTATCAAAAGATTCAGTGGGTGGAAAAATACATGTGAAAAACCCACACCTTAAACTGCATTTTCAAGCAGAGGAGCAAAAATGCAAGATATTTTAAAAGGGGCTGCTACATTTACATTCAGACAAATAAAGTTACATGATGACAGCATTGCTATTGCTTTACTATCCATCCACACACCCATCAATCCATTCATACATACATTCATCTATTTTCACAGCGCTTGTCTTCGTGAGGGTTAAGTGATCTAGATTCTAGAGCTTATCCAAGGTGACTCTGGGTGAGACGAAGGATACAGTCTGGATTGGTATCTTCAGTGCATAAAAAAAATACAATGAAATAGAGTAAATCATCCTGCGCAAAATTGCATGGTGTTGAATATAAGTTGTCATTGCCTGCTCCAGAGTGCAATGACTATGATCCTTTGTCTTAGTGAAGCAAACCGATGTATCCCTGAGCCTTTTATCTTACATGTGCATTGACTGAAGCATAAACACAAATGTAGGTTAACTACCTGACTCGGGGGCATGACATCTGTATACCCACCTGGACTCATACAAAGCATCCTCAGTTTTCCTCTTCAACTAACCCTCTTCTAATTACCCATTTAAAATTCACTGTCCAGACACAATTTTCAATAACCACATTAGAAAAAGGACAAATATGTCTGCTGCTCATTTGGAGTACAAAAAATAGTTACTAAAAACAATTAGAGGTACAGAAAAGATCAGAAACAAGACATTTCTTCCCTCAAATACTGTAAGTTGAAAAAAAATTGTCCATCAATTTTCCACCGCGGTTAACTTTACACGAGTGTCGCTGGCATACTGGAGCCTATCCCAGACGACTTTTGACTTCTATATCCTGATCTGGTCACCAGCCAATAGCTTGGTATATAAACAAAAAATAATTTGAACTCAACACTAACACCTACACGTAATTGAGTTTTTAATTAACCTACTACAATGTACTGTATATTTTTGTGGTGTGGGAGGAAACTGGAGTACCCACAGAAACCCCCATGCAGGCACGGGGAAAACATGCAACTCCACACAGGCAAGGCCCAATTTGAACCCGGGTCCTAAGAACTCTGACGCAGATGTCCAAATCAGTCAAATGTCAAGATGGCGCCTACCAGTGTGGCAGCCCTCGGCACGTTCTCCCTGGTGCTGTTTACGTTTGTGTGTTTTTCCGGCGTCTCAGAACTCAAGTACGCAAGAAAGGACTTGCTAACCATCAGAGAGTCTTCTCTTGACTTTTTTTTTGACAACTCTCGCCAATTAACTGAATCTTTCTCCGGAGTTACTCGTCAGCGCAATCTTCAAGGCTTCGTGTTGGCGACGAGGATGAACCTATGCTTCTGATCAAGACCTACAAATACTTTGGACGTTCTGTTGCCATGTGCTTTACAGAGACTTGGCTTTGTGGACGCGTCCCTGAGGCCGCTATTACACACCCCGGCTGTCACCTTCATCGTGCAAGCCGCATCGCGGAGCTAACACGGAAATCGAAAGACGGTGGAATATGCTTTTATATCAATGAGAAATGGTGCACGGACGTTGCACAGCTCAGTACACACTGCAGCCCACTTTTATAATCGTTGTTTTTCAACTGTAAGCTGTTTTATTCACCACGTGAGTTCGCATCTTTCATTCTCGTCAGTGTTTATATTCCGCCTCAAGCTATCATGAACGAGCAGGTAAATGAGATTGATAAAGAAAAAAAAAATTCACCACTCAATATTCTAGGAGATTTAAACACAGCTAAACTTAACCACAAAATCCCTGAATATAAGCGGCACGTGAAATGTTCAACGAGGGCAAATAACACTCTCGACCACTGTTACACCCACTGGCTCCTCTGATCACTTCTTGCCCCACTTAACACCTACATACAGCCAAGCACTTAAGTGTGCAAAGCCTTTGGTAAAATCAGTTAAAAAGTGGACCAACGAGGCAAAATTAGAACTTCAAAGCTGCTTTGACTGCACAGACTGGAGTGTCTTTGAAAATTTGGCATGCAGCCTTGATGAATTCACGGATATTGTTAGTCCGTATATCACTTTCTGTGAGGAGGTATGTGTACCAATAAAACATTTAGCATGTTCAATAACAACAAGCATTGGTTTTCTGCCAGGCATGGGCAATTCCGCCAGGCGTAAAAGATTGCATATCGTTGTTGGAATAGGGCCCTCTACAACTGCACTAGAAATCAGATGACTAAAGAAACTATCATTGAAAAGAGGGACTATGCAGTTAAACTAGAAAAACATTTCAGTGCACATGACTCCAAATCCGTTTGGCATGGATTACGTTCCCCCCATTAGAAAACGAGAGCAGGCTCGCCGAGGACCTAAATTACTTTTACTGCAGATTTGAAATAAACACTACCACTCCACGCACCCACCAAGCCACATCACAAGCCACATCACCTTCCACTCAACCGTTTAACATCCATGAAAGGGACATTAAGACAGATTTTCAAACAACAAAAGATCAACAAAGCGCTGGGCCCAGACTTGTGTCCCCATCCTGCCTCAAAGTATGCGTAGACCAATTTGCTCCTTTTTTCACAAAGATCTTCAACAGGTCTCGAGAACTGTGTGAAGTACCAGTCTGCTTCAAACGTTCCACCATTATACCGGTCCCCAAAAAAGCAGCAGTCTCAGGTCTTAATGACTACAGGCCTGTTGCCTTGACATCTGTGGTCATGACGTCATTTGAACACCTTGTGCTAGACCATCTCAAGAGCGTCACAGGTCCCCAGCTGGACCCCCTGCAGTTTGGGTATAGATCTATCAGGTCTGCGGATAATGCTGTCAACATGTGTCTGCACTTCATCCTTGAACATCTCGATAGCGAGGGTACCCATGCGAGGATCACATTAGTGGACTGAAGCTCTGCGTTTAACACAATCATTCCTGCACTCCTCTCCTCTAACCTTCACCAGGTCAGCATCTTGCCTGCCATCTCCCATTGCATCTACAACTTCCTGACAGGCAGGACACAGCAGGTGAGGCTGGGGGACACCACCTCATTCACACATACTATCAGAAACCGGGCACCCCAAGGTTGTGTCCTCTCCTCTCTGCTCTTCTCACTCTACACAAACTGCACCTTGAGGCATCCGACTGTCAAACTCCGGAAGTACGCAGATGACACTACGGTCTTCAGCCTCATCAAAGACAGCGACGAGTCTGTATATCAACAGGAAGTGGCGAGACGGGAGCTTATGTGTGGTCAATATAACATGGCGTTGAACACTCTAAACACTGTAAAGGTGATTGTGGACTTCAGGAGACATCCTCCACCATAGCTTCCCCTGACGCTGTCCAACTGTCTTGTGTCAACCGTCAAGACCTTCAAGTTCTTGGGAATTACAGTCTCAGAGAACCTGAAGTGGGAGAGGAACATCAACTCCATCCTTAAAAAAGCCCAGCAAAGGATGTAATTCTTGCAGCTTCTGAGGATGCACAGCCTGTCACAAGAGCTGCTGAGACAGTTCTACACAGCGGTCATCCAATCAGTACTGTGTACCTCCATTACAGTCTTGTTTGGGGCTTCCATACAAAATTAAATAAAAAAACAAATTCCGAATGCGACGGATAATCAAAACCACTGAATGGATTGTTGGCACCACTCTACCCATTAATGAAGACTTGCACGCAACGCGAACAAGGTCCTTTCGGAATCTCCACATCCTGGCTACCAGCTCATCCAGCTCCTTCTGTCGGAAAAGCGCTACCGTTCAATGGAAGCAGGCATTTGAACAGTTTTTTCCCTCTGGCAATTAAGTAATGAAATTCTTGATCAGCGAACCTACTATTGTCATGAGCAAACCCCTACCCCAGCCCCACCCAAAGCTAGTAGCTTGGCTAAGTAATTAAGGAGGTCAGCTAGGATGCCAAGCACCAGGGTCTCTATGGGGCAACTCGGGCGGACGTCCAGGAGGGGGCTCCCAATGGCAACGCAGGAACCAAGCAGGAGCAGGTGACAGCTGAAGACAAAGCCCCGCTGCGGCGTGGGCAAGAGACGGCTCGAGGTCGAGGGGCACTGAGACTTGGGCTAGAGGCGGCTGGGGGTAGGGGCCGCCGAGGCTTGGACGAGAGCCGGCTCGGGGTGGAGGGCCGCTGAGCTTTGGGTGAGAAGCCGCTGTGGTACAGGCATCACCAAGGTATGTGCAAGAGGCTGCTGTGGTTCAGGCATCGCCATGACTTGAGGGAGAGGCAGCTGGGGTCGGTCGTTGCCAAGGAAAGAGCGAGATGCGGCTGTAGCTCAGTCACCACCCCGACAAGAGCCGGATGACACTGTGGTTAAGGCACGGCCGTGACTTGAGCGAGACTGAGCCAGGGTTCAGGTGCCGCCGAAACGAGAACGAGAGGCGGATGGGGCTCGGTCACCGCCAAGGCATGAGCAAGAGGCAGCTTGGGGTCGGTCGCGACTGAGGCATGAGCAAGAGGCGGCTCAAGGTCGGTCTTCGCAAAGGCAAGAGCGAGATGTGGCTGTAGCTCGGTCACCACCGCGACAGGAGCGGGATGCGGCTGTGGTTCAGGTGCAGTCGTGACTTGAGTGAGAGGCAGCTGGGGTTCAGACATCATCGTGACTTGAGCGAGAGGTGGCCAGGGCACTCTCACCACAGAGGCATGAGCGAGAAGTGGCGGGGGCTCGCTCGCCCCCGAGACATGAGTGAGATGTGGCTGTGGATCAGTCGTTGCCAAGGCAGAAGCGAGATGCGGCTTTAGCTTGGTCACCACCGCGAAAGGAGTGAGATGCGGCTGCGGCTCAGGCACCACTGTGACTTGAGCAAGAGGCGGCCAAGGTTCAGGTGCCGCCAAGAAAGGAGCTAGAGGTGGCCGGGGCTCGGTCACCACCAAGGCATGACGAGAGGTGGTCGAGGCTCACTCACAACCGAGGCTTGAGCGAGAAGCGTCTGGGGATCGCTCGCCGCCGAGGCATGAGCGAGAGGTGGTTGGGGTCAATCGCTGCCGAGGCTCGCTCACCACCGAGGCTTGAGCGAGAAGCGTCTGGGGATAGCTCGCCGCCAAGGCATGAGCAAGAAGCAGCTTAGGGTCAGTCGTCATCAAGGTATGAGCAAAAGTAGCTTCGGGGTCGGTCGCCACCGAGGCACGAGCGAGATGTGGCTGTAGCTTGGTCACTGCCGCGACAGAAGCAAGATGCAGCTCTGGTTCGCTCACTGCCGCAACAGTAGCAAGAGGCAGCTGTGGCCGACGCAACGAGAAGAAGAGGCAGCCGGGGTTAGTCGCCGCCGAGACAGGAACAAAAGGTGGCTGGGGGTCGGTCTCCGCCAAGACAGAAGCGAGACATGGCCGGGGGTCAGTCGCCACCGAGACAGGAGCTAAAGGTGACTGGGGGTCGGTCTCCACCAAGACAGGAGCGAGACATGGATGGGGGTCAGTCACCACCGAGACAGGAGCGAGACATTGCCGGGGCTCTTGTCGCCGCCAAGGCATGGGCGAGAGACTTGGGTGAAGAGAAGGACAGAGTTGTCAAATGATCACCACCTGGAACTTTCCTCACATCCCAGAGGAAGCATTGAGGGACATTGAGACCGACTGGACGATGTTCCACACCTCCATTGTTGAAGCAGCCAAACGGAGCTGGAGCCGGAAGGTGGTTGGTGCTTGTCATGGAGGCAACCCACAAACAAGTTGGTGGACACCAACAGTGAAGAATGCTGTCAAGCTGAAGAAGGAGTCCTATCGGGAATTTTTAGCCCATGGGAGTAGGTTCTAGCTGGCCAAAAGGAATGCAGCTTCGGTGGTCGCTGAGGCAAAAACCTGGGCGTGGGAGGAGTTTGGTGAGGCCATGGCGAACGACTTCAAGACTGCTTCGACGAAATTTTGGTCCATCGTCTGACGGCTCAGGAGGAGGAAGCAGTGCACAATCAAGACTGTGTATAGTGGGGATCGGGCACTGCTGACCTCAACTCGGGATGCTGTGAGTCTGATCTCCAACTCTCACTGGACCGGTTCACAGCTGAGTGTGAAGCGACTGGGGTGAGAATCCGCACCTCCAAATCTGAGACCATGGTCCTCAGTTAGAAAAGGGTGGCATGCCTTCTCTGGGTCAGGGATGAGATCCTGCCCCAAGTAGAGGAGTTCAAGTATCTTGAAGTCTTGTTCATGAGTGAGGGAAGAATAGAGCAGGAGATCGACAGATGGATCGGTGCAGCGTCTGCAGTAATGCAGACTTTGTATCGGTCCGTTGTGGTAAAGAAGGAGCTAACTCGAAAGACGAATTTACCAGTCTGTCTACAATCCTACCGTCACCTACGGGCACGAGCTGTGGGTTCTGACCTAAAGAAGAATATCCCGGATACAAGCGGCCAAAATGAGCTTCCTCCGCAGTGTGTCCTGGCTCTCCCTTAGAGATAGGGTGAGGAGCTCGGTCATCCGGGAGGGGCTCAGTGTTGACCCACTGCTCCTCCGCATTGAGAGGAGCCAGATGAGGTGGCTGGGGAATCTGATTTGGATGCCTACCGGATGCCTCCCTTGTGAGGTGTTCCGGGCATATCCCCATCGGAAAGAGACCCTGGGCACGACCCAGGACACACTGGACGGACTATGTCTCTCGGCTGGCTTGGGAACGCCTCGGGATCCCTCCGGAAGAGCTGGAAGAAGTGGCTGGGGAAAGGGAAGTCTGGGTATCCCTCCTTCAGCTACATCCCATGTGGCCTTACCCAGAAAAGCGGTAGAAAATGGATGGATGGAACTTGGTACATGTTGCAAGTGCATTGTTGATGTTTTTAATTGCTCTGGCACATGTGTGGTTTGCACACTTCATATGCGTTCAGTGTGTGCCATCACAAAAATCACCTGCACGCAGTCCACTCCAGAGGGGTCAGCACGGATTCTCACGCACAGGGGCAAGTTGATGGTGTTTACGTCACATGGACCACCACACACACTGCTGACACACAGATCTGGAAAGTAAGAATTTGGCTTATTGTAATGGTGTAACTTGGGTTACACTGCATTGTCACTGCAGGTTCTAAGTCCAGATACCAAAGGGATGGGACAAATTAGAAAGGGCATATGTTGAAAAACTGTGGCAAACGAATGATGCAAATGGCTTACTGTGGCAACCCCTAGTTGGAAAAGACAAAAGTTACAAAAAAATTGGGTAACTCAATCAAAAATGTATCTAGACATGAAGTCATTCAAACACTCATAAGAAAAAATACATTTCCACATGTTTCTAATAAGCAATAGTACTTCCAATCCAAACTGTTCATCTGAGGAGTGTTCTTTTTGTGATGTGTTCAGCTCAGAGTGCAATTTGCTCTGTTATTTCCCCCCTTGTGAGAATAGTGGGAAGGGGTTGGCAGACATACACTATAAGACTGGAACTACACTGGCTATTCGTCTTATTTTCTCTTTTGCTCTTTTCTGTCTCTCTCTCTCTCTCTCTTTCTCTCTCTCTCTCTCTCTCTCTCTCTCTCTCGCTCTCTCTCTCTCTCTCTCTCGCCCCCCCTCTCTCACTCTGTTTCTTTTTGTGGGTGCATTAACCTCAGTGCCACAGTGCTTCAGAACAAAGAAAGATCTGTGTGTGTGTGTGTGTGTGTGTGTGCGTGCATGTGACTTGTGTATGTGGGTGCCTCCCGCATACTGGATATCCATGACACAAGACTACCCCAAAAAATCCCACAAATAAAATAAGCCTCATCATTGGATACGTCAGGCACAAACATTCACATATATGACATAAAAAGCTGTCTTTCAATGCATAATCAGGAATAATGAATGAATTAGTCTACAAACAGCATGTTCACAGGTTGCAAATATGGCCAGTGACACAACACATGTAGATTCAAGGAGTCATTTCTATTAAAGGAGATCTATTTTCACTTGATATTTTTTACTCAAATCAGCTACCTCTTCATGAGTGAGCTCAATATGTCATCAGTTTCAAGATAATTTAACAATGACGGGTTGATCCTCTCCTGACCATTGAACATTAAATGACAACAAATCGCTTCTGAAGACTGAAGATGCCGTAGCCAATGCAACAGCATACAACCAAAACATACTTGAAGCAACATAATAATAATAATAATAATTTGTGGCTTGTCAGATAGTCTGTGAGTATGCAAGCGTGCATGTTTCTGTGAGTGCATGAAGGAAAGAAAGTCAATTCTGATCAATAAATCCATGTGGCATATGCCTTCATTGAAATAGCCTCAAAAACTAACTGACTTTAAAGCATTCAATCATCCATATATTGTACATTAATTGCAAAAACAGCAAAATGAAGTCAAAATAAAGTTTCAGTTTAAGATTAACTTACACGGAAATCGAATCAGGAGAAAAATATAGGGCACACGTTACAGACATACACACGCAGACATAGGGAAGTTGTTACACACACCTACCTGTCACAATGCTACTCTTAAATCCAGGTGGAGATAAAAGTTCTGCATCTCCATCTGCATCAATCCCCGGGGAAAAAAAAGTGACACACGACAGGTGACAGATGTAAAAATCTCGCTGTTAATATTTGCTATTCATCTTTTTTTTCTAAATCTTTGTGTCTGTGTTTCTTTCGCACTCTCAGATCTCAGGGCCTCTCGGGTTCTGTGCAATCTCTGCTCTCGCTTTCACAGTCACATTCCATTTGTCACCGCCCCCTCATATTAACACCTCCTACCTCATGAATTATTAATATTCCTCAGACAAACACTACAGGCAGACTGTAAAGCGGAAAACATTCATCCATCCATCCATCCAGCCATCCATTTTCTTAGCCACTTATCCTTGCAAGCAGTGCATGAGCCTATCCCACCTGTCATTGGGCAGGAGGCAGAGTACACCCTGAACTAGTTGCCAGACAATCGCAGGGCACATCGAGACAAATAATCACATCTAGGGGCAATTTAGAGTGTCTAATTAATGTTGCATGTTTTTGGGATGTGGGAAGAGTGCCCGGAGAAAACCCACGCAGGCACGGGGAGAACATGCAAACTCCAAACAGGGAGGGCTCGGATTTAACCTGGGTCCTCAGAACTGTGAGGCCAACGGTTTACCAGCTGATCCACCATGCCGCCAGTGGAAATAAAAAATTAAAACCATTGTAAATATCAAATCGTGAATAAAAGAGTAAGAAAGTTGGTCAAGAGCAACACATAGTGTACAGGGTACAGCATTAGATAGATAGATAGATAGATAGATAGATAGAGATAGATAGATAGATAGATAGATAGATAGATAGATAGATAGATAGATAGATAGATAGATAGATAGATAGATAGATAGATAGATAGATAGATAGATAGATAGATAGATAGATAGATAATCATTGCATAAAAAACTATTTTGTTCAGTAGCTCTCGAGAATTACTATACAAATAAAAATCTCTCCATACAATAACACATCTCAATGTAATCCATCCATCCATTTCCTTACCTGCTTATTCCCAAGGGTCACGGGGAGTGGTGGAGCCTATCCCGGCTGACAAAAGGCAGGAGGCGGGGTACACTCTGAACTGGTCGTCAGCCTATCACAATCCGGATTGGATGTATCTCTTTGTAATAAATTCCCAGATTCCTACATGCAAAAAACAATTAAAGCTGTGTTATCGCTCATTGAAACTTCTACAAAGCATTGTAGAAAAGAGTTTGTCAGCGAATGAGCATAAAATGAACCGTACACACTTTGTCCAATGTTTACTGCATGTCTGTTTGGGTGGACATGCTAATATTGTTGTACATATTACAGTATTTTCCATGGCTATTCTGTGGCTCGAGTGAGACACTCTTATGCCATTACTCAGAAAAAGTGTTTTCAGACACGTGCAAAATAAGATGAAAAATATATTGGGCTGGTAGTTGTGTCATTTTTCTTCGCACAATAAAGATGGAGTTAAGATAGCAGTGCCGTGGTTGTTTTCCTCATATTTTGCTGTCTACTCAAAACACACTGTTTTCATTGTTTTGGAACATTACAGTCTTCAGTCATTTGCAGTCAAACCTGCCTTCTTTTGATCTATTTTCCCCGTGCCTCGTCACATTAGTCACTTGTTATTTAACATTTCATCCCAGTAATATGACATCAATGCAACTGGCACCTCCCCACCGCACAAAAGGCAATTCAACATTGGACATCTAGTCACAAGGCTGCAACAGAAAAATTGCATCCCTGCAACGTTTTGAGGCTTCACATACAATACACTGTATGATATTTTTTAAAATCATTTTTTATGTAACTGTAAAAATTTGGTATGAACATTGAGGAAGAAGCAGGTGGCCACAAAGAAGGGGACAAATGGGCAACAATAAGGGAACAGTCTGGATAATTTGTGTGACATTTGGTGATAATCGATTGCCCTATCACCAACAGACTCCACCCATTCATTTCGGCAGCAAAGACTCAACCAGCTTTTGTTTCAAGTTTTTCAAGATGGGATTTGTTGTTCAGATGCTCTTTTGCCTTAACTAGTGAACACAAATTTGAGATTCGACCAATGTATAATGGCGGTGAATTTAATTCAGCTCACTTTGCAACAAGTAGCACTTTTGCAGATAGTCAATAATTCTTCAGGCTGTTTCAAATCATTCCCAGTTGACATTTACTATGAAACTTCATATAAAATAAATAGAATGACACATGTATGTAAAGGATACCAGAATACAATGACTATTCACTTTTATTTACTTTTAAAAGCAACTTCATTGGCAAAGGGGTTTGTAAATTATTATATCTGTTCCAAAAAAAAAACACGTTACTGTAATCCACAAAATCTACTGTATTCATTTCATAGTGTTTCTCTTGGTTAAAGCGTTTCCAGTATGTGTGGCTGTCTGATGAAATAAATCCATGAATTCCTGTCACAGTGTTAACTCAGGAAGATATAATCAAAAGGTGCAACACACGGCAGCCATGCATGAACACATTCACACGCTAAAAGAACAGATCACCGAGAAGACAGGGCTGATCATGCATGAAGGTAAGCAAGCATGCATAGAAATAAAACTCAATTTCGTACTCACATAAACACACAGACACACACGCAAATAGAAACACAGAGCTGCTCATGTATGCAGTACAGACTAAAAAGCTTCCCTCAGCTGCAGGCAATCCAAGATTTCTCATGAATGCGACATGGCTGGAAGGAAGGTCAGTCACAGTAAATTAGTGTCCACCCATATTTGTCTGTGCATATCTGAGCAAAAAATTGGGTGAACCCAAAATAGCCAAATATAACTTTTTCAGATCAACTGCCAATAGGACTGACATTTTTGCAAATAATCAAGTAGGTCATAACACGTTTCAGAAATGATTCAATATACTTAATTATTCTTTTAATATCTTATGGCCACGCTAACCTGTGAACGGCCGATCTCCTCAGATCTCGCAAGCTAAGTGAGTTTGGCCCTGGTTAGTACTTAGATGGGAGACCGCCTGGGAATACCAGGTGCTATAAGCTTCTCTCCCCAGCTAAAATGCAGAGGGGTTGTGTCAGGAAGGGCATCCGGTGTAAAAGTGTGCCAAACAAATACACGTTCATCTGAGATGACACGCTGTGGCAACCCCTAATAGGACAACCTGAAAGGAAAAGAAGAAGAAGAATTCTTCATTTAATCAATTATTTTTGGGAAATGACACATATTAGTAGTCTTTACATTGGGATTTGATGACATATTTGTTAACGCAGGACACATAAACAAAGAACCTGTCATGGTCTCCGTTTTGGTTGGGTTAGTTTTGTTTGTTTCCTGCATTCCATATCTCATGTACTCGTTTTGTTACCTGTGTCTACCTGTTCACGTTTACCATCCTCACTTGTGTTGCCCAATTAGCTTCCTCCAGCCACTCGTATCTTGTCCAAATGCTCCTCGTTGTCTCAGTAATCTGTGTACTCCCTGGTTTCTTTCAGTTCTTATCTTGTCCATTGCATTGCTGATGCCATGTGCGGCCATGCCCTTGTCATTCTGTCACTGTGCACAGTTGAGATTTGTTTAAGGTTTTCTTTGTTACTTTCTTTATTTGGTTGTTGGACTGTTGAGTTTGCTGTTTTTCAAATGAATATCCTTTTTGAGATTCCTCGAGGCGGCGTAGCTGTAGAGCGTTGGACTCACAGTTCTGAGAACCGGGGTTCGAATTCCGGCCTCACCTGTGTGGAGTTTGAATGTTCTCCCCGTGCCTGCGTGGGTTTTCTCCGGGCACTCCGATTTCCTCCCACATCCCAAAAACATGCATTCATTGGAGACTCTAAATTCCCCCGAGGTGTGATTGTGAGTACGACTGTTGTCTGTCTCCATGTGCCCTGCGATTGGCCGGAAACCAAAATGGATGAATGCATGGATATACATTAAGTGTATGTATTCTATTTATACTTATATAATTCTGAGAATTTAGAAAGTCAACAATCTCAAATAATTAGTAAAGTAAAATGTTTTCACTGAATAGATTAAATTCATAAGGTAAGATTTTGCATTTTTACAATGCACAGGCAGTTTTTAAATGTCTTTTGCACTAATGTGGTCTTTAATCTCTTCCTGTCCTCAGCCAATATTTTCAGCCTGTGTCAAGTCATGGTTCTTCCCCCAGTGCCCCAAAATGCATGAGATGTGAGGTGCAAATAACCCTTGGATTTCAATCCTGTCTATCATATTCCCTGGTAACAAAGGCAAGTCCTCATCTCCTTTCTGATTTTCCTTAAGACAACTGCCAAGACACACACATCCACACACACCCACACACATTAAAACACAAGCAGACAATGCAAGGACATCAACTCATGTCCAGATGGACTGCTGCAGTTGACCTCTTTTCATCTCTGCGCACAATAAACCCGAAATAGACGCCTCCAGAATTATGTACTGAAGCCTCCACACAAACAAACTTTCGAGCAAACATTCTCAAAAAACCTCCTGACATTCAACATGATAAAATACAATTAATGAGAAATACGGGTTAATAGCTACTATAGCTGTAAGTATCATTCATTGCTTTTACATTAAAAGCCCATAGATACACCAGTAAGAATTATGAGGACTGTCTTATTACTGGCATTTTGTAAACGAAAAAGACAACAACCTTTACAAATATAATTTAAGAGATAATCTAAAAAGAAAAATCCAGAAATCACAATGACCTCTGTAATTGCAAACAAAGGATACTGTGCCAAACATTAACATTGATTTTCTCAGGTGTTCAAATACTTATTTGGAGCTGTGTCACACAAATAAATCATACGTTGTGATTTCTAGATTTTTCTTTTTAGATTATCTCTTTCACAGTGGACATGCACCTATGATGAAAATTTCAGACCCCTCCATAATTTCTAAATGGGAGAACTTGCAATATAGCAGGCTGTTCAAATACTTGTTTTCTGCACTGTACACTAAATTCCCCAAAGTATCAAAAAACGCTCACCTGCCTTGACCCAGATAAGAATTAAAGTGACATCCGATTTTTAAACTACAGTATGACATCAGTCCACGGTAGCGATGACCAGATTAAATAAAATAATTAATTTGGAATGGATAAAGTTGTCAGAAGGGAGGCCTGAGTCGATTCCGGTTTGATATAATTACATGTTGTAAATAAAGTTTTAAATTTATGCACCACCATGTCACTTGTTTTCTGTGCGCAACACTTAGAAAAAACTTTCCCTTGTTATTATTTGTTGATTGGTCTCATAACCCTTGAAGGTTTGCTACAATAAATCAATTTACGTTCTCCATTACAGCTACTCATCGATACATCAATACAATACAAAACAAAGATGTACATAGTGAATTTTATAGTTGTTTTAATAGGAACTAAGTGGAGCATCTACAATTACAGACAAGATAAGAGGAGATCCAATACAAACGAAGACAGATGAACATTGGTTTAGGTAGTGGAATTGTGACATAAAGGGGGCTCAGTGAGCGTGGGATGCCCAGAACTTTAGTAGGATTCACTGTTCTCGTTAATTTAACCCAAATATGCATCAATCTGTACTTTTAGTATGCTGCAAGGTTGGATTTACAAGCGTAGACCAAGGTCGAGGCAGGTGGGTCGAGGTCCCGGGTTCAGGAGGTTCAGAGCGGGCGCGTGGTGCCCGTTTCTGTTTGCTTCAAGCGTGGGTAGATGTCCTCATCCGTTTAGGCTGCTCTTTGGCAGTCCGCGTCACCTCAGCAGGGTGAGACCGAGCAGCTTGATCGGGAAGGTCCGGGCAGACCCAAAAACACAGAGCACCACCCAGGAAGAGTGTCAAGCGGCCGTAGAGATCGCCTGAGAGAGAGCCTGAACACGAAGTGAAAGAAAGGCTTCAAATTTGTACCTGTGATATTCATTCTAGTGTTCAAAATATTATATTTTTGTCATGTCCTCACAGTGTCAGTGAGAAATATTTGTCTACCATGGCGCTCTGTCGTGTAGGCCTCGGTCTTGACCCATTCATTGTCCCGACCCGGCAGCCTAAATGATGTCCCTTTTAAGTGGGCAAAAGACCTCCTTGGTTATGGTCGGTCTGTGGAGGTGATCAATTAGTTTAGGGCCACCATGCTAGCCTGAGCTGTCCAGTCTTTTCTCTGATGTTCTTGCTGGCAATCCATTTCATGTCAGAGTGGCACAGCAAATGTGCTGTTTCCTCATCCCTCCATTCAAGTGGGAACTTGGGCCAAGCGCCGAACTTCATGTCTCATGTTCACTACACCACCTCCTGCAATTAGTGTCCTGACTGGCCTGCACAGTCCTGACACTAACCTGATAGAAGAGTTGAATTTCAAGCAGGCAGCGAGTCAAGCCTTCTTGGACAACATCAACGCATGACCTCACAAATGTGGGAAAATTTGTAAAAACTCACTCTGAAACCTTGGTAAAAACCTTCCCACAAGAGTTGAAGACTTAAAATCATATGTGTAGTCAAGGCAAGTGAGTGAATCCTTTTGGCATTTTAGCGGAAGTGTCATTTATTGTTTTGCTAGATAAACAATTTTAAGGCCATAGGCTGATTCTTACCATTACATGTATTATCATGAGTTTTATCACATTAATTTAAAAAAAAAGTGTCCTACTCATGCCAACTTGAACAAATGGAAAACATCACCAATTGGTCAAAGGAAACCTGTACTGAAAAATAATCAAACAAAACAGCTAAGGGAAGAAAATGTCTGGAGGGATAGAAGAAATTAGGACAAACTAACCCATTTATGCCCAGGGGTTCCATGCATTAATTAACTCTCCAGTCAACCTTACACCCACACACACACAGTAACCGTTTCTAGTGGTTATTGGACCAAGTTCTAAGGTACAGTCTAACCAAGGCATTAGCCAAACAAAAACACAGAAATTTATGACTCATTTAGAACCCACGATCTACACTAATATGAAACTATTCCTGAGTCACAAGTCAATGGCAAATTTGAATTTCAGTTTGCAACTTGTTCTCTAAATGTATTGTATATATGTGGAGTTGTGCGAGCCCGCTACCTGAAATAATTTGTTGACCCAATAACACAACTTTAGACACAAATACAGTACATATTCCATGTTTTTTGTTAGTGGATGGGTGAATGTAAGTTCATTCCCATCATTAATATCACATGAACAAGTCCAGTAAACATGATAATTTGTGTGCGTTTGTGTTGGGTGTGTGTGTATACACTACATGCATGCATGCAGATACATTATGAGTACATGTGTGTGTTTGACCCATTCTCTGCAAGTGTGTGGGCTACGGTCAATTAGGCTTTGTTCATGGGAAGGAGGACTGTGAATTGTAGATTAAGACAGAAGACAGAGAGGGAACACAACAGCAACAGTCCCGTCTCCTCAGATAACAAAAAAAATGGGTAACTTTGCTAAATCACAAGTGTATCTGTTATTTTCTCTTCATGGACACACAGTCATTCGACCCGTCAAAAGCAAAAATGCATTCCCACATGTTTCTAATAACCAATAGGACTTGCATCCAAAATGTTGGGCTGAGGATTGTTCTTTTTGTTATGTTTAGGTCAGAGTACAATTTGTTCTATTATTTTCCCCTTTATGATAACAGTGGAAAGGGTTTGGCAAACATATACTATAAGACTGGAAGACCACACTGGCTATTTGTCTTACTTGCTCTTTTGGTCTTTTGCTCTTTTGCTCTCTCACTTTCTCTCTCTCCCACGCTCTCTCTCGGTTTCTCCCCCTCTCTCCTTCGCTCACTCTGTACATGTGTGTGCCGGTCTGAGCATTACCTCTGCAACTAAAACAGTAATTTTTTGTCATCATTGTCATTTAGGATACATTATGAAAAATGAAAAATTCTTCCTTTCCTTTCAGCTTGTCCCACAGCGCGTCATCTTTCTTTATGTAAGATTATGAATAACTAATTAAACTAGATTAGCTAGCTCGCAATTGAAACAACATCTGAACATAAATTTGAAAGTGAAAAAAGCTCAATTCTTTGGTTTGTGCCAACTTCGTCGATACATGTCACCTGTGACTACTATGATAGAAGCAGAGGAACAGGGAGAGGGAGAGGAAGAGAAAAAGAGTGAGCCAAGTCATGCAAGGGAGCAGGTATTCCAGAGAGGGAGCCTCACAATAAACAAGAGACACACCGGTTTCTGAGATACGGTTGCTTTGGCTACACTAATGCTGGATATCTGGCCATGCCCAAAATAGGGCTCACATAAACACAGATAGCTGGTTGGCTCCGTTTAATGTGGTAATAGTCTGCAAAAGACAGACACATTTTATGAATGCAAAATTTCACCTTTCACCCTTGAAAAAGATGATTTGGCATGATTAGGTTGATCCAGCTGAGGGGTAGAGTGGTTACCTTTTTCCATTTTATGGTTAATAATGTGGTGGCACAGCCGTAAAATGTTGGCCTACACCCTCAGCAGGATCCTCGAGGGTGCATGGGAGTTCGCCCAACCAGTGTACATGTGTTTTGTGGACTTGGAGAAGGCGTTTGACCGTGTCCCTTGGGGAGTTCTGTGGAGGGTTCTTCGGGAGTAATGGGTACCAAACTCCCTGATACGAGCTGTCTGGTCACTGTATGACCGTTGTCAGAGTTTGCTCCGCATTGCCTGCAATAAGTCGGACTCGTTTCCGGTGAGAGTTGGACTCCGCCAAGGCTGCCCTTTGTCACAGATTTTATTCGTAACTTTTATGGACAGAATTGCTAGGCGCAGCCGAGGCATAGAGTGTGTCTGGTTTGGTGGAGTCAGCATCGCATCTCTGCTCTTTGTAAACGATGTGGTTCTGTTGGCTTCATCAAGCCGTGATCTCCAACTCTCACTGGAGCGGTTCACAGCTGAGTGGGAAGCAGCTGGGATGAGAATCAGCACCTCCAAATCTGAGACCATGGTCCTCAGTCGGAAAAGGGTGGCGTGCCCTCTCTGGGTCAGGGATGAGATCCTGCCCCGAGTAGAGGAGTTCAAGTATCTTGGGGTCTTGTTCACGAGTGAGGGAAGAATAGAGCGGGAAATCGACAGACGGATCGGTGCAGCATCTGCAGTGATGCAGACTTTGTATCGGTCCGTTGTGGTAAAGAGGGAGCTAGGTCGAAAGGCGAATTCACCAGTCTATCTACGATCCTACAATCACCTACGGGCACGAGCTGTGGGTCGTGATCTAAAGAACAAGATCCCAGATACAAGCGGCCGAAATGAGCTTCCTCTGCAGGGTGTCCTGGCTCTCCCTTAGAGATAGGGTGAGGAGCTCGGTCATCCGGGAGGGGCTCAGTGTTGCGCCACTGCTCCTCTGCATTGAGAGGAGCCAGATGAGGTGGCTGGGGCATCTGATTTGGATGCCTCCCGGACGCCTCTCTGGTGAGGTGTTCCGGGCATATCCCCATCGGAAAGAGACCCTGGGGACGACCCAGGACACGCTGGAGAGACTATGTCTCTCGGCTGGCTTGGGAACGCCTCGAGATCTCTCCGGAAGAGCTGGAAGAAGTGGCTGGGGAAAGGGAAGTTTGGCTATCCCTCCTAAAGCTACTTCCCTCGTGACCCGACCCAGAAAAGCGGTAGCTAATGGATGGATGGAACTTGGTACATGTTCCACGCATGTGCATTGGTCCAAACATATGCATGGATAATTCAAATGCCACCAAACAAAACAAAAACAATTTGAATCTTTGGGATATTTCACATCAGGCTGCAGGTCAGGCATCACCGAGGCATAAGCGAGATGTTGCTGCGGCTCAGGCACCTCCAAGCCATAAGCGAGAGGCTGCTCAGCGTCAGGCACCACCGAGTCATAAGCAAGAGGCGGCTTGGCATCAGGCTCCACCGAGACATGAGCGAGAGGCCGCCCAGGGTCAGGCTTTGCTGAGACATGAGCAAAAGGTGGCCTGGGGTCAGTGTCCACAGAGACATGAGCAAGAGAATGCTCGGACTCAGGCTGCACCAAGACATGAGCAAGAGATGACTCGGATTCAGGCTCCACCGAGACATGAGCAAGAGCCAGCTCAGGGTCAGGAAACTCCGAGTCATGAGCGAGAGGCGGCTGCGGGACAGGCTCCATCAAGACATGAGCAAGAGATGGCTCGGATTCAGGCTCCACCAAGACATGGCTGAGAGCCAGCTCAGGGTCAGGAAACTCCGAGTCATGAGCGAGAGGCGGCTGCGGTTCAAGCACCATCGAGGCATAACCAAGAGGTGGCTGTGGGTCAGGCACCACCGAGACATGAGTGAGAAACGACTCAGGGTCTGCTGCCATCGAGGCTTGGTAGTAGGGGCAGAGAGTACAGGGACTCGGCAAGTTGAACTGGGAAACATGGGTGGTATGGAACAAGTTGTCGCAGGGGCTAATTTTGCTTGGCGTGGCTTGGGTAGAGTGAAGTGGGAGCTCTACTTGGACGTCTCTGCTTGACACAACTGGTGCCCCAGAAAAGGTCGGCGGAAGAGGACTTGGGCTTAGACATGTGGAGGGCTAGAGACGGGGAGAGGTGACACAAATTGACTCTCACTAAAAATATGGAGGGAGAAAAAAACAAGATCTATATCAATGTTAGAATCCTCAAAATGAGAAAAATCCAAGTCTAATAAAGCATGTGGTTGTGAATGGGTCGGGTATGGAGGGTCATAATATGTGGGCGGCCCAGGTGAAAAGGAAGAAGAGGACAAAAAGACAGATCCCACTCAGAGAAAGGATGCTTGGTCGGCAGGGTTGAGTGTACTGGGAGGCAAACCCGCAGCGTGACATACAATGCTGTGTTTTTCCCGCTGGATTCTGTTCTGGTGAATTCGTTCTGTCACAAACATGGGACAGGGGTAGGACCAAAATCCAAGACTCCGAGGCCATGACATGATTTTGAGGGTGGTTTTATTCCAGGCAGAGGTCATAGACAGGTAAGCATTCCAAAAAAGCCAAAGGCACAAAAATACGCAGCAAAAGACAAGGTCTAAAATCATGGAAACAAGGTCAGATTACTACTAGGCAAAAACAAGACTTAACTAAACTTGGCTGTGGTAACACAGGAATGCTGGGCTTTGGCAACGAGGCAAATATGCAACAAGAAGCTCATATACTCACGCAGACTCATGCAGTCTCCTACACCAAACTGGCAACTAGTAATACAACAAATACAAAGGCTGAAATACATTGTATAGTTAGGGTCAATGAGGCAGCGGTGAGAAGGCAGCTGCGCACAGTGCAAGATAGAAGTGGAGCTCTGCACCCTTTGGTGATCTTGCCACAGGCCCATCCTTCTGGTTTGTCAAGAGGAACGTTCATTTCATCAATACATAAAAAGAAATCTGTGTTCTGACATTTTTACGGCCTAGTCAAGAGGTTTCAACATATATGTATCTTTTTCAATGGTGGTCTTTTTTCAGGTTGTCTTACCTTGGCTATAGTCACTGTACACAGAAAATCTTTTACGTCAAGGTATTCCAGGTAGGTTGCAATTACAATATATAACAGAACTTGAAGATAATGAGTTTCTGGTCCATTCAAGCTTGATTCTTCTCACAAACTTGATAGTTAATTTGTATCTTTTACTCAAAACATGTTTCTTGCGATCCTGTTAACTATAGGCAACAAAACATTTGATGGTTCTGTGATCACCCCCCCATGATCAATCAATCAATCAATCAATCAATCAATCAATCAATCAATCAATCAATCAATCAAAAGCCTTTAGTATCATTATATGACTGACTACAATGATATAATGAGCATTTCTTGACAAGGTGCTTGAACCAACATAAATAGAATATAAACACTAAATGTGAGGTAAATTGACTCAGATAAAATATTTACAATCAAGGGACAGTTATTGCTAAAAAGAACTAATAAATAAAGTGTATATTTCAGTCTTATTCTCCATGTCAGGCTTTGTTAAGTGAAGTCTTCTCAACCATAAGTACTCGCTCTGAAAAAAAAAAAACAACAGGGTATCGGTGCATCCCTAGTTGCCAAGGATCTATTTATCTTAATGTGAGATTAATGTCTGTCTGAACGGCCAGGAGGATAAATTCTGTCTACTATTTCAACTCTGATATGCCACTATCACTGCTGTAAATGCAGTGTGAAAAAGGCTACATTGTCAGCTGGTTAGAGCAGCAGGGTACTACGTGTCTGTCCAACAACCCTCCACACTCCTTTCTTCACTGTCAAGTCGAACACGTGCCATGGCTATTGTCTACACCCTAGCCCCCATCATGTCAAGCTTTTTCACCCACAAAGGCTCACATTAACGCCAATCCCCATGTTTTGTCTCCTGCAACAGAAGGTGTGGTGTTTTTTTTTTTTTTCAGTTAATGAGTTAGTGGGGGAGATGTGGTCCAAGCGGAGGCAAGTCATTTATTCACTTAGCCCGTTAAACCTCTCTGTAACCTCAACATCCTCCACCACTACCCCACCCCCTAAAACAGAAAGACACGCGCACACACTATGCAAATACATGGATCACACACATCAAAGTGATTACAGCTCATGAAAAATTCAAGATTAAAATGACACATCTGTTTTCAGCTATACACACTGAAATAAACATAAAGAAAATGAGTTTTTGGTATTTGGTGAGAAAATAGATTGAAATAGCAGGTTGTCAGCAGGAGTCACACAAAAAACTCAATCATCTACAAGTCCCTGCATACCTAATGACATACAAAGACAACAAAAGCACAAGTGAGGACAACTTCGACTGGCCATCTGTGATGGAAGCCATAAGGAACATCTGCCTCAATCAAAAGCATGCTCGGTCTCGTACAAAAACCAACGCATGCTTGAGTAAACATAATGGGCTAAGATACATTTCCATATATTTGATATTTCAACTCCATTCCATTTCGAATGGAATTTTAAATGTCAGTAAGAGCTAATAACATACAAATATCAGACTTTACAAGTAATATACTATTTGCGACAAACGTTTGCATCTCTTTACATATTTTATTGCATTTGGTTTCATTTAGGTGTGGACTGATCACTTCAACTACAAATAAACCAGAAAATTAGAGGCGAATAAAAAAGATATTTCCAATATTGTCTTTTCATGGAAAGGTAACACATCACAGCATGGTATTGCTTTACAAAAGACACCAGGATTAATGTATACTATATAGAGAAGAGGCTTTTACACACACACACACAGACACACACACACACACACACACACACACATCTATATTAATTAGGCTCTTCTGCTTGATTGTAAGTAAGAGGTGCAGAGCACAAATGTATATATCAGGATATGGCTTCTAGTTTAATGAAGGGAATGACGATACAACAATGTATGCATAGAAACAGAGTTGCCAACCTATAAAAATTCCCTTCCAGATCAATTAGTCTAAGTTTTAATGTTCGAAATTTTGCCAATAACATTTCTTTACAACAGTCATAATCATGATCATTAATAAATTATGGCTTCAATATTTGTCATTTCAGGAGGTATGGTGACGCAGCTGGAGAGTCTTGGCCTCGCAGTTCTGAGGACCGGGGTTTAAATCCCGGCCTACCCTCTGAGGAATTTCCATGTTCTTCCCGTGGCTTTGAAGGTTTTCTACGGGCACTCTGGTTTCCTCCCACATCCAAAAACCATGCATTAATTGGAGAATCTAAGTTGCCCCTAGGTGGGATTGTGAGTGCGGCTGTTTGTCTCTATGTGCCCTCCGATTGGCTGGCAACCAGTTCAGGGTGTACCCTGGCTCCTGCCCGATGACAACTGGGATAGGCTCCAGCACTCCCTATATATTCACTTGTGTTTATTAAAGCAGATTTATCACATTCAAAATATCAAAATTAAAAACCCAGCACTCTATTTTGCAAACTAGGAACATTACTGACAGACTTAATTTAATTGTATCGTTTAGTTTAGTCTTGTGTGATGTACTTCTTTCCTTGTATGCCTGCAGGAAGTACATGTAGGAGAAAGAAATTTAATTATGTCTTCTCTTGCAAGATATTTATATTATATATTCATGTTTCCTATGTCTATTATTGCCTCTGAAACGATACAAACTTACCCATTATGGGAGAAACCTGAATCAGAATCGTCTTTATTCACCATTTATGTTAGAAAAGGAATGTCTCTCCGGTAGTTGGAGCCTCTCCAATACGACATACATGACGACAACAGACAGTCACTTGAGAAAGAAATACAACGCAAGTGCAGTAATGGAGCAACGAGGGCTGCTAGTAATCTGGCAGTGATGTCAGGTTGTTGTTTTGTTTTGTTTTTTTTTGGGGGGGGACAATTGTCCAAATGATGCAGAATCCTCTAGCATTTAGAGCAGTTAGTGTTCCTAATAGAGCAATAGACCAGTGCAATTACAGTTGTGCAAAGGTCGCCAAGACTTCAAGGAACTTTTACAGTTTAAAGTAAAGTAATCTGGGACAATGTTGATTATGGAACTGTTGCAGATATTACTCAGTTGATTTTGTAAGTGGAGCACATGCCACTTAGGTGTGAGAGGACAGTATTGGTCAACAACAGATGTGGAGATGCTGTAGTTTGGTGAGCCTAATACAATGGACGAATAATGTGTGATGTATAATAATAATCGGCCAGAAGAATGTGACAACAAGTAAAGACAAAAAAATGGCAGCATGTTGCAGTTGAATTTTAAGTTAGCTGTTTCAGAAGTTAATTGCAAAGGAGAAGATGCTGTTGGAATGCCTGCTAGTTTTCATTTGTGTTGCTCAGTCGTGCCTGGAAGAGTTGGTGGCTAGGATGTGGAGGGTCTGAGAGAATTTTGTCTGGTCGCCCGAGTTCAGGTAGCGTGCATGTCCCAGAGGATGGTAAGTGGGGGTACCAACAATCCTTTCAGCAGTTTTGATTGTCTGTTGCAGTCAGTTTGTCCTTTTTGTGGCAGCACCAAACCAGACTGTGTTGGAGGTACTTAGTACTGATTCAATTACCACTGTGTAAAACAGTCTCAGAAGCTCTTGTAGCAAGGAGTGCTTTCTTCGGAGCCCCAGCAAGTATATCCTCTGCTGGGCCTTTTTGAGGATGGAGTCGATGTGGATGTCCCATTTCTGGTCCTGTGAGACTGTAATTCCAGAGAACCTAATGGTCTTGACGGTTGGACAGTGTGAGGGGGAGCTGTGGTGAAGGATGCCTCCTGAAGTCCACAAACATCTCTACAGTCTTGAGCTTCAGCTCCAGGTTGTGTTGGCCACAACGAAGCTCCAGCCTCTCTACATCCTGTTGATACCCAGACCATCTTTGATGAGGTTGAAGACTGTGGTGTCATCTGCAAACTTAAGGAGTTTTTCACATGGGTGGGTTGAGGTGCAGTCATTTGTGTAGAGACAGAAGAGCAGCAGGGAGAGGACACAACTTTGGGGTGCCCCAGAGCTGATGGCACGTGTGGATGAGGTGGTGTACCCCAGCCTCACCTCTATGTCCTGCCTGTTAGGAAGTTGTAAATCCAGTGACAGATGAAGTTGGCTATGCAAAAACATGGTCCCATCCAGACCTATGTGAAAAGTGTATTCCTGTACTACGAAATCACATATTATGATGTTTTGCAACTACTTGTAACAATAGCTTAGCCATTAGAACCCCATCCTCTCCTCGTGATTCTTTTGTAAGAAGCATGGTAAGAAGAGCATTCCATTAGCCGGAACGGTCAGTGTTATGACTGTCACGAGTCAACGTTCAGTGATTTACGTAACAAAATACTGATGTTGTGTGCCATTTTGCAGCTCGGTAGAAAGTATTGAAGCAATAAACACTATAAAATGAATATTCAAAATATAGCCAAAACAAGTGTCTGCAATTTGAGTAATTTTGGAATACATATTGTAAATAATTTCAAAACAAACACGGATGTGAACTGAGAGAAAAGAAAACAGCTAAAAGTGTGCTTGCATGTGAGACCTGAATGTATAAAGTATGCAGGGGAGGCATGGACTTGGTTTTTTTTTGTTTTGTTTTTTTCACAGATTTTGTTATTTTATTTAGTTCATTATTGTGTTATTATTCATGATCCTGTTTATTATACTCGCTTTTCAATACAAATAATATTCAATACAAACAATCTATGTAATCCCCCCCGGTCCGCAATAAATAATTGTCAAGCATTGCAGTGTTAAAAATGTTGGAGATCACAGGCTCTCACGGTCAAGATGTTTGTCATATGATGTCGTTGCTACCGGCTCCAGGTGTATAATACTTCATGGAGCTGGACATAGATACAGGAAAGAAAATAAATATTTGAACATCCTGCTACATTGCAAGTTCTCCCACTTGGAAATCATGGAGGGGTCTGAAATTTTCACCATAGATGCATGTCCACTGTGAAAGATATAATCTAAAAAGAAAAATCCAGAAATCACAATGTATGATTTTTAAAAAATTATTTGTGTGATACAACTGCAAATAAGTATTTGAACACCTGCGAAAACCAATGTTAATATTTGGTACAGTTGCCTTTGTTTGCAATTCCAGAGGTCAAATGTTTCCTGTAGTTGTTCAACCAGGTTTGCACATACTGCAGGAGAGATTTTGGCTCACCCCTCTACACAGATCTCGAGATCAGACAAGTTTCTGGGCTGTCGCTGAGAAACACGGAGTTTCAGGTCCCCTCAAAGATTTTCTTTTGGGTTTAGGTCTGAAGACTGGCGTCACGCAAGAACCTTGATATGATTCTTACAGAGCCACTCCTTGGTTTTCCTGGCAGTGTGCGTTGGGTCGTTGTCACATTCAAACACCCAGCCACGACCCATCTTCAATGCTCTGATAGGAGGAAAGAGGTTGTTCCCCAAAATCTCACAATCCATGGCCGCACTCATCCTCTTCTTAATACAGTACAGTCGTCCTGTCCCGTGTTCAGAAAAACAGCCCCAAAGCATGATCTTACCACCCCCATGCTTCACAGTAGGGACGGTGTTTCTGGGATGGAATTCATCATTCGCCTTCCTCCAAACACGGTTAGTGGAATTATGACCAAAAACTTACATTTTGGTCTCATCTGACCACAAAACATTCTCCCATGACTCCTCTGTATCATCCAAATGGGCATTGGCAAACTTAAGACGGGCTTTGACATGTGCTGTTTTAAGCAGGAGAACCTTCCGTGCCATGCGTGATTTTAAACCATGACGTCTTAGTGTATTACTAACAGTCACCTTGGAAACGGTGGTCCCAGCTCTTTTCAGGTCATTGATGAAGTCCTCTTGTGTAGTCCTGGGCTGATTCCTCACCTTTCTAAGGATTAGTGAGACCCCACGAGGTGATGTCTTGCATGGGGCTCCACTGCAATTGAGATTGACCGTCATGTTTACCTCTTCC
The DNA here is from genome assembly GCF_019802595.1 of Syngnathoides biaculeatus. Lineage (NCBI taxonomy): Eukaryota > Metazoa > Chordata > Actinopteri > Syngnathiformes > Syngnathidae > Syngnathoides > Syngnathoides biaculeatus. The sequence goes on from NC_084649.1 coordinate 30,943,210, forward strand.
ATTTTCTAGTAATTGCTCCAACAGTTGACCTTTTTTCACCAAGCTGCTTGGCAATTTCTCCGCAGCCTTTTCCAGCCGTGTGTAGTTGCACAATTTTGTCTCTGGTGTCTTTGGACAGCTCTTCGGTCTTGGCCATGTTACAAGTTTGAATCTTACTGATTGAATGGGGTGGACAGATGTCTTTATGCAGCTCAACAGGTCCATCTGATTCAGGATAATACATGGAGCAGAGGTGGACTTTTTAAGGCCGACTAACAGGTCTTTGAGGGTCAGAATTCTATCTTATAGACAGGTGTTCAAATACTTATTTGCAGCTGTATCCCACAAAAATCATACATTGTGATTTCTGGATTTTTCTTTTTAGATCATCTCTCTCACAGTGGACATGCACCAACGATGAAAATTTCAGACGCCTCCATGATTTCTAAGTGGGAGAACTTGCAATGTAGCAGGGTGTTCAAACACTTATTTTCTTCACTGTAACCGCATCAACACAATTGCTAAACTCAATAGCTCGTCCCAAATTGTTGTCGATCACTTGTGCAAATTCTTCCTTCTCATCACGACAAGCAGCATCGTTGTCACTGTAGGAAGCCTCACCATACAGTGAGACGCTTCTGAGGCCATAACGCTATTGAAATTTTTCAAACCAACCTTTGCTTGTCAAAAGCCTCGTCCTCAACGGGGAGAACCCTCCTTGTAGCTTGAGTTTCATAAGCAGTTTCTTCAGCTGCTCCATCATCGTCACCGGGGCATTTTTGTGCAATCCGTTATCCGCAAAGCTAACGCAGATTCCATTTGAACGGTCTTATTTTGCAGAGTCAACGCACGTTTTGGTTCCTTATTAAGAGTTATTTAAGCAGTTTTACGGATTTTATGCAGCGCACCGTGGATTTATTCATGCCATGATGGGGTGCCACAAAAAGGTAGAGGGTTTTTTTTGTTTTTTTTGTGGGGCGAAGCACTGAAGCCACAAAAAGTGAAGCGCGAAGTAGCGAGGGAACCCAGTATACTAAAGATGAGTTCTATGAGGGCAACACAGTGGCACAGCTGCAGAGTGTTGGCCTGAAAAGGTCTGAGGGCTGGGTTTCAAATCCCGGCCCCGCGCGTGTGGACTTTCTCTGAGTACCTGTGTGGGTTTTCTCTGGGCACTCCAGTTTCCTCCCACATCCCAAAAACATCCATTCATTGGAGACTCTACATGTCTCCCTAAGTGTTATTGTCAGTGTGACTGTTGTCTGTCTCCATGTGCCCTGCAATTGGCTGGCAACCTGTTCAGGATGCACCCTCCCTCTTGCCCTATAATAACTGGGATAGACTCCAGCACTCCCGCGACGCAGTGGCTCAGAAAATGGATGGATGGATGAATATAATGATGTATAATATATAATGAAAATGGTTCTTCTTCACATATACAGTAATTCATCTCAGGGGGAAACTTGGATTTGTCATTGATTTAATCAAATATAATTAAAAATAATATATATATATATATATATATATATATATATATATATAATTAAATTTATAGGCAATGATTAGAGGTTAAGAAGATTATTCTCACTTAATCTGTGTTTGCTTTCTTCTGAAGGGAGTATTTTTTGTAGATACTGTCACTGGCTCTCTTTCTGGGGGTAGCCATACCTGATGAGGGCAGACAGCCTGCAAACTAACAGAGTAGGTGCCATTTGCTCTTGAATTACTCATTGACATTTCGATGACAGCTCACATTAGAGCAGGCATGAGTGATTAGCAAGCCTGTTGGAACATGTGGACTCTACAAAGTTAAGACTAACTAATGCTATACTGGACAATTGTACTACACAAACCTCTGTGCTGTCCAGAAAAGGAGAACTTAGCTCACTTATTCTCATACAGTGCAGATGCTTTTTTCCTTGCTCTTCTTGGTTTGCCTGTATACATTTTATTCTTGCTGATAAACATTTTTTTCTTCTACGAAAAAATGAGAAGCGGTGACTCTAGATAATTTTAAAGCTGTGGGACACTATTTTTCTTTTTTTGTGGATAATCACTTGTTGCTATCTTCCAATATTTTTAGATGCCCTCTTATAATTGACCCCTCTGTAGAAATTGCGTCATCCGCGTCACTGACCAAACAGAGGCCAGAGATCTTCATAAACCACGCCCCTTGTTGGCGTCCGCTATTACCTCAGACATCGTTGCATGGTCCAGTATAGCTTTTGTTAGCGTTTTATCAGGTATTTGGGTTCTTTAACAATAGATATGTTTAAGAGGTGTAGTCACGGACTTTGTCAGAGTGACAACAGGTATCCTGAAAGGCTAGTTGGTGGAGTTCAATTCGTACCCTTTCCAAAATCGAAGACCCAGTACGAAAAATGTCTTCGATGGATCAAACTTTGTGGAAGATCGTATGATCAACTGAATCCATCTAAAATCAACCGGAACAGATATGTTTGCACGAAGGTAAGCCCTATATTTGATTTTCAATACATGTCTCATATAAATGAATTAGCAGTTCTTCGCTTGTATAACATAGCTACGTGTGAATGATTGACACACTTGATCTGTGTTGAGCGATATTTTGCGATGATCTGACTGCACAAACGTGTCTCTTTGTTGCCGGCTGGGGAGCTAAGCTAAACCGGACTATGTTTTCACGAAGGTATGCCCAATATTTGATTTTCAATACATGTCTCATATAAATGAATTAGCAGTTCTTCGCTTGTATAACATAGCTACGTGTGAATGATTGACACACTTGATCTGTGTTGAGCGATATTTTGCGATGATCTGACTGCACAAACGTGTCTCTTTGTTGCCGGCTGGGGAGCTAAGCTAAACCGGACTATGTTTGCACGAAGGTATGCCCAATATTTGATTTTCAATACATGTCTCATATAAATGAATTAGCAGTTCTTCGCTTGTATAACATAGCTACGTGTGAATGATTGACACACTTGATCTGTGTTGAGCGATATTTTGCGATGATCTGACTGCACAAATGTGTCTCTTTTTTGCCGGTTAGGGAGCTAAGCTAAACTGGACTATGTTTGCACGAAGGTATGACCTATATTTGATTTTGAATACATGTCTCATGTAAAAATGAATTAGCAGTTCTTCGCTTGCATAACATACCTTCATGTGAATGATTGAGACACTTGATCTGTGTTGAGCGATATTTTGCGATGATCTGATTGCACAAACGTGTCTCTGTTGGCGGCTACCGAGCTAAGCTAAACCGGACTATGTTTGCACGAAGGTATGCCCAATATTTGATTTTCAATACATGTCTCATATAAATGAATTAGCAGTTCTTCGCTTGTATAACATAGCTACACCAAGACACCAAGACTGAAGGAAGGATGTTTGAGGACACTATAAAGTAGTGATTGTCGTACTCGGTCGGGAATTACGTAGGTTCGGCACTAATTCAAGAATAATTATTGAGGGTAGCGCGTGACATTGCACAAAGAAAACGAGAGAAACAACTCGTAAATCAAGCCTCGCCTTCTTTTCCTTCATACGGCGGTTCACAAACGGCTATACAGATACACATACAGATTCTGCACACAAGTGTGATATGTAACACGAAAATAGGAAACTGTCAATGACGAATTCGTCTTTGGGTTATAATATATTATATTATGTGGCTTCTCGGTCTTCCTCTGACTCCGGAAATATCTCGCGCTAATATCAATGGTTTCTCCGTCGATATGCATGTAAATACCATTGAAATACCCCTCGCTGAAATACTTGAAGCCCTGCTGTCTGCTTTTCAATGATATTTCACTATTCGCTAAGAATGCGAGTGAGAAATCAGCTGTTAAATCGGACAATTTCACTCTAGTCTTTTCTTCCTGCGCCGCCATTTTTGCTAATTGTTTGTCTGAGGTTATCACATGTGGGGTGACGTAATTTCAGGAGGCGTGGTTAAGTGCCCTGTATGGAGGGGTCAATTACATGAGCGTGCCTGTTCATTAGCATGCCTCCCTCACTACTGCAGAGGATGTCAATTCTGAAATCGAAAATCCACCGTCTTGAAGTGTATGTGGATATTAATGGACAGTCAGGAGATGAAACCACTCTACAATGTCTCAAAATGGTAAGCAGAAGTGGAAGCCACTTAGCTCAAAAACGAGGACAGACCTGTGGAAACAATAATGGATCCTACAGCAGTTATCACTGGAATTTACTAGGAGAAAAGCCTAAAAGATATGGGATATCTTAAAGGGAGGTCACAACAACAACACCAGATTACCGGGGAATCCGGCTGGCCTGAGTTGCGGGTTTCCTCAACGCTGAGCGAGCGGCCATGGACAGTGGTTCCAGCAAAGAGCAAGAAAAAAGAATGTCGGTCAATGAAAAACATTGACATAAGATTTAAAAATAGATTTGAGTCACTTTTACAAGACACTGGCAAATAATGCTCATCCCCACTATCACTGAAAGGTATGAAAAAGAATCATCACCTTCAAAAAATTGGGACCCCAATCTTAAGACTTGGTGATGGAGTCATCAAGGCTGTGAAACGCTTTTGCAGTGAAAAGAACACCAAAGTACTGTGTTTTACTCATGATACAGTGTCTGATATCTCTCAAATAATCGTGGAGATCACTGATCAGCACCCAACTGTGAAATCCTGTCATTATACACACAGGGGCCCCGGATGTTTTCACGCAGCAATCAGAAGAACTGAAGCAAGATTTCATTGATCTCCCAAAAAAAGTGCAATGTTTGGATGATGATGTTTTTATAAGCAGACTTCTCACAGTTGTACAATATGGAGATGAATGTTTCTCGACCCTCCATCAATTGAGCATGTGGTTAACCAAAGTGTACTGCAGTAGTCATGAGTTTCACTGACAATTTCTGTGTTTTTTAGGAGCACAGACATCATTACTAGTTCCTGTTCAAATAGACGAGGAGTTAAGTTATTGGCTGCCAAGATTTTTACCGTGTACGTCATTCACCGCCCCAAAAAGAAAATAATGCAAATGTTTACAAAAACAAGGACAAAAAGATGCAGTTGTTTCCAAACTATCAGAGGAATGAGAGATAAGGCTACACAAGGTGGAGATAGACCTATTTGAGTCATCCAAACAATCAGAGGAGCAAATGACTAACGGAATTAGCCTGCACTTTAAATCTCCCACACCTCTTCCTATCGCAATGGAGCCAACAAAAATGCAGAATTCCCCCTTTTTGATTAAGACCAATAAACAATCTATAGTAGTTGTTGGCTCCCCCTCTACTAGCCTGAATGCAATATTAGGTCTGATAGATAGGATGAAGACTATTGTCAATGTTGGAGTCCAGCACATACCACACCATGATTTTCCTCCCATCCCCCCTCGCCTGAAACCACCGTCCACTAAAGTGCGAAATGCCACTCCTCCACCCATGAAGAATCTTATCTGTAAATTTTATTGATATTCGGTGGGTCTTCTCCAGAATAACTCAAACCGCTATAGAGATCAGGCATTTTTTAACCCTGCAATTACAAGGGACAGCAAGTTGATCAAAGAGATATGGCACAAAAAAAGTCGAACTTTCAACTTTGTGAGGATAAAATGTGAATTATTATCGTTGCAAGACCAGCTCTTTTTATTATCAGTTCACTGGGTAACAAATCAAAGTTGATTAATGACATCATGACAACCTATGATCTGGACCTTTTGTTATTAAATGAAACATGGATAACAGAACGTACCTGTCATAGCATTTTAAATTAGACAATGCCATCAAATTTTAATTTTATGAACGGGTGACAAAGAGGGGAAAAGGGCCGTGGTATTGCTGTTATTTTTAAGTCATTATTTAAAGGTCAAGTGTCGTCAAACGGATGATTTTTGGTATATTATTAATGAAAAACTCACAGCCAATATGGTCCCATGTTTTTTCACCACAAAACATGATTTTGATGTATACAGCTTTTTGTTACTCCCGCCATGAAAATCCTCTCGAGGGATTTGTTTTCGAGAAAAGCAGGAAGTGATGTACAAGACAGAGGCGCCCCCCTAGTGGACTCGTTTGTTTTCATTAGTTTTACCTCCGCGAAGGTAGCTCGTTGTTCCTTCGTGTTAGCCAAAATGCGTGCTCATTGCATTGCTGGACATTGCTTGAACACTCAGGAGAATGGAATTACCCTTCATAAGTTTGAAAGAGAGCCTGTTCGTAGTAAAAAATGGATTGCACGGGTGCAGAGGACGAGAGCTTCATGGGTTCCAAATAACACGTAGATGTGTATACAGCTACTAAAAAAAAAAGTTTGGGGCGGACCACGTAATCGGTCTCTATCATAACGTAGCAAAAGATCCGCGTATGAAATGTGTTGATGTGCGCATACAGCTACTTAAAAAAATAATAGTTTGGGGCGGACCACGTAATTGGTCTCTCTCATAACGTAACAAAAGATCCGCGTATGAAATGTGTCGATGTGCGAGTCGCCCAGCCAACAATGTCTCACACAGCCTCGTCTCGATAGTGTTCATCGCGTACTGTGGCGACTTTGAAGATACCCCTAAAAGCAACATAGCTCGGCCCCACCCCTTCCTTATATACCACGGCGGCCGAAACTCAGCCACACCGGTTGAGGCGCTGCGTTCGGCGGTCATATCTTGACCTTGCCCTGAGGGCTCGAAACAATAGTGTAATATTGCCCTGGTAACTTCACTCGATTGTGTGGTGTATTCCTCTTTAAAAAGAGCTTCCGTGTTAGAAGGGGCGTTGGAAAAATCCGAATATCTCTGTTGTTCGGCTTCCATAAAAGCAGGCACTCAGCGTTTTCAACGGCGGAAGTGCGATGATATCAAAGACGGAGGAGGTGACTAATATGGGGACCACTTGGATATCGAGGGACACTCAATTGCGCAACTTTGTGCATGGATGACGGGTTCTCCGCTCACTTTTTTTGTTTTCGTATAGACTGAAGTAAATACTGTTATATGTATTTTTTATTACAATATCTATTTTAGAATGTTTATCGGGATGTCACCCCCACTTTAAGTGTAAAGAAATTAAATTGTGATTTTAACTCTTTTGAATGTCTGTTTTTAGTTAGAGGTAATAATGTATAGACTTCCAGGATACAATAGAAAATGTAAAGAAGATTTTAAAGAACTGCTGTCAATTATTTGTCCTGACTACAACAATTTTGTCACAACAGGATACTTTAACATTCAAGTTGACAATGACATGGAAAAAAACATCCAAAGAACTCTTTGCCATACTATACACAGTAGACCTTTCGCAACATATTAAGAGTCCAACTCACACTCAAGGTCACATCTGAGAACTGGTCATCTCTAAGCACGTTGAAATTCTATTGAGATTAAGGATATGGCTATTTCTGACTATTTTTTTTGGTCTATTTTTTTTATTTTTTCAAAGGTTCAGTGAAGATATGTCTTTTAAGAAAAGGTACATAAATGAGAGTACTGACACTAAGTTTATATAGACTGTAGCGGTGCCACAAACTGAATGCTGAGACAGTTGATGAACTTTTGGACAATTTCACCTAGAAAATCGAATATGCTTTGAATGCTGTCACTCCTGTTCAAACTAAGACAATCTTGAGGTGACCTGGAACAGCGTGGAAGAACCCACTGATGGTGAAGAGATCGAAATCAAAGTGTAGGAAAGCAAAACGTTAATGGAGGAAAAACTAAAATCCAAATTGACTATGACCTCTACAGTGTCTTTGTAACTTTCACCAACAGTGAGTCAGGGCGAGACAGAAACACCAGTCACTCATATTTGAAAAATGTACGGGTGTGGTCAGTCATGCCCGGAGATATAAAGTTGGGGGTGTGTGTTCTGTTTGTAATTATGAGTGTACCCCTTTAAGAGTGGAGGGGGACAGTGTCGGGTAAACTAGGAAATAGAAGTAGGCGTAGCAGAGACCATGTGCTTACATGTTTATTAAAAAAAAATTAAAAAGCCGTCAGGCTGTGGTTCACTGCGCTGGATCGGTTTTCATATGCGCTGAGAGTGTGCGACCAGTGCGCAATTGCGCAGTGGTGCAGCTTAGAGAGAACATTGGTCAAAACTACACAAAATAACAATATCTTTAAATATCTATGTATTTCTACTCGTAACAAATTTTACGCACGTGATTTTTCGTGCTCGACTGTGCAAATTTGTGAGTGCGATGGCGCGCGGGCGGGTATCGCCCATCAAATCACAATGACTGCAACACTTCTGAAATCATCATTAAGAACTTCGACATCACTCACACTCTTGTTTGCTGTGCTCACAAAAACCCCCGTCCCCCTCCCGCCCCTTTCCGCCCCCATCATTGGATATCTCCAGAAATCACTCTAAACTCTATTACCATGTCAGAATTTGATAGTTGACCAAAAAAAAAAAAAACTGTAGAGAAAATGGTTCAGCAGCTGAAGTCAACAGTCAACAAGCTCTCTTGACTCAGTCCCATCTAACTTTTTCAAAACTATTGTGAAGTCAGTGCGAGGTGATTTGCAGCAAATAATCAATTGCTAACTTCAGTCTGGCGAGTTTCCTAAAGTTCTTAAAGTGGCTGCTGTTAAGCCTCTTCGAAAAAAACTGAGCACTGGAAGATTCCATGTTGGCTATCAACAGAGCCATTTCAAATCTCCCTTTCATATCCAAGGTTGTTGAGAAAGTTGTTTTTAATCAACTCAGGAATTTCTTGAACTGAAACTGACTTCTTGACAAATTTCAATCAGGTTTCCGAACTCATCACATCACAGAATGTGCTCTTATCAAACTGCTAAATGATATAAGATTGAGTATTGACTTAGAAAAGGTGTCAATTTTGGTCTTGTTGAATCTCACTGCGGCTTTTGATACGGTAGATCACAATATCCTACTGAACAGGTTGGAAACGTGGGATGAATTAAATGGAATGGTCCTTAAACGGTTCAGGTCCTATATGGTTGATAGGACCTACTTTGTAACCATTGGAAGTGCTCAATCTCAACAAAGGCAATGAATTACATATGGAGTCCCTCAAGAGTCAATTCTTTGACCCCTCCTGCTCACCCTGAATATGCTACCCTTGGGTAAAATTTTTCAGAATTTTAATTTTGACTATCATGGGTATGCAGATGACACGGACCTATATTTAGTTCAATTGCGGTGTTGTGTCACTGTCTAAAAGAGATAAATAACTGGATGATCCCAAATCTTCCTCAACTAAACCACAACAAAACTGAAACAATTGTTTTTGGCAATAAAGAAAAGAGAATTTCTGTTTGGAAATACCTGGACTCACTATCTTTAAAAACCAAAGACCAAGTTCGAAACCTTGGTGTTCTGATTTATGTCATGCATTCTACGCTGTTTTTAAATGTACTTTTATTTTTCATTTTTTCTACATTCTGCCCTTGCCCATTCGCCGTTCACGGTCCTGGATATTCTTGGATTTTACTCTTGAGTTTTTTTTTTAAGATGAACAGTATTTTCACGTTGGTAGAGGTCTTAATTTCTCATCTAACGAGACAAGGAGCCAATTTGGCCATGTTTGCAAATGTTGTGATGACGTGCAATAAATTACACTGTTAGCTGTACGTTAGCATGTATTTTAGCATATATGTAAGCTCACAAGGCAGTGAGGAACAATTTCATATTGCGCATTACATCTGTAAGCAGAAGAAGCTTACATTTCCCTCTCCATTGCCTGTGTAGGTAGGTCATTACGGACGATGTTGGTCACAACATCAGGGTGTCATATCGAAACTAAAATTATCCCACCACAGCGAAGAGAAAAGCCTACCTATCAAATAATAAAACACATAAATGAATGACCCAAGAAAAATATATATAAAGGTAACGTGGGCTCACTACCTGAAGAAGGGGCCATAGGGCTCGAGTGCAATGCGAGCTGGACGGTGGCCAAAGGCATGAACCTTGGTGATTCTGGGATGGCTCCAGGGATGTGGAAGGTCACCTTTTTAGTAGGGAACGAGTCAGAGTTGTAGTGTGAGGTTAAAAAGTTCTGACTTTATATAGTCGGGCTCACCTCCACATACAGCTTTGAACTCTTGTACACTCCTTTTGAGAGGGGTTGGACTCTCTTCCACTCAGGAGTTGACCACTGTGAGAGGTGTGGTGCAGGTGTATGTATGCTTACTGCCCCCCAGGCTCAGCACCCGTACAATGTGGTTCACCCCAGTGGATGAGAGGGTAGCATCCATCTGGCTACAGGTAGAGGGACAGGTGCTGACTGTTGTTTGTGCCTATACACCAAAACAGTTAAGAGTACAGTATTCAACTTTTCGGGAGCGGGTGCTGGGGACTCCTTTGTTCTACTAGGGGACTTCAATGCTCACATGGGCATTGACAGAGAGACCTGGAAGGGCGTGATTTGGAGGAAAGGCCTCTCCAATCAGAACCCGAGTGGTGTTCTGTTGTTGCACCAGAAGGATGGATGGAATAAAACTGGCTTATCCAAATGTTGTTCGGCAAACTTGAAATGAGTTGTGACATGTTTTTTTTTTTTTTTTTAAGCAAAAGGGGGCTTGTGTAATGAGCATGCGTAGAGGCCATACTATGTTCATATCATCAGAAAAAAAGGGTCTACAATATATTTCCTGTCAATGGGATTTAGTGAAGGCACACTCTATTAAGTCTGACCTCCATCACTCAAGCATTGTTAACCTGCCAACACTGACTGTGTGTTTTAATGATTACATGGTAAAGGGATTGCAAGTATTTCTCTCCTTGACTGCGCTTTAATTCCCATCTTGGCATTTCATTTTAACTGCTTTCTCACATGGAAGTAATTATGAAATAGAGCGGGCTTGTTGTGTTTTATAAGGTCAGCATGTTTAAGATGAATACTGTGTACTATTTATCTATGCTCACCACATAGAACAATTACACAGCTCAATTATCTGAATTACTTTATTCTTCACAGGTTGAATACACCCATATACTATGGTGGCTGTAATAATGAAAATCTTTCCATGCAAGCCTGTAAGGTGAACCATTTTATATTGTGGTCTATTTATCTTTCTGTTCGACACATCAACTTAAACTTTAGCAAACATATCGATTAGGTTTTTACATAGTGTGTCTACGCGCATGCGGGTGTGAGTGTATGTGTACACACGTGCATATATTAGTGCATGCGTGAGTGTGTGTGTGTGTGTGTGCACGTATGTCATATTCCTCCCAAATATGACCTTTTGGTAATTGGCTATCCACCCACCCAACATCGGACCCTATACAATCAATCTTACATCGTAATTAAATGCAAAGATTTAACCTGATGAGAGTAACTTGTTGAAAGAAGACTGCAGGAATTCACCTTTGCTCTTGATTTTGTATTTTTACCTCCCTTGCACCTATATTGAAAAAAGATAACTTTGTGGAGTCAGTGGGAATTTACTTTACACACCCCCCCAAATGGAAAAAAAATGAATGCCAACGAAGTATTTTTGGATTCGGATTACAAAGAATCATAGAAAGAAAGAAGGAATAAGATAGTACTTTATGCTGAAAAGAGTTGCAACTTCTAGAGTCACTGTTGCCTGACTTTGGTATGGGCAGCATTGGATCGATTTCCACTCATTGATGGTGTCAATATCAGCCCTGCGACTGACTGGCAACCAGTTCAGGGTGTAGTCTGCCTTTCGACCAAAGCTAGCTGGGATAGGCTACAGCTTTCCCGTTACCCTTGTGAGGATGAGCAGTTTGGCTGATAGATGGAGTTGTAAATTCTGCCACATCACATTTACTCACAAAATAAAGTACAAGGTTAAAATTATATTAATAATGATTCAATTCTGAATCGAAAGTCATTACTTACTGTCAATATGAATTGCAAAGGGGTACTTAGAGATAAAGTTGACCCCTACTGAAAACATGGTATGACTTCAAATGATAAATATTTCATTACATTTCTTTATTTGCAAACACATCCATTACCTTCTTCCACCAGAGATCAACTGAGGAGTGAGGTCGAACATGTTTGCTCTTCACTGTCATCATCTCATAAAAACTTCAATTCACACATTTATCTGTCCCAAATCAATTGTGTCCACCCTTGGCTGCATCATTTCATCTACAACACATCCAATTTTTTGCATTATTTTACAAGTGCATTAAAAGCAAACATGATCAAAAATGTACTCTAAACATCTGTATACGTGTTGGCGTTGCAAGTAAAGCCAGGTTTCCCAGGTTTAATCCATCAACGACCAACCATGTTCTTGCTTCGGAGTGCATGTTTACTCTGACTTCTAAATATGTAAAGTATTCTACAGTGTTGCTATGTTTCTATGTACAGGGCCATCCGATTGATTTAGCAATTTATGCAGTTGTTTCGGTCCACAATCACTAAGGGGGGCCAAAAAAAATTCTGTGTATATGTATACCATGACCGTTGTAAACTATCCACAAGCTGCCGTAGTATGCCATTTATTCAGCCAAGTGTTAAAATGTCAGGCAGCATGGTGATGACTGGTTAGCACATAGCCTCACTGTTCTGAGGACCAGAATTCAAATCCCGACTCCACCTGTGTGGAGTTTGCATGTTCTCCCCATTCCTGTGTGGGTTTTCTTGTCACATCTGAAGCTGTCAACGGGCAGGAGGCAGGGTACACCCTCAACTGGTTGCCAGCCAATCGCAGCGCATATAGAGACAAACAGCCACACTCTCTCTCACACCTTGGGGCAATTTAGAGTGTCCAATTAATGTTGCATGTTTTTGGGATGTGGGAAGAAACCAGAGTGCCCAGAGAATACCTATGTAGGCATGGGAAAAAGATGCAAACTCAACACAGGCGTAGCCGGTATTGAACCCGGGACCTCAGAACTGTGAGGCCAACGCTTTCCAGCTGAGCCCTTCTACTAGGTCATTGTAAAAATAATATAATTGTTTGAAAATTGTCTATTGCACATATCTTTTTTTCATCCATGTCAGCAATGTATAGTGACAGAACAATTAACTGCTCAAAAAAGGTACAATAAACTTGTTTATACCTGTTGCAAATGAAGTTGTGGCTTCTTGTGAATACATCAGGTTTGTGATCAGTTAAACAGACAGGAAATGTTCAGAAGTAAAGAAAATTTATGAGTGAATTGTTATTTCAGTATTCAGAGACCTTGCACCTTCGCACGTGCAGGTGAATGCAAACTGGCCACAGCAAATGATATACTGGCCCGGTAATTCTTTTAAGTCAATAGAAAAAGCCAATCATCTTTTTCAATGAGAAAAAAATTAGAATCTCAATTTTCTGTGTGTATGTGTGGTTAAAGGATTTTTTTACACTCATTGGCGATACTGTTTAAAGCGCCTTATAGGGATGACATATTGTATAATAAGGTGGGGACATGAGCAGGAAAATTATATGTATAACCACCGTACATACAGATCATAATCTTATTCCCTCTTTGTCATCTGTCTGTCACCAGCTCTTTCAACCCCCTTCTCTTCTTTTCAGCACCTCAGCAGATGGGCAGTAGGCATGTCTCACTGTCTCCCCTCTCTCTTCCACTCCCTCTCTCTGTGGGGAGCAGTCTTTTGATAGTTTCACCAGCCCTGCGATCTACCTCCCCTCCCGCTGCCTCAGGGACTCACTCTCCATTGTCTCTATTGTTTGGTCATGAAAGTAGGTTAAGACAGCAGCAGTGAACAGAAGGGATGAAGTGCTGAGAAAGCTGGGGGCAGTGATTGGAAAAATGACCAGATCAACCCAGAGGGGTGGGGCAAAGGAGTTCAAGGCTGAAATGAAGCTACACAGGTGGGAGTTGAAGTTGTAAAATAAAAACAGATTAGCGAGAGATGAGATGGATAAAGCACATGGTGGAGGTTGATTAAAAAAAAAAAACATATTTTGAAGAGCGACAGCAGATATTGCTGACAGCAATTTTTTTAATGTAGTAATTCATATTGCTGATTGCGGAAGGTTTGAGAATCTGTTCTTAGTTAAGAGGCTGTTCGCAGTCAACTTGGGACTGACGACAGGGTCTGTGACTCTGAACAGGATTAGTGCTGTGTAAAATAGATGCATCAATCTTGTGTGGAAGGGTATGGGGGCTCTTGAAGTCAAGCATTTATTCTCGGAATTTTTTTAAATGATATCATTTGCTGATTTCATATTGTTAGCTTTGTTTGACGTGACAGTGATTGAACATCACACTTGCTAATGACAGAAAGATTGTCATCAAATTGTGTGCTTCAACCGAAACAGTAATGTGGTCTAAATTCAGCAGAGAAGAATTATAGTGCCTTTACAATTTGGGAACTGTTTGATGCAAAGGGCTACAAGCTTGAAATACACTTTTAAAATAAAGTTGCTTAAATTATTTTGGGTTCAATGCTCTTGTGATCATTGTGCCTGTTAACTTGTCTCTGTGACTGATATGGTTTGGTCATGCATTCACTTTTGTTTGGAGTCAAGCCTTTAAAACTTTTCCCCATAACTTCTGAAATAAAATAAAATCAATAAAATTGTGTGGCTCACAAGTTCTTTTCCTCTATAGTAGCCACAATGCTTCTCAGTGTCACCATATATATGATGTTGGTGGTCTTCTGTGTTGTGTCGATTTCAAGGAAGATGTGACACTGGGACCTTTTTGGAGACCATGTCCTTTTATTCTGACGGAATAAGAGAAAAACCTCCCTATAAATTTAGATTGTCTGCTTAGCTGCTACACAAAGAAAATACAGATGACATCGCCAATCCGGAAGTCAGTTCGGTTTGTCACAGCGTCATATAAAATATCTTTTATATGTGACTCTACTGGCATATACCCACTATGTGACAGGAAAAGACATAACAACACATTAGGATGGTTCAGGATTACCAACTGACAAACCCGGTAACCAACCTCTCCCAGAGGAAGACTGTACAACAGGGTAGAGAGTAGAGGTGGGGCCGGAGTAAACATTTATGGTGGGAACCGCAGAAAAAGAAACAAATTACAGAGGATGTCATGGTCCTGCCAGTCCAGCCCTGGCTGGGCGGGTCCCAGCACACCGGCACTGATTAGGAGGCGCACACCTGCGCTTCATCCTCGCTGAATCACCCCGGTATCTATAGGACCCAGGGGACGACTGGTCAGGGCCAGATCGTCGCAACTCATGCCCCATTCCTCCACTCCCGTATCTCTGATTGTAAACCCTTGTGTAGCGACCTCCTTCTGTTCTCCGATCGACCCCGTAAGCGTGACGCCTTTGACACTCCTGCTATCTCTGATCGATCTCCCGTGTACTGACCCCTGCCTGCCCGCGGACCTGCTCTCTTCGCCCGACGTCCTGACTACCGCTGCTGCACTTGACTGTCTGCCTGATCCCCGACCTTGGAACGAATAAACACTTTTCCCAAACTGCCTCTGCGTATCCGGAGTCCTGCATTTGTGCATCCAGGAGAGCAAGTAGAATGGGAGTAAGGCTAGAAGCTGAGGAGCAGGGTTTAAATTATTTTACCATTGAGTAGATTGGAAGAGAAATGGAGTAGGGGTTATTTTAAAGGAAGAGCTGGCTAAGAATGTCAAAGAGGTGAAAAGAGTATCAGATCGAGTGATGAGGCTGAAATTTGAAATTGAGGGTATTGTGTATAATGTGATTAACAGCTATGCCCCACAAGTAGGATGTGACCTTGAGTTGAAATTTTGGAAGGAACTAGATTAAGTAGTCCTGAGCATCCCAGAGAGAGAGAGAGTTGTGATTGGTGCAGATTTCAATGGACATGTTGGTGAAGGAAACAGGGGCGATGAAGAAGTGATGGGTAAGTACGGCATTCAGCAAAGGAACTTTGAGGGTCAGATATTGGTGGACTTCGCAAAAGGATGGAACTGGCAGTGGTGAATTTCCAGAAGAGACAGGAACATAGAATGATCGACAAGAGCGGTGGTAGGAGCACACAAGTAGATTATATTTTGTGCAGACGATGTAATCTGAAGGAGGTTACTGGTTGTAAGGTAGTGGTGGAAGAGAGTATAGCTCAACAGCATAGGGATGGTGGTGTGTAGGATGACTCTGGTAGCGGGTCGGAAGATTAAGAAGACAAAGGTAGAGCAGAGAATCAGATGGTTTAAGTTGAGGAAGGAAGAATGCTGTGTGGCCTTTCGGAAAGAGGTGAGACAGGCTCTAGATGGACAAGAAGAGCTTCCGGAAGACTGGAATACTACTGCCAAGGTACTCAGAGAGGCAGGCAGGAGAGTAGTTGGAGTGCTTTCTGGTAGGAAAAAGGAGAAGGAAACCAAAATACAGGAAGTAATTCAAGGAAAGAGATTAGCGAAGAAGAAGTGGGACACGGAGAGGACTGAGGAGAGGCAAAAGGAGTACATTGAGATGTCATGTAAGACAAAGGTAGAGGTGGCGAAGGCTAAAAAAAGAGGTATATGACGACATGTACAACAGATTGGATACGAAATAAGGAGAAAATGACCTCTACAGGTTGGCCAGACAGAGGGATTGTGATGGGAAGGATGTGCAGCAAGTAAAGGTGATTAAGGATAGCGATGGAAATATATTGACTGATGCCAGTAGTGTGCTAAGTAGATGGAAAGAGTACTTTGAGAAGTTTATGAATGAAGAAAATGAGAGAGAAGCAAGAGTAGAAGAGGTAAGCGTGAAGGACCAGGAAGTGACTTAACCTTCTTCAAGAGACTTACTACACTCCAGATGGTTGTAAGCCATACAGGGTACACCCCAGACTGGCTGCAAACCATCCACCCATCCAATTTCTGAGCTGCTTATCCTCACTAGGGATGCAGTAGTGCTTGAGCTAATTCCAGCTGCTATCGGGCAGGAGACAGGGTACACAATGAACTGGTTGCCAGCCAATTGCAGGGCACATTAAGACAGACAACAGTTCCACTCACAATCACACCTAAGAGCAATTCAGAGTGTCCAATTAATGCATGATTTTGGGATGTGGGAGAACACCGGAGTGCCTGGAGAAAACTAACACAGGCATGGGGAGAATATGCAAACCCCACACAGGGCCCGGGATGGAACCCTTTACAGCTTCGCAACCGTGCCGCTAGTTGCAAACGACAAAAGTTCACTCATATTCACACGAATTGGCACTTTAGAGTCTTTGTTGAAGACTTTTGAATGAACCTAACGTGGATGCTTTTGGAATGTGGGAGGAAACCTACACAGGCACAGGGAGAGCATGCAAATGCCACACAGTAACGTCGGCATCCACATTAAATTCCACAACCTTTGAACTGTGAAGTGGATGTTGCTAACCGCTGCAATAATAAGCAAATTAATACAGTGAAGAAAATAAGTAGTTGAACGGTATATTGCAAGTTTTCCCATTTATAAATCATGGAGGGGTCTGAACTTTTTATGATTGGTGCATGTCCACTGCGAGAGAGATAATTTAAAAAGAAAAATGCTGAAATAGCAATGTATGATTTTTGTTTTTTATGATTCATTTGTGTGATACAACTGCAAATAAGTATTTGAACACCTGAAAAGCCAATGTTAATATTTGGTACAGTAGACTTTGTTTGCAATTACAGAGGTCAAATGTTTCCTGTAGTTGTTCACTAGGTTTGCAAATGCTGCAGCAGGGATTTTGGCCTACTCCTCCATACAGATCTTCTCTAGATCAGACAGGTTTCTGGGCTGTCACTGAGAAACAGTGAGTTTCAGCTCCCTCCAAAGATTTTCTATTGGGTTTAGCTCTGGAGACTGGCTAGGCCACGCCAGAACCTTGATATGCTTCTTATGGAGCCACTCCTTGGTTTTCCTTGTTGTGTGGTTCGGGTCATTGTCATGTTGAAAGACCCAGCCACAACCCATCTTCAATGCTCTGACTGAAGGAAGGATGTCGTTCTTCAAAATCTCTCAGTACATGGCCGGGGTCATCCTCTCCTTAATACAGTGCTTCGTCCTATGGCATGTGCAGAAAAACACCCCCAAACCATGATGCTACCACCCCTATGCTTCACTATAGGGATGGTGTTCTTGGGATGGAACTCATCATTCGCCTTTCTCCAAACACAGTTCGTGGAATTATGACCAAAAAGTTCAATTTTGGTCTCATCTGACCACAAAACGTTCTCCCATGACTCCTCTGTATCATCCAAATGGTCATTGGCAAACTTAAGACGGGCCTTGACATGTGCTAGTTTAAGCAGGGCAACCTTCCGTGCCATGCATGATTTCAAACCATGACGTCTTAGTGTATTACCAACACTCACCTTGGAAACGGATGTCCCATCTCTTTCCAGGTCATTGACCAATTCCTGTCATGTAGTCCTGGCCTGGGCTGATTCCTCACCTTTCTAAGGATCATTGAGACCCCACGAGGTGATATCCTGCATGGGGCTCCACTCCGATTGAGATTGACTGTCATGTTTAGCTTCTTCCATTTTCTAATGATTGCTCCAACAGTGAACCTTTTTTCACCAAGCTGCTTGGCAATTTCTCTGTAGCCCTTTCCAGCCGTGTGGAGTTGTACAATATTGTCTCTGGTGTCTTTGGACAGCTCTTTGGTCTTGGCAATGTTACAAATTTGAGTTTTACTGATTGTATGGGGCGGACAGGTGTCTTTATGCAGCTAACGACCTCACACAGGTGCATCTGATTTCGGATAATACATGGAGTTGAGGTAGACTTTTAAAAGCAGACTAACAGGTTATTGAGGGTCAGAATTCTAACTGATGGACAGATGTTCAAATACTCATTTGCGGCTGTATCACACATATCGTAATTTTTTTTTTTTTTTTACATCATACGTTCTGATTTCTGGATTTCTCTTTTTAGATTATCTCTCTCAGGGTGGAAAAGCACCTGCGATGAAAATTTCAGACCACTCCATGATTTCTAAGTGGGAGAACTTGCAATATAGTAGGGTGTTCAAATACTTGTATTTTTTCACTGTAACCATAAGTTTGAGATTTACTTTGACTTGATCTAAATTCTAATGTTAGTCTACTCTGTCCATATTTAAATGCGAACGGTCATTTTCACCGTATTTAAATGCGAACGGTCATTTTCACCCGTGGTACCACGTTAACTTGGAAGTTAAAACATTTCCCCTCTACATGCTTTAGGAAGATACAGATCTTTCGCTCGCTTTCATCAATGGATCGATAATAGATAGTGCTGTAAATTACGATAGATTAAAATTATTTGATTATATGAATACTTAATTTTGAAAATGAATGTCTATTGACCTCTTAAAAAATGTCTGTCTCCATCTGTGCAGTGTCAAAAAATTGTGATAATCGTATTAGGTAACTACATACTCGGGTATAACAACTCAGTAAATTATTTTAAAGTCTTTGGATTCCATCCCTAATCACACCCACAACTTTATATCTGCGGGCATGACTGGTTGACCACACCCATAACTTTATATCTGTGGGCATGACTGACTCCACCTGTACATTTTTCAAATGTGAGTGACTGAAACAATTTCCAGCCACATCGGGGGTGGAACCCCAAAATACAGGAAATCATCCAAGGAAAGAGATTAGCAAAGAATAAGTGGGACGTGGAGAGGACTGAGGAGAGGCTGAAGGAATACATTGAGATAAGATGTAGGGCAAAGGTAGAGGTGGCAAAGACTAAACAGTAGTGTGCTAAGTAGATGGAAAGAGTACTTTGGGAAGTTAATGAATAAAGAGAATGGGAGAGAAGACAGAGTTGAAGAGGAAAGCGTGAATGACCAGGAAGTGGCAACGATTAGTAAGGGGGAAGTTAGAAAGGCACTGAACAGAATGAAAAATGGAAAGACAGTTGGTCCTGATGACATACCGGTGGAGGTATGGAAGCAATTTGGAGAGATGGCTGTGGAGTTTTTGACCAACTTATTCAACAGAATACTAGTGGGCGAAAAGATGCCTGAAGAATGGAGGAAAAGTGTACTAGTTCCCATTTTTAAGAACAAAGGCAATGTTCAGAGCTGTGGGAATTATAGAGGAATAAAGTTGATGAGCCCCACAATGAAGTTATGGGAAAGAGTAGTGGAGGCTAGACTCAGGACAGAACGAAGGATCTGCGAGCAGCAATATGGTTTCATGCCTAGAAAGAGTACCACAGATGCATTATTTGCCTTCAGGATGCTTGTGAAAAAGTACAGACAAGGTCAGAAGAAGCTACATTGTGTCTTTGTGGATCTAGAGAAAGCCTATGAAAGAGTACCAAGAGAGCAACTGTGGTACTGCATGGGCAAGTCTGGTGTAGTGGAGAAATGTGTTAGAATAGTACAGCACATGTATAAGGGCACCAGAACAGCGGTGAGATGTGCTGTTGGTGTGTCAGAAGAATTTAAGGTGGATGTGGGATTGCATCAGGGATCCACACTGAGACCCTTCCTGTTTGCAGTAGTAACCCTAACCTTAAACAGCCACACCGGCTGAGGCGCCCCATTCGGCGGTCACGGCTTCTGCGAAGGCTGGGGACGGGGGCGGCCCTGAAAAACCCAGCTGACAATGCCTCACTCAGCCGCGTGCGCGCAGTAAAGCGCCACGGCTCGATTGTGTTGTTCATCGCTACTGCGGCGTCTATAAACAACCCTCTAAAGCAACACCGCTCGGCTCTGTCATAAGCCCCACCGGCTGGCTACGATGAGCCGCGATGGCTCATCTCCCCCGCGAAAGTGGATCGGACGGGGATGGGGTTTGGCTGTGATCGCATATCATCTGAATATGGTTCGAAACAATAGTGTAATATTCCCCCGAGGGCTCGAAACAATCGTGTAATACTGCCCCGGTAACTTCACTCAGTTGTGTGTGTTCTCCTTCTCGAAAAGAGCTTCCGTGTCAGAAGGGGCGCGTTTGTCTCCCATAGTTAGGGTGCACCGCGTATTTTCATTGGCGAATGTCCGGGTGACGTCACGGACGGAGGGTGCAGCCAATATGGCGACCACTTGGATATCCTAGAATGACACTTCTGCAACTTTGTGCATGGATGACGCGCTCTCCGGTCACATTTACTTTTTCGTATAGACATTGAAGTGAATAATGTCATAAGTATTTTTCATTACAATATCTATTTTACAATGTTTATAGGGATGACACTTGACCTTTAATATGGAAGAACCCCTCTGAATGCAGATAACCTCTGTATTCATTTGTGTTCTTTGATCAAAAACAACACCGAGGAACATATATCGTAATTTCTCGAGTATAATGCGTCCTGAAGTATAATGCCCATCCCTAAAGTTCACCTAAAAAAATCAGGAAAACCCTTCCACCAATGAACAATGCGCACCACCAATTTGCTGCAATCCATATGTTCAAAATATTGGGAATTATATATCTATTTCTATTTTGCTAGGTTTGTACTTTTATTGGTTGTACTTGTATTGTTTTTCAAAAAAATGTCTGTACAACAATCATTAATAATAATCTTTGTGCATGTACTGATGCAGTGGTAATATATATCTCGGGAGAGGCCACAGGACTTGCTTGTCCGGGTCCCTGCAATGGATAGGTTTCCAATTATGCCATCTTGTGTGTCATCGAGGTCAGAGAACACAGGTGATAGGTGAAGCGTGAAGTTTTTTTCTATCGTTAATTTATCCAATTGTTTTGACAATACGATGTGATTGTATTTTTTTATTTTTCATCCATACCAAAATATCATGCGCTCTATTGACTTTTTGAAAATATTTTTGCAAAAAATTGCGCATTATTTTTGAGAAATTACGGTAATCGTTGTAGAAAGTGTGTATTTCACCCAAATTAGGTAACATTGATATACAGTAGTGTCAGAAAAAAACATTTAGCTCCCTCCCACAACCAAAATCTTTATGATTTGAGTATTTTTGTTTTGAAGGGGTGAAGGCAAACAGGGCAGATGGACCCAAGCACAGGGAAACAAGAAAGGCAAGGCAAGGATGAAAGCATAATCACAAAAAGGCAAAATAGAAAGTATCTAGTTGCAGGATCTAATACTTATTTAACTACGAAACACAAACAAAACACTCCACCACAGTCTGTGTTGCAACATGACATGACAAAAAGATAACGCAAGATTATGACAATTCCCTCAGCAGCCATGATGCCTAAATGTAACAGCCAGGAGAAAAAATTCTGTAATCAATGAAATTCTTAATCCAACTTTAAGATTGTGCATGTTTACGGAAATTCCTTATTCTGAGCAAAGAGGCGATTGAGCTCATTTAGACTGAGTTGCAGTCACTCACTCAAATCAGCAGACAATTTTGGATGACTAATCTGTTGACAAAGTAAAGGTGATGGCCTGTTCGTGTGACTGACTACACTTAGTTGTGCTTCTGTAGTCGATCATCGTACGGGTACTCTATCGAGGCTATGAATGACACAACAGTTTGGCCTCGGGCAGTGAATTATCATGGCAATCTGTGTTTACGGTTTCTCCTCAAAAATTAAAATCCACCCATCCATTTTCCTCACAAAGGTCATGAGAGTGTTGGTGCCCATCCCGGCTGTCATCGGGCAGGAGGCATGGTACACCCTGTATTGGTTGCCAGTCAGAGTCACAATCATACCTAGGAGCAATTTAGTCTCCAATTAATGCAAGTTTTTGGAATGTGGGTGAAAACCGTTGTGGCTGGAGAAAACCCACGCAGGCAAGGTCTAACCAGGTGCTCCACCGTGCCGCCTATTTATTTATTTGAGCAATTGATTTTTGAAATTGAAATAATTTATTGTGGCGGCACGGTGAATCAGCTGGAAAGCGTTGGCGTCACAGTTCTGAGGTCCCGGGATCAACTTGACCTGCTTGTGAGGAGCTTACATGTTCTCCCTGAACCTGCGTGGGTTTTCTCCGGGCACTCCAGTTTCCTCCAACATCCCAACAGCATGCAACATTAATTGGACACTCTAAATTGCCCCTAGGTGTGATTGGGAGTGCGGCTGTGATTGGCTGGCAACCAGTTCAGCCTCCTGCCCGTGGTCCCCAATCCCCGGGCCGCGGACCGGTACCAGTCCGTGGATCAATTGGTACCGGGCTGCAGAAGAAATAATCAATTAGTTCTGTTGTATTCATTATCCAAGTCTGAATAATCTTTTATTTTGAAAAGTGACCGGCTTCTCTTGGCTACATCTGTTTGTGCATGTGTCAAAAAAAAACGACGTGAGACAGCTTTGAATGTTCAGTCGTGCTTGTATTTAGCTCTCGGCTCTCCACATAACATTCCCGCGCTTCCGCATATGAAGAAACCATTGAGCAGGGGGTGGGGTCTACCATTCCTAAAATCTCCCCTTTTGTAAATGAAAACATCAACATTGCTCGAGCCCCTATTGCAAAGTGCAGATTCAGGCATTATCAACCATTAGTGCAAAATGAACATTGTTTCAGTCATTGTAAACCCGTTTCACATCGGTCAACAATCATTCCATTTTTTTTTTTTTAAACCCAAACCAAACAGTCCGTGACACTTCCAGTGAGGGAAAGAACAGGAACCAAATAAACAAGTAACAAAACAAGCTTATGCTTAAAGGTCCAGTCTATTAGGCGTTCTAACCAGCCAACCACTGGTTGTCCTGCGGTCGACGACTGGTGATGGGACTGACATTGTCAGTGATGGGCCAGGCATAGCCTTATACCGGCAACTTCACCGCTGTGGGTCAGTCTCGGAGCCCCTCGTGTCTACATCATTTCTGCTGTCCCTCACATCACCTGTTGGACCAGCTGATTGCTCCTGGAGTGGGATTTTGCACCCCGATGGGTTGTGTTGTTCTGGGTAACACCCGATAATGTCCCCCTCTGTCGGACATAGATCCATCCGGTTGCAGTGGTACAGTACACCTTTGACATCCACCAAATATGATCTGGGGCCCACCTGCTTTAGACAGACCCCTCTTCACCACCTGCCTCTCCGGTCCCCAGGCAGAGGCTTCATCCTGACATCCTGTCCAGTACACAGTTCAGGTAGGTCTCTGGCAGACTTGTCATACCAGAGCTTGGCTGCCTGGTGTTTAACTCTTAGCCTAACTCTGAATTGCAGTTTCTTTAAACTCCGCCTCAATTTTACCTCCCTGCACCGCTGCCTGAGTGCTAACAGTTTTTTTTTTTTTTTATCATAATCCTGTATGGCCAGCTCATCAGTCTCTCCACACCCATTCATCTGCTATGGGTTCTACCCCACTTAAACACACCAGTGGGTCATGTTTCTTTCGCTGGTAGATTTGTGCAACTGACACCCCAAACGGCAGCTTTGGTCAGCATTTCCTGCCCCGTGATGTCCAGAATGTTGCTGTGAGACTGTTCTCCTTGTCTAACTTGCACTGTAAGAATGCATCTCGCGCATCTACCAGTTTGAAAATGCGAGCCCAAGGAAGCTTATAAAGCACATCCTCCAGTGTCTCCATAATGTAGTGAGACCTTCTCAAAGCTTGATTTAACGACTTGGGGTCAATGGATATTAATAATTTGTCCATTTGTCGCACAATGACCATGTTACTAATCCACTCAGTAGGCTCTGACACTGAGGTTAGGTGGCGATATTTTTCATATTTTACTAATTGAGCTTTAACGGCATCCCTTAGCGCCACTGGAACATTGCAGGGGCTTGTACCGGGGCTACATTTGTATTCAGCTCAAAATGAACATCCCCTGGACGAGACTCGACTGGGTCATTGAAAACATCATGGCAGGTCTGTACTAGGCATTGTCTAGTCAGTCTTTCAGAGCTGTCGTGTCCGATCATCATCAGCTCCTCTGGGAATTAAAAAAAAGCGAATTAATGTGAGTAAATACCTGGACTGACTATGTTTAAAAAGCAAAGACCAAGTCCAAAACCTTGGTGTTTGAATAGATTCCGACCTGACTTTCAACTTTCATATCAATTATAAAAACTGCCTTTTGCCCTTTGAAGTACATATCTTGAGTGAAGACTAGCGTGTGTCAAGCAGTGTGTCAAGCAGACCATGCTTTTATCTCCCGGAGACTTGACTAGTGTAATGGTCTTCTGACTCATCTCCCCAAAAAGAGCATAAAACAGCTGCAGCTCATTCAGAATGCTGCAGCTCCGGTTGTGACCAGAATAAAGAGGTCAGAGCATATAACTCCAATTCTAAAGTCCTTACACTGGCTCCATTCAGCTTTAGAATAGATTTTGAAGTTCTGCTCCTGGTCTATACATCACTAAATGATTTAGGTCCTGAATACATGAAAGCAATGCTTACAGAATACAAACCCAGTAGAGCTCAGGTCAAATAGTGGAGCATAAAGTCCAAAAATAACATGGTGAAGCAGCATTTAGCTATTATGCTGCACTCAAATGAAATAAATTCCCACCAGAGGTGACGTCAGGCCCAAGTGTGAATGTTTTGAATTCCAAATTAAAAACTTTTTTTCTCATGGGTTTTAGAGTACTTCCACTTTTCACTGCTGTTTTAATTGTACTTTTTATTTTCAAATGTTTATATTTCCTTGTAATTGAATGGTTTTAATCATGTCAAGCACATTGAGGAAAATGCGCAATTTAAATACATTTTCTTTGCTTTGCTTACTTTCCTAAATGTTACTTTTTAATCAGAAAGCATTCATAAATTAGTGTCCTCACTCAGCAATGATTGGTAGTGCCGAAAATCAAATTATGAGTGAATTCAAACTACATTTTTACCATCTCATGTTTCATTGCACTACATGCAGTTGCCTTTTGTATGTATGGCGCAGGTTAAATTCCTGGCTAGCTCAACACTGGGTGGGTTGTATCATGAGGGGCATCCAAATAAAAAACTGTGCCAAACAAGTGATGGGCGTTGTATGGGACATGCCGAAAGTGACAACAAGTCTTTAGTCAATCGCACTGTACTGTATTTATAACCTGAGCGTTTTTTGTGATGTGTTTTTTGAGGGGGGGCTATAAATTCATGTACGTATTCATCTCACTGGTGGTCTCAATGGAGGCTGTTGCCTGGAGCAGGACCAGACTCCAAAATGCTTCGCTGCCTCCATCCAGCCCTCTATACTCTCTGTATCCTAGTAATCCTCAACACCTGGCAGGCGGCCAGCACTGCCATTGGCCAGCACTCCATCCCTACAAAAATACAGTACATTATTTTCCAGATGAAATAGCAGCTGATGAAGAACCAAAAAAACATGCACTCGCAACACCAGAAGAAAACAGAGTTAAAGTGCAACTGTAAGGAGGTATAATGCAGGGAAAGATAATCTGCTAAAGTGTTCCTGACAAAGAATTGCTCATTATAATCTGAAATAAAAACATTATTAAAATTCGCATAATCTATGACACAGAAAAGAACTACAAAAGCAGAAAAATCAAAGGAATGTTAAACAGACTTTAGTGACAAGCCGGTGACAACAACCACTCCTTCAAACTAGAGTTATTAAAATTAATGTCTCCGTGTTAAATATGTCCACATGTTAATGTTATTATTGAGTTACTTTTTGGGACAGCAATTAAACAATGAAAAAATAGAACTAATCACCCAATCAATACTTATTTAGTACCTCCATCAGTGATGAGTTAGGTTCTTGCAAAACCGTTTTTTTGTTCGTTTGTTTATTTTTACTCCTTGGGGTAAAAGTGTTTGAGTTAAGCATGAGAGTGGCAAAATCTTCTACAGTTGGATTACAACTAATAGTATGCAAATTGTGGCTACAATACTAAGAAATAGTCTTGTAAAATCACTGATAAATGTACAACCAAGTATTTTTGCCTTACACTGTTGAGAAATATTTGAAACCAACATTCACTTTAGTTATAGGGACCGTCAAAATCATGTCAGGTGATTAGCATACCAAAACATGATAGCTGATAAAAGTGCTTCTTCAACTGCTTTTCCAGGTCAGCTTGCAGGGGCAGTAGCTTTAGCAAGGATGATCAGACTTCCCTTTTCCCAGCCACTTCATCCAGCTCTTCCGGGTAGATGCCGAGGTGTTCCCAGGCCGGCCAACGGACGTAGTTTCTCCAGCATATTCTCGGTCATCCCCATGGTCTCTTTCTGGTTGGACATGCCCGTAACACCTCACCAGGGAGGCGTCCAGGAGCCATCTGGATCAGATGCCGCAGCCACTTCATCTGGTTCCTCTCAATGCGGAGATGCAGCGGCTCGACACTGAGCTCCCGGATGACCGAGCTTCTCAACTAATCTCTAAGGGAGAGCTCGGACAGCCTGCGGAGGAAACTCATTTCGGCCACTTTGATACAGAATCTTGTTCTTTTGGTCACGGCCCACAGCTTGTGATCATAGGTGAGGGTAGGAACATAGATCGGCTGATAAATTGAGAAAGTCGCCCTTTGACCTAGATCCCTCTTTACATAATCGGACCGATACAAAGTCCGGATCACTGCAGACGCTGCACAGATCCACCTGTCGAGCTTCCTCTCCATTCTTCCCTCACTTGTGAAGAAGATCCCAAGATACTTGACCTCCTTCACTTGAGGCAGGATCTCATCCCCGACCTGGAGAGGGCATGCCACCCTTTTCCAACTGAGGGTGATGGTCTCAGATTTGGAGGTGCTGATTCTCATCCCAGCCACTTCACACTCGGCTGTGAACTGCTCCAGTGAGCCTTGAAGATCATGGCCTATTGAAGGCAACAGAACCACATCATCTGCAGACAGCAGAGATACAATACTGAGGCGACCAAACCGGAAACCCTCTATGCCCCACCTGTGTCTAGAGATTCTGTCCATAAAAGTTATAAACAGAATCGATGACTAAGGGCAGCCTTGGAGGAGTCCAACTCTCATCGGAAACTCTGACTTACTGCCAGCAATACAGACCAAACTCTGACAGCAATGTTACAGGAACTGAACAGCCCATATCAGGGGGTTCAATGCTCCATAGTCTAATTAGACTCCCACGGGAATCCCCGAGGGACACCGTCGAACGCCTTCTCCAAGTCCACAAAACATATGTCGACATGTTGAGTGAACTCCCATGCACCCTCGAGAACGCTGCCGAGGCTGGAGAGCTCATCCACTGGTCCATGGCCAGGACGGAAACCACATTGCTTCTCCTAAATCTGAGATTCAACTTCCTGATGGACCCTCCTCTCCAGGATACCTGAATAGACCAGGGAGGCTGAGGAGTGTGATCCCCCTGTAGTTGGAACACACTCTCCGGTCACCCTTCTTAAAAAGCCTAATAGGACTCCTTCAGGTTGAGAGCATCCCTCACTGTTAGTGTCCAGTAATGTGTTCGGGGATTGCTGTCACAACAGGCACCGACTACCTTACGGCCACAGCTGTGGTCGCCCACCTCAGCAATAGAGGCGTGGAACATAGTCCACTCGGATTCAGTGTCCCCCACCTCCCCTGGAACATGAGCGAAGTTCTGTCGGAGGTGGGAGTTGAAAGTCCTTCTGAGAGGGGACTCTGCCAACCATTAGCAGCAGACCCTCACAATACGTTTGGGCCTGACACATCGGACATCTTTCCCCACTATTGGAGTCCACTGATCAGTTGAGACCTCCGTCCCTCTCTTCACCTGAGTGTCCAAGACATGCAGCCGCAAGTCCGATGACATGACCACAGTGTCGATCATCAAACTGCAACCTAGGTTGTCCTGGTGCCAAGTGCACATATGGACTTATCCCTGAACCCAGTGTTCGTTATGGACAATCTGTGATGAGCACAGAAGTCCAGTAACAAAACATCGCTCTGGTTCTGATCAGGGGGAGCGTTCTTCCCAATCACGCCCTTCCCAGTCTCACTATCGTTGCCCCATGAGCAGTGAAGTCCCCAAGGGGAATGATAGAATCCCCAGAGGGGGTGCTCTCCAGCACTCGCTCTAAGGATTCCAAAAAGGGAGGGCACTCTGAACTGTTGTTTGGTCCATAGGCTCAAATAAGAGTCAGGAGCCATCCCTTCACCCAAAGGCCGAGGGAGGCTTACCTCTCATTCACAGGAGTGTATACTCACACCTGTCCGGCGTCTCTCACCATGGGCAACTCGAGAGTGGACGAGAGTTCAACCCTCTTAAGAGGACTTGTACCAGATCCCAAGCACTATGTGGAGGCAAGTCCGACTATATCTAGTCTGAACTTCTCGACCTCACACACCAGCTCAGGCTTCTTTCCTGCCAAATAAGTGACATTCCACATCCCTAGACACAGTTTCTGTAGCCGGGGATTGGATCGCCGAGGTCCCCACCTTCAGCTACCGCCTAGCTCACATTACACCCAACCCTATTAGCCCCTCTCACAGGTGGTGAGCCCATGGGGTGGGGGACCCTCGTTACACTTTTGGGCGGTCAAGCCCCGTAGGTGCAGGCCCGGCCACTGGGCACTCACCTTCAAGCACCACCTCCAGGCCTGGGTCCACAGCGGGTCCCCGCTGACCCGTGTCCATGCAAGGGAAACCAGAATTTTTAATCATGATAGGGATTTATGCTGCTCTAAATATCTATATATCTACCACATATTGGCATTGCAATGAACATATTACAATTATAAATTCTTAAAACAGTACAATAAATAATTGGTCCCTACTTTGAAGATTTCATTTTTGTGCCTGCAACGACCCATTACATGGGTACACCTAGTTCAGGGTGTACCATGCCTCCTGCTGATGACAGCTGGGATAGGCTCCAGCACTCTCGCAACCCTCATGAGAATAAGCGGCTTAGAAAATGGATGGATGTTCCCACTGAAAGCCCATACACACATTGACTTGTTCAGTATCTTTCTCAAGAATACCAGCACATACCAGAATTAAAACGTGTATATATTGTATCTGTAAAATGTACACTGCAGTGCTGCACGAGCACTGTGAAGCAACAAATCACATTTATTACCCATTTGTGGTCATTTTAAAAAGTGACTGTTTTACTTATACTAACAAACATAATTGCAGAACTTCTTGAAGCACAACATAATTTATAATAAATTTCATTTGGTGCCATAGAGTTTATATTGTGAGCACAGACACACACCTCAGCTGATTATCACAATGCACATCCATTCACCTCTCATTAGACTAGTCAATAAGCCAGCCTTTCTAAAATATCCAGGGTTGCTGAAAAACACATCACTATGCCCTTGGTCTAAATATTGTAAAATACATCGTAAGCCTTAACTTTGGATTTCCCTTATTACATTGACATGAGTCTAATAATTTTTTAGGGTTATAAATGTAGCACTTTCTTTGTCCAGCTGACTCATTTGTCATTGCGGACAACAGGAACACCCTTCCTGTCCCAAGAACCACTTGGGGCTTCGCCATCAATTATTTGAGTAGAAAGGGGAGATGTCAGGTGTCTGAAAAAGTATCACTTTGGGCTTCACATTATTTTTGTAAATTCATATTTTTCTAGGGCCTTACACTTTCATCCCACTCAAGACGCCCTGGTGCTTAGACATACTGTACTGTACTCATTTGGTGCCACAATACTGCAAGGTTGCTAAGAAAAATGAAAGGATAACACAAGTGTGTCCATGAGTTCAGGCTCGCCCCATTCCCATTTCAATCCCCTGTGGTGTAGCTCAGCGAGCATTCTGGCTCGACCTGTGCATCCCATGCTGCAACCTTGGCGGCTAAAGCAGGCAAATACAACTTGGCAGCTGTTTTACTCTCCCTGTTCGCAAATCCTCTGCAATGGCAACTACTGGATGCGTACATCGCCCAAAATCAGAGGTCTCTGTAGAAGGAGACAGGAAGGCAAGGCCGAGTGATTACAGTGGCCTTTGGAACATGCGATTTCAGTTTGCGCAGAGCATAAAAAAAAAGAAAAAAAGAAAGAAATCCCAAAACCGCACCATGAGAGAATGCGCGCAAGGTGGGTGTGGTGGGTCTGGGAGGGGCGCGGGGGTTGCTGTTACTGTAAACAAAACATAGACGACTGGATCTTGCAGCACTGAATTGACCGAGAGAGGATGCGTCACGACTGCAAACCACCAAGTGAAAAAAGCGTGCATTTACCTGCGCTGGCCACCTTCGGCTACGACCGCCGCGACTTCCTCTCGATGCTTTCTTTCCTATGTACCTGCTCAGGGACCGACGTGTGTATCCAGTTAATGCGGCGCAGATTCGATGTTCTGCCACTTCTTAGATTGGGCACTCCTCTCCTCCTCCTTAGCTTCCCCCACCCCTCCCATCGTCGCTTTTCTTGGCTGTTCTCGCGTTGGTCCACGAGCGTGCGAATTGCACGCAACCAGGAGGGAAGCAAAAATAAATTAGGTTTGTTGATACTGTAGCTTTAACAATATAAAAAACTGCACTATTGACAGATGCTGGTTATGTGCAAATGCAACGTATTCTAATTTACAGGTTTCCATTGGCGCTAGATTTGCACTGTATAATTACATTTCGATCCGAGACTTTTGGAATGAGGGTGGTTCAAAAATTAATGTTAAGATTTGAGGTTTACTTCATTTTTAGAGGGAAGAATAAGGAATAAAACAATAATAACATTGTAGTAGGCCTACTCCTGTACGGTTTGTTTGAAATTATCCAATTTTATCTACTATGTGTCTGCTGATAATTAAGGAAGACTTAATTTCGAACATGGGAGCTGTAAAGTAACTAGGTGAACTCAAACAACTGTCCTTTATCTCTGAACCCCAAAAATGCCCGACTATTTTTTCATACTCAAATTTACAATAATTATAAATAATAAAATGATTGTAAAATTGTTTTGAAATATGATAACCTTTATTTGAGTCCTTGGGAGAATTCGTCATATTACTTCATACCTTGCCCTCAGCCCTCTCATTCGAACATGGGTGTGGTGACTTTTACATCCATGGTAGCCTTCCTTCACCTCCTTTGTTAATACTTGAATTAGTGACAGTGTTGTGTTGATGGAAATAAATATGTTAAAAACTTAAACCTGTTTTTTTTTTCATAATTGTTTGATTAATTTATGCGATGCGTCCAAAAATGTTTGTGCTCTGCCTGGCGATGTACGTCTACAGTTTTACATTAAATGTTTGGTCTGGACCAGAAATACGAACATGCACGAGCAAAACAGGTCACTGTTTCAAGCTACAGTATTGAGATGTCAAGGGACTGCACATAATTGAGTAACTTGCAGGTTCTGTGCTTTGCTCAGGAGAACAAAAACAAAAACCAAATTTTTGGTTGTACATGATTAAATTGATGTAATTTTTCCATTTTCCTCTCAAACTAATGTTAATTTAAGACATTATAATCATCTGTAACTAATGTACTGTACATGTTGGAATTACGTAATTTCAGACCTCTTTCAGTTTAAGGTGCCAAAAAGTTGCATGCAACAGAGAGGTTCTGCCAGGCTGTCAAGCCAAGTGAAAAAATAAGATCAGGGCACCTGCAACGTCAGTGGTGATAATTGAAAACTGTATTTTATATGGTCACTGTCAATCATGGGACCTTATAGGCATAATTTTTCTCCCACCTCACATGGCCACTGCATACAGATCAGGCGTTTTTAACATTTTGAAATTTGAAAAGAAAACATTTGGGCATGGAACTGAGCTGAACTGTAATGTTAAATATGAATCAGGGTTTTTATTTAATCTCACACAAATCATACAGTATTCCATGTAAATTTACTGCAAGTAATTACACATCAGGATCACTTTATTTGAGACTTAAATCCTGTGATTTTGTTCAGTGAGCAATAGGGTAATATATATATATGGGCCTGACAACCATTCCTATTTTGAATTGCTTTTATGTAGTTATTACTCTGATAAAATCTGGTGAATGTTTGCTCTTACTCTTCACTAACGTCCACTTAAAGACCTTTGAAGTAGTGGCACAGTAATGGATAATAGTTTTTAATTCACATCACAATTTTTTCAAAGAGGAAGCTAGAGCAGCCAGACAAAACCCAATCAAGCACCCATTGTTTTATAGATTTAAAATTTGTCCAAATAATTCTGCCTTTAATTATGTGGCATACTATAGAGGGGTAATGTCTTTTTTTTTGTTCTCTTTACCGTACACTGTTTAATATGTATGACCTAAATCAACTCCAAAATTAAGAAGTTGGGTCCAGTACCTGGCTGATGCGCTGGCTGTTGTTGGCTTGACAATAAAAGCAAAATCTTTGAATATGCCTTGGGTGATTTAATACAAATGGCTTCACTGTTCAACAACACTGGAATCGTGTACACAGTATGACACTACATGTCATCTCTGGATCGTAGTCATACAAAAGCAAAATGTAGCAAACAGTGAATCGGTGTCCAACCAAAAATATGGCTACCCAGCTCCACTCTTGCTTCTTGACTATTGGTAAACACTTATTTGAAGTACTGTACCTGGATTTCATTACCTAAGTGTCATGTGACCAAGCTCCCATGCATTACCACACCAACCAAACACCAAGTGACATACAATCACACATAATTATGGCTCCTCCATGACCAAAACATTTGATTATGATTTACATTGCTACTGAATTCGTATAATTTGTTCTATGACTTAACATATTCTCATATTCATTTTTTTGACACAATAAAAAAAAACAATGGAATATTTGAAAATGCAATCATAGATTAATCTTCTTACGAGAAGCATTAAATGCAGGTTGAGGGCTCCACAAAATGCTGAAATAAAAGAAATAGCTGAATAAAACAATGCACCATAGAACAGATTTCATTTACACAGAGCCAATTTGTAAATGCAGTACATAGTTGTGGTGAGAAACATGAATTGAATTGAGTTTTCTGTCAATTGAGGTTTCTTAGAAAACCGTGCTTAGCTGCAGCCGGCTTGTTCTTTAGTGTGGAGCCTGAAATGGGTGTTAAGGTGGGCTGACTGATTGAAGCATTTGCCGCACACATGACAGCGAAAAGGCTTCTCCCCGGTGTGGATGCGATGGTGCCTCTTCAGCATGCTGACCGTAGTGAAGCTCTTTCTGCACACTGCACAGCTGTAGGGCTTCTCCTTCGTGTGCCAACGCATGTGGACTTCCAACTGGCAGGAAAAGCTGAAGCCTTTGCCACACTCTTTACAGCTGTGCCACCTCTGTATGCTCGGGTGAGAGGGATCAGAAGGGGGTGATTTATGGGATTTCACATGTTTGAGTTGCAGTAAATTTACACTCTGCTTTTTATTTGTCCAAAGACGTCCTTTCACCTGCTGTCTGACAGATCCTGACAGAGCTTTCTGGGTGGCTTTGTAGATATTTGAATAAGTACCACTCGGATCACTATGAGTGTCTTTTCCATCTGAATGTCCAGTCTGAGTGGATGATGAGCTGCTTGCTGCAAAGTGTTCTTCATTCTCTGTCTTTGTCCTCTGGCATGGCAAAGGAGAAGAGACAGTATCTCTACTACATGCTGTTTGAATTAACAAAGAATGCGACTTTAATTCTGTCTCAAATTGACCACAAGGTTCTTCTTTTGGCTCTCTTCCATCATGCGTACACTCGCTGCGAACGTCTCTGAGATTGGGCTCTTTTTTCACTTGAGATTGCAAACTGCTTCCCCTTTCAGGTTCAAAGATGTGGTGATCTTGAGACTGAACAGCACAAGCTTCTGAAGAGACAAAGGTACAGAATTAGTTATAAAAGAATTCTTTTTAGTGATGCATTTCTTTATCAGATAATAACAGAAGCTGAATTTGTTTAAAAATTATACAAACAGGCACACAGAATTTCATCAATATCAGGAAAGAAATTTGGGGAAAAAATGTCTAATTTAGTACTTTTGTATGGTGCTTTGTTTTTGTACAGTAAATAGCTACAGCGCTGAAACAGCCATGCTAAAAGTCATATTTTAAAAAAGTATCAGTAAGTGATTATTCAAACCTTGTAAGCAATTATAATAAAGGCAATTATCATTAACAAAGCAAATGGTGGGTACAAATTGAAATTCTTTTTATAAGATAAAAACATCCAGCTTCATAAAAATTGAGTTGCACAATTTAGATGTTGGCCTTCAAGCTCTCTACAAGTGCATAAATTAGCCTATCTACTCAGTAAACCCATTACACAGTTGCCTTCACACAACCGTAATTGTCACATCCATCCGTCCATTTTCTGAGCTACTTATCCTCACGAGGGTCACGGCTGTGCCTGAGCCAATCCCGGCTGTCATTGGGCAGGATGCAAGGTACAGGCTGAAATGGTTGCCAGCCAATCACAGGGATCGTGCACGTGACATAACTGTTGTCACGGCGCCATATTGCCGGTCAAACAAAGCTGCTCTGCAGTGCGGGAGTCGTTGAACCAGAACAGATTTTTCCCAATGCTCGAGACCTGTTGTGCTGTTGGTTCTCACAATAGACAAGACAGTTTTTCAAATAGATCATTTTATAAAATACCATCTGAAAAGATCGATGGATTTCGGCAACTAAACGTGATGGATGGTGCCCAGTAGAAGGGCAGCACGGTGGATCAGCTGGAAAGCGTTGGCCTCACTGAGGTCCCAAGTTCAATCCCGGCCCCGCCTGTGTGGAGATTGTATCTTCTGCCCGTGCCTGCGTGGGTTTTCTCCGGGCACTCTGGTTTTCTCCCACATCCCAAAAACATGCAATATTAATTGGACACTCTAAATTGCCCCTAGGTATGATTGTGAGTGCGGCTGTTTGTCTCTATGTGCCTTGCGATTGGCTGGCAACCAGTTCAGGGTGTATCCCGCCTCCTGCCCGTAACAGCTGGGATAGGCTCCAGCACTCCCCACAACCCTTGTGAGGATAAGTGGCTAAGAAAATGGATGGATGGATATACATAATGCCAAGTTGACTCATTTGAGAACAATGCATATTTAAAAAAAAAAAAGATAAACCGTCTGTCACAGAGAGGTTTACGGAGGTAAGCTTGTGGCAGCAATACGCTTGCATGTATGGAGGAGAAAACTCCCTTTTTTTTTCCCGATCGTAGTTAATGAATGCGAGTTTGTCTAAAACCAGGGGTCATTATTTAAATATTGGTATTTGTAATGAAAAAATCTGAGTGGGTCCATCACTATGTGGGATTTATTCCTGATTGAAAACAGATCCATAATCCCAGATCCCCATCCATGGGGCATATTTGTATGCGTCCAGACTTTTATACGCTTTCAAACTCTTCTGTGTAAATCCCGACGACTTATTCACCAGATACATATGTCTATCCAGTTGTCCAAGACAGGGTAGCGAATTAACAGTCAAATTTCTTAATTGGCAAAAACATTGAGTCAGCATTAAATATGGATCCTCTATGCCAAGTGTCTCTAATTTTTTCACATACCTTCGTTTATCATTACCTTCTAAATGTTTAACGGTGTCGGACAAAACTCTGGGTCAGACGTTCCCTCTGAGTTCCTTTTACCTCCCCAAAATTCAAATCCTCCCCCCTAGTATCCTTTAATCCTGCAACCAGGGAGCAGCTTTGCCCGTTTTTGAGGCCAGTAACACTTACCACCCATTGAGAGTGAAATTGAATAACCAACGATGAGCTAAAGCTCGCGACAAGCTAACGCTAGCGAGGCCTGCATTGGACCACAAGGAGGAAGACTACAACGAGGACCGTGAGGACTTAAAAGACGGTGGACAAGTGGACACAACCCTCAACTTCCTTCACTCCTGCCATGTGAAACACTGCAGGGGCATTGTGGTTTGAATCTTTATCTCTCTTTTTCTTCTATCTTCATATGTGTTTGGACCCTTATTTTATGACTTACTCTAGGTACTATGTGAATTGTGTACCTTGTGTGTTGCCTTTGTTTATTTGATTGTCTTTATTTGGCTATCTGCAGCCCTATGGGGTGCACAAGCTAGTGCAATCTGTAGGCCGGTCCCAAGCCCTGATAAATATAGAGGGTTGCGTCACGAAGGGCATCCGGCGTTAAACTGCCAAACACATATGAGCCTTCATCAAACAGACCCCATACAGGATCGGTCGTGGCCTTGATTAACAATGCCCACCCCCAGCACCATTAACCTGCAGGGTGTCGGTGGAAATTCAGCTACTGCGGGTCGAAGACAAAGAAGAGGAGGAAAGCGGATTAGTCGGCAGAAGAAGAAGAGGAAGGCACAGAGCCTACAACTGAATGTAGGGATTTTTAATGTTGAGACTATGACTGGAAAAGGTCAGGAGTTGGTTGACATGATGATTAGGAGAAAGGTTAATATATTGTGCATCCAAAAGACCAGGTGGAAAGGTAGTGAGGCTAGAAGTTTGGGAGCAGGGTTTAAATTATTTTACCATGGAGTAGATGGGAAGAGAACTGGAGTAGGGGTCATTTTAAAGGAAGAGCTGGCTAAGAAAAGAAAAGAATATCAGATAGAGTGATGAGGCTCAAATTTGAAATTGAGGGTGTTAGGTATAATGTGGTTTAATGCAGCCCTATGGGGGCACAAACCAGTGCAATCTGTAGGCCGGTCCCAAGCCCGGATAAATGCAGAGGGTTGCGTCAGGAAGGGCATCCGGCGTAAAAACTGTGCCAAACAAATATGAGCGTTCATCTAAAGAATCCCATACCGGATCGGTCCTGGCCCGGGTTAACAACGCCCGCCCCCGGCACTGCTAACCTGCAGGGCGTCGGTGGAAATTCAGCTACTGTGGGTCGAAGACAAAGAAGAGGAGGAAACCGGATCCAGCGTCAGAAGAAAAAGAGGAATGCACAGAGCCTACAACTGAGTGTAGGGACTTTGAATGTTGGGACTATGACAGGAAAAGCACAGGAGTTGGTTGACCTGATGATTAGGAGAAATGTTGATATTCTGTGCATCCAAGAGAGCAGGTGGAAAGGTAGTAAGGCTAGAAGTTTGGGAGCAGGGTTTAAATTATTCTACCACGGAGTAGATGGGAAGAGAAATGGAGTAGGGGTTATTTTAAAGGAAGAGCTGGCTAAGAATGTCTTGGAGGTGAAAAGAGTATCAGATCGAGTGATGAGACTAAAATTTGAAATTGAGGGTGTTATGTATAATGTGGTTTGCGGCTATGCACCACAGGTAGGATGTGACCTAGAGTTGAAAGAGAAATTCTGGAAGGAACTAGATGAAGTAGTTCTGAGCATCCCAGACAGCGAGAGAGTTGTGATTGGTGCAGATTGTAATGGACATATTGGTAAAGGAAACAGGGGCGATGAAGAAGTGATGGGTAAGTACGGCATCCAGGAAAGGAACTTTGAAGGGCAGATGGTGGTGGACTTTGCAAAAAGGATGGAGATGGCTGTAGTGAACACTTATTTCCAGAAGAGGGAGGAACATATAGTGACCTACAAGAGCGGAGGTAGAACCACGCAGGTAGATTATATTTTGTGCAGACGATATAATCTGAAGGAGGGTACTGACTGTAAAGTAGTGGTAGGGGAGAGTGTAGCTCGACAGCATAGGATGGTAGTATGTAGGATGATTCTGGTGGTGGGTAGGAAGATTAAGAAGACAAAGGTAGAGCAGAGAACCATGTGGTGGAAGCTGAGAAAGGAAGAATGTTGTGCGGCCTTCCGGAAAGAGGTGAGACAGGCTCTCGATGGACAACCGAAGCTCCCGGAAGACTGGACGACGACAGCCAAGGTGATCAGAGAGACAGGCAGGAGAGTACTTGGTGTGTCATCTGGTAGGAAAGGGGAGAAGGAGACTTGGTGGTGGAACCCCAAAATATAGGGAGTCATACAAGGAAAGAGATTAGCGAAGAAGAAGTGGGATACTGAGAGGACTGAGGAGAGGCGAAAGGAGTACATTGAGATGCGACGTAGGGCAAAGGTAGAGGTGGCAAAGGCTAAACAAGAGGCATATGAAGACATGTACACCAGGTTGGACACGAAAGAAGGAGAAAAGGATCTCTACAGGTTGGCCAGACAGAGGGATAGAGATGGGAAGGATGTGCAGCAGGTCAGGGTGATTAAGGATAGAGATGGAAATGTGTTGACTGGTGCCGGTAGTGTGCTAAATAGATGGAAAGAATACTTTGAGAAGTTGATGAAAGAAGAAAATGAGAGAGAAGGAAGAGTTGAAGAGGCAAGAGTGAAGGACCAGGAAGTGGAAATGATTACTAAGGGGGAAGTCAGAAAGGCATTACAAAGGATGAAAAATGGGAAGGCAGTTGGTCCTGATGACATAACGGTAGAGGTATGGAAGCAATTTGGAGAGATGGCTGTGGAGTTTTTGACCAACTTATTCAACAGAATACTAGCGGGCGAAAAGATGCCTGAAGAATGGAGGAAAAGTGTTCTAGTTCCCATTTTTAAGAACAAAGGGGATGTTCAGAGCTGTGGGAACTATAGAGGAATAAAGTTGATGAGCCACACAATGAAGTTATGGGAAAGAGTAGTGGAGGCTAGACTCAGGACAGAAGTAAGTATCTGCGAGCAACAGTATGGTTTCATGCCTAGAAAGAGTACCACAGATGCATTATTTGCCTTGAGGATGCTCGTGGAAAAGTACAGAGAAGGTCAGAAGGAGCTACATTGTGCCTTTGTGGATCTAGACAAAGCCTATGACAGAGTACCAAGAGAGGAACTGTGGTACTGCATGCGTAAGTCTGGTGTGGCAGAGAAGTATGTTAAAATAGTACAGGACATGTATGATGGCAGCAGAACAATGGTGAGGTGTGCCTTAGGTGTGACAGAGGAATTTAAGGTGGAGGTGGGACTGCATCAGGGATCAGCTCTGAGCCCCTTCCTGTTTGCAGTGGTAATGGATAGACTGACAGATGAGGTTAGACTGGAATCCCCTTGGACCATGATGTTCGCAGATGATATTGTCATATGCAGTGAAAGCAGGGAGCATGCAGAGGAACAATTGGAAAGATGGAGACATGCACTGGAAAGGAGAGGAATGAAGATTAGCCGAAGTAAAACAGAATATATGTGCGTGAATGAGAAAAGTAGAGGGGAAAGAGTGAGGCTACAGGGAGAAGAGATAGCGAGGGTGCACGACTTCAAATACTTGGGGTCAACAATACAGAGCAATGGAGAGTGTGGTCAGGAAGTGAAGAAACGGGTCCAAGCAGGTTGGAACAGCTGGCGAAAGGTGTCTGGTGTGTTATGTGACAGAAGAGTCTCTGCTAGGATGAAGGGCAAAGTTTACAAAACAGTGGTGAGGCCGGCCATGATGTACGGATTAGAGACGGTGGCACTGAAGAAACAACAGGAAGCTGAACTGGAGGTGGCAGAAATGAAGATGTTGAGGTTCTCGCTCGGAGTAACCAGGTTGGATAGGATTAGAAATGAGCTCATTAGAGGGACAGCCAAAGCTGGATGTTTTGGAGACAAGATTCGAGAGAGCAGACTTCGATGGTTTGGACATGTTCAGAGGCGAGAGAGTGAGTATATTGGTAGAAGGATGCTGAGGATGGAGCTCCCAGGCAAAAGAGCGAGAGGAAGACCAAAGAGAAGGTTTATGGATGTGGTGAGGGAAGACATGAGGGCAGTTGGGGTTAGAGAGGAAGATGCAGGAGATAGGCTAAGATGGCAAAAGATGACACGCTGTGGCGACCCCTAACGGGACAAGCCGAAAGGAAAAGAAGAAGAAGAAGGTATAATGTGGTTAGCAGCTATGGCCCACAGGTACGATGTGACTGAAAGTTGAAAGAGAAATTCTGGAAGGAACTAGATGAAGTAG
This sequence comes from Syngnathoides biaculeatus, assembly GCF_019802595.1. Classification (NCBI taxonomy): domain Eukaryota; kingdom Metazoa; phylum Chordata; class Actinopteri; order Syngnathiformes; family Syngnathidae; genus Syngnathoides; species Syngnathoides biaculeatus. Next base: position 30,983,532 of record NC_084649.1, read on the forward strand.
TTCTGAGCATCCCAGACAGAGAGAGAGTTGTCACTGTTGCAGATTGTAATTGACATGTTGGTGAAGGAAACAGGCGTGATGAGGAAGTGATGGGTAAGTACAGCATCAAGGAAAGAAACTTTGAGGGACAGATGGTGGTGGACTTTGAAAAAAGGATGGAAATGGCAATAGAGAACACCTTTTTCCAGAAGAGGCAGGAACATTAGGTGACCTACAAGAGTCCATTTGTGGAAAAGGCATATAAAGCAGTCAGAGATAAATCTTATATATCCCAAAATGTAACTGACAGCTCCAGAAAACATGATGCAAATCATGAAACTTCATTTCATACATCTAACGGTTAAATATATTTTGGCTTTCAAAGTTTTAAAAATATTACATTTGAATATTCTTTGAAACAAGTGTTATCTTTTGATGCATAGCAACTCCCAATAATTCAAATATTAAATGATATAAATGAATAATTTTCAAATGAAAATTCAGTGGGCTATACCTTTAAAGTTATTGATCAAATTATATAAAAAAGACATTGATACTCACAAACCCTGTGATGATTTTTTTTTAACATTTCTACATACTGCAGTCATTTGACTGGTGTATAAATGCTTTTTTGTTGTTGTTGTCAACACATGCAGTAAACATGATCAAACTCATGACATGTTTTAATTCGTAACTTGTTCATCTTGACAAAAACAATAAAAAATTATTGCAAAGTTATGAGCTTGTGAATACTGTTTTTAAGTTCCATCCATTATCCAAGTACCTTTTCCTCACAAGAAGCAAAGGAGAGCCGGAGCCTATCTCAGCTAGCTTCGGGCAAAAGGCAGACTGCACCCTGAACTGGTCGCTAGTCAGGGCAGATATCATCACCATCACTGAGCCAGAATCGATCCCACACTGCCCATATCAAAGTCAGAGGTGTGTACCTCTACATCAACAGTGACTTAGTTTAGTGTGGGTTCAACTTTGCGTTGTGTATTTTTTGGGATGATGAATGAGAAGACACACGCAGGCTGGTCTCAACCTGGTTTAATCCTCTCTCTGTATTATAATGGAGACACATACACGGATGTTCATAGATTTCTCTCTGAAATTACTCTCACAACTCTTATACTTGAAAGTCTCACAAACAAGAGGAATTATATCACAAAAAAATAGCATATGATTTACATTGCAACAGATGAAAACAATATTAAAAAAACTTGCATAAACTCACATACCTGTATTATAAAGGAGACATTCACAGATTTCTCTTCACAATTACTCTCAAAACTCTGCAACATCAACAACACGGTCCCCACGTGGCCTCTGCTAATACTCATTCACACCGAACAAACCACATGGTCCTCAGCAACGCATACACAGCAACATCTCCACTCCTCCTCCAACTAGCAAGTTTATGCTTAAAATCAATTAAACGTATTCAACACTGCGCCTCTGTGACTACATCCGGTTTGCAAACATTTTAAACTAATTTATATTCACATTCTAACACAAATCAATGAAAATATGTGGAGGGGAACAGAATACATACCTTACACTCAGAAGGCTTACAAACAAGAGGAAGTAGTTCCTCCTGCCACACGATAACTGTGACGTCAAAATAAATCACGCTGCCTACATCCTGTGTTTCTCAGCTCTTCCACCAACAATTCAACAGATTTTTCTCTCCTACAATGAACATTTTTAAACACACAATTCCTTATACCATCAATGACGCTGAAAAGAATGAAAAAGAATAAATGACAGAGAAACTGCTGCCTTTCAAAATGAAAGTGCACTTCCATGTCCTGTTCCTATTATAGCGCACAACATCAAACCATTACAGTAGCATGCATTTATTATTTGTGTTGTACAATTTGGGGAAATGATTTGATCTGGCAGGATGGTGGGGCACCTGGTTAGCGCATTAGCATAACAGTTTTAGGATCTGGATTCAAACCCCGTGTAGAGTTTGCATGTTCTCCCCATGATTGTGTGGGTTTCCTCCCACATTCCCCAAAAATATGTATTAATTGGAAACTCCTAATTGCCTTGCCCTGAGGTGTTATTGTAGATTTGAATAGTTTGTTTCTTTGGGTACCAACTGCCATGGCTGCTAGGGGCACAGTCAGTCTGGTTTCGGGAGAAGCGCTACATGTTTGGTTCACAATACACCTGTTGTATTACGGGATCTGACATGAAATTGCGCCTTTTGAATGATTCGAGACCTGGTGCAATGCGTTGTGGAGAATCTCAAGGCCATGTGTATTCCAGTTTGGAGGGAATGTGACGAGAATAAGGGGTTTTTGATGCAAAGTGAAAGTTTAAAGATTGTTTTTTTTCATGATTTTCAGTGTGAAACACGTACGGTTAGTATTTGATGAATTATGATGTTATGCTTCATAATAACTAATTATCTTAGTAATCTGTTACGTTTTTGAACCGTATGAGGTGAATAAATAATACCCTGCATGCAGCGCCACCAGGGGCAAAAAGGAACATGGCTGCTCGAGTTGGGTCCTGAACGAAGTTAGCGATAAAAAGGAAATTTTATAAACTGGTTTATAAACTTTTTACTGGTTGGTTTCTACTTAAAATATCTGCACATGGCCCTAAAAACATGTACATTATATTGATTTCTGCATTAATTGCAATACAGTGATCTCTCTTAACCTCTCACTGGATGTGATAAAAATGAGATACCTTTGGGTGACAATTTTTACCAGGTTGGTTTCAGATATGTTGAATACTGTTGGATCAGTATGTTGAGCGCGATTAAGGTGAAAGTACTGCTAAAGATCTATTGTAAGTGATCAAGAAGGTGTCACTGTAGCAGCTAAAGTTCAATGCTTTTTTTTTTTTTTTTACATCATGTACTTGCCCAAGTAATTGGTCATTGCGTTTTGTGCATTTGGTTCTGCATATGTTTAATACATTCCAAAGAAAACTTTATTAATTGAGGTTTTTTTTTCATTAAGTTATGTTTGGTCAAATCTAGATTAATGTAAATGCCATTAATTATTCAATGATCTAAATTTCATTTCATATTCAAATGAAGTTCTATACCTACATTTCTTTTGCAGCATCAAAGTAGTGACAGTACTGATATTTGGACTTTCATCTAGTGGCCAACAGTCAGCTGTGGACTTCCCTTGAAATTAAGGAATAAAGCAAGTTGTGAACTTTAAGATAAAGTTGTGGACTTTCCCTAAGTCACTTTTGGTGTCAATCTTTGTAGTCACAGGAACTTTCAAATCTTAAGGCAGTCTACTTCTTTGCTTGGTTTTCATCGGCGAACTTAAGGGAAATTACACATGTAACTCATTTCTTGTTGGGTTTTGAATAATATTTTAAAAAAGGATGGGATCATTTATCATCTGATGTATTAATGTATGACCTGAATGAAAAGTTAAAACACAGAAACTGACAGAATACTCATTTTATAGCATTAAACAAGCTGGAACTATTTTTTTTCATGTTTTTGCAACAAAAAAAAAACATTTTCCACATGTGGTTTTCTTGTTCTTTTGAGCATGTAGACCAGGTGCGACAAACTCATTTTTCTCATAGACCACAATGTAGTTCTGTTTTCCCTCGGAGGGCCGTTATGACTGTGAAAAAAAAATATTGAATTGTCTCATCATAATTACATCATCAATTTATGAACTAGTTTTTGAATCAGAAATCAAGGGTAATGTTTTCTTTTTTCAATGATTCATGTTTGATAACAAAAATACGTGTTATATCTCATTATCATTTATGATACAATGACTATTTGAAATTTTGGCACCAATTTTTACAGGAAACATGGAAATTGACACTGAAGATTTGGCCACATAAAATCATGCAGTGGGCCGCATCTGGCCCCGGTGTCTTGAGTTTGACACCTATGATGTAAACTAACAATATTAATTGGTAATTTAAAAAAAAGTTTCATTTTCTCATTACCGACAGTCCAAGGAATGATTTGGTACCAAAAATACATTACTTGAACCATTAAAAAAAAAAAAAAAAAAATGGCATCCCGACTATGGGCCCTGCGATTGGCCAGCTCCCGGTTCAGGGTGTAACCCGCCTCCTGCCCAAAAATAGCTGGGATTGGCTCCAGGACTCCCGCGACTCTCGTTAGGATAAGCGGCTCAGAAAACGGATGGATGGATTCGCCACTGCAGCGATCCTTGTCAGGATAAGCGGCTCAATAAACGGATGATGATTTGATCCAAAGTTTTTGTTTGAACTGAGCCGTTAGTTTTGTGATAAAAAAAAAACATTTGCAAAGATTGAATCATCAAAAGCTGTGACATTGACACCCCCGAAGAAAGAAAACAAAACATCTGTGAGGGTAAAACTACGATCTGCTGTGGCGTGCTGCTCGCCATCAGCGGGCACCTCGTCCTTACCCGATTGCAGGAAGAGTCGTTGCACGGCAACATTGAGGAGCCGTTTCAGACGCTCGTTCTCCTCTTTCGAGCGGCGAATTTCACTCTGGTAGTCAACAAAGGTGTCTTTGACGGCTCGGAAAATCTCTTGAGCGGCCGCTGTCAGTCTGTCGTTCAGAAATACGTTGAACAGCTCCAACTTGGTCATGTTGTCGACTGGGACACGCCCTTATGGTTACGTCTGATACCCCGGAAGTGAAACATGCTAGTTTCCGTTTGTTTGATCGTTAGCCACTGAGTCTAAAAAGAAAGACTGGATGGCTCATTGCCACCAAAACTGAAGTCGCCATCCGCCGTCTTGATACTCCCAAAACAGCCATGCCGACCTGTGCAGCGACAACTCTGCAAATTGAAATTGATTTTCAAATGCGAGGAAAAAAGTTAACATTTTTGTCTGAAATAGGACGTCGTAGAGACAACAAATGAACAATGCGTTTAGCATGTATTTCCCCATTGCGAGTCCTTATTTCCGAAAAAATATCTAACCGTTTGACTAAAACTTTGTTTTTATGACAAAGAAGGCTTATTTTTTTGCTGTTATGATGGTAGGGCTTCACAGCGTATTTTGGGAAAAGTTAACATGTCACGGAAATCAGGCCCTAGGTAATATGCAAGGGTTCTTGGTCGTCACAGTGTTATGTCTTTCTTTTGCACTTAGCCTTGTTTGGCTTACCAAGTCAAATTTAAAAATCTCTCGTTACCAGAACAGAAAAAAAATGTCAAGCTCACATGACCAGTTTTAATTTACAATGTCAAATTTTGAGAAAAACCCCACCATAATCCAACCTGTAAACCATGTCCTCCACACTTTTTGGGTGTACCAAGATGGCGGCCATCTGGCTTCAACCAATCTTTACGATTTACAACTTGCTTAGTGATGAAGCTATCAGACTATCAGAGAAGATTCAAGAACTGAACAGAGATCCTCAAAGTGGAATGAGCTTCAAAACCCACCACATTCAGATGAATCCGGAAATTAGGCTACAACTGTCGGGCCAACGTAGAAAGCACCTCAAATGGGCCGAGGAGAAGAAATGGACTGTTGGCCAGTGGTCCATGGTCCTCTTTTCCAAAAAAAAAATAAAGTATGCCTTTCATTCTGGAATCAAGGTCCAGGGGTTGGGAGGAAGATGGGTGAAAAACAGAACCTAAGCTGGTTGAAGTCCACTGTGAAATATCCAGTCAGTCATGATTTGGGTTGCACTGCATAGTGCAGGTGTTAGCGAACGCTTTCTTAAATACAAGGTCACCGCAACAGTCTAGCAGAATGTTTTAGAGGACTTTATGGAGATTCATATTTCATCCTCTATCTCCAAAATCTAGTTTGTCTATGCCATCACAGTGCTTGACAGGACAGCCAACTCAAGAGGAAAATGAGGGGCACCAGACCCCTAAATAAAGAACTTACTGCAAAGATATCTGGCCTTCCATAACTTCCAGCAAATGTTACAGGTTGACTGCCTAAATGCCATGTCGCATGATGCAGTGATGAAAGCAAAGAGATTCCCGACCAAGTACTGAAGATAAACAGTTTCAAACGTACCATATTTTTGTCACTACAAAAACAGAGATAAATAGGGATTTTTTTTCCAATATTCAAATTTAAAAAATTTATTTCATGGGCCTTACGATCTAGAAGCCCCAATTATGTAAAAACAAAAATACTTGAAATTGCTGTAAATGTAGACGTAGAATCTATAATCTATGAAACTTTTACTTTTAGAATGGAACTATGGAAGTAAAATTTTCAATGCTCTTCCCATTTTCTGAAAAGGTCTGTACCTAGAACTTCTGGTTGTGACATTGACTGGAGAGACGTCCCTCGTGACAACGCAATCAATATTTTGATCTCCTGGGTCCCAAAGTAGCCACATCTGATCGGTGTTTGGTGACATCTCCAGCAGTGAGAGGTCTTGGTACTTAACACTACAGAGAAGAAAATAAGTATTTGAACACCCTGCTATATTGAAAGTTCTCCCACTTAGAAATAATGCAAGTGTGTGAAATTTTCATCGGAGGTGCATGTCCACTGTGAGAGAGATAATCTAAAAAGAAAAATCCAGAAATCACAATGTATGATTTTTTTTAACGATTTGTGTAATATAGCTGCAACTAAGTATTTGAACACCTGTGTATTAGCTGGAATTCTGACCCTCAAAGACCTGTTAGTCCGCTTTTAAAAGTCCACCGCCACTCCATGTATTATCCTGAATCAGATTTACCTGAGTGAGGTCGTTAGCTGGAGAAAGACACCTGTCCACCCCATACAATCAGTAAGACTCAAACTTGTAACATGGCCAAGACCAAAGAGTTGCCTAAAGACACCAGAGACAAAATTGTACAACTCCACACAGCTGGAAAGGGCAAGAGAAAATGCCAAGCAGCTTGGTGAAAAAAGGTCCACTCTTGGAGTAATCATTAGAAAATGGAAGAAGCTAAACATGACAGTCAATCTCAATCGGATTGGAGCCTCAGGCAAGATATGACCTCGTGGGGTCCTAATGATCCTTAGAAAGGTGATGAATCAGCCCAGGACTACACGATAGGACTTGGTCAATGACCTGAAAAGGTCATAATTCCACTAACCGTGTTTGGAGGAAGACGAATGATGAGTTCCAGCCCAAGAACACCAACCCTACGGCGAAGCATAGGGGTGGTAGCAAAATGCTTTGGGGGTGGTTTTCTGCACATGGGACAGACGACTGCACTGTATTAAGGAGAGGATGACCGTGGCCATGTATTGTGAGATTTTGGGGAACAACCTCTTTCCCTCAGTCAGAACATTGAAGATTGAAGATGGGTCGTGGATGGGTATTTCAACATGGCAATGACCCCGAAGCACACAGCCTGGTGAACAACTACAGGAAACAAAGGCTAATGTACCAAATATTAACATTGGTTTTCTCAGGTGTTCAAATACTTATTTGCAGCTGTATCACACAAACAAATCATTAAAAAAAATAATTCATTGTGATTTCTGGATTTTTCTTTTTAGATTATCTCTCTCACAGTGGACATGCACCTATAATTAAAATTTCAGACCCCTCCATAATTTCCAAGTGGGAGAACTTGCAATATAGCAGGGTGTTCAAATACCTATCTTCTTCACTGTATATATACTATTGTCTTTTTAAATGGGAATGTCACATTGATCAAACATTTAACTGCATCGTTTCAATTGTATAATGGCATGGAACAAATGTAAATTACTACTACCTATAAGCGATATGCCCTGCAATCCACATGGAAAATAGAAGCCTGGTCTCTCCATGTGACAGGTGCAAGGTTTCGACAGTTTGAGGGGTTTTAGGTTGCGGTTTATATTTTTTACATTTATCCAAGGAATCCTTTCTGTATTGTACTGCTCCTGTACCACTATCTCTTGAATTAGTTTTAGATATATTTATAACATTACCTTTTCCCTGTTTAAGTTTTGTAAATCAAGTGGCCTGTTTTTACATTTTACAGTACACCCAACCATACACTCGTACATCAATTTAAAAGCAAATGTAAAATCACATATGTCAAGTACATTCATATTTTCCCCTGCTGGTTTCTTCCAGAGTAGGCGATTGCTTAGTATTGGCAAGGAACTCAGCTGATAAATAAAAACATTTTTATTTACAGGTCATTTCAACAGTGAACTTGAGGAAAAGTGAAACAGATCTTTTCTCAGACTTGTCAAAGCAATGCAACAAATGATAAAAAATAAAAAGACTGCATTGCTGAAATATTTCTCAGAGATGCATACAAACAAAAATTGTTCCCTGAGTGGTCAAAACCATTTTTAACTTGGGCCCACTGAATAAATCTACTCATAAATGTGGAGGTTGTGGGGGTACAAAGAAAGATGAGTGCCGTGAAAGTTCCAGCATTGACATTCGCTGCTTTTAAAATAAGTCAAAATGAAAGTGGCAATGCTTGCAAGAAACAAAGCAGAAAGAGCAGCACAATGTTTTGCTAAAATATATATACTTCAATTTTCCTTGTGCATACTGTGTACACAAATTCTCTCTGATCGTGTTTGTCTTTTTCAACACTTAAAACTTTCCAAGTACACTGAATGCTGCTTTCCGAAAAGATTACAGAAAAGACAAAAAAAACATAAATCCTAAGTAAATGGGGGACAAAGGGGTTTATGTATAAATACATTAGTCAGCATTAACATTGGTGTTGTTGAATTGGGCCAGGGTATTTTGTTTCGTGGAAAAACTGCCTCAGCTGTCAATCATGTCCGACAGTTCCTGCAGTAGATCGTCCTCCCCAATGCCAGGGTCGACATCTCCATCTAGATGATCATCTGTGAATTCGCTGATCAGCTCCTCAAAGTCATCTGCAGCCGAAGTTAAGTTGCGTGACCCAACTATACTCTGTCTCCGTGATTTACTTTGAGGAGTAGTCTTCAGGACAGAGCTAACACAGAAGAATGCTCATCAGAATTTCGTTTGTACATAAAAAACACTACCAATATTTATATACACAAAATCAATCAAGTTACTGACTCATTCTCTGCACACATTTCTGTAAAGTTTCATTTTAAATGCTTTGATTGCTTCTATTACCATGTCAATACAAGGTAGCAACAATTCTCCTTTTAGCTTGCTTAGAAGTGGGGGTTGGCAAGGAAGAATGACTACTCAAACAAATTTTTACTCAAACAGTAGACGAAAGTAATTGGGCTGATTCTGAGCTCAATTCTCCAACAAACGTCTTCACACTCACGAACACATTTTAAAGTGACATCAATCCGGGTAAGATGTAGTGGTAAAAAAGGGGCAAATGCACTGCAAAAAAATAATAAACATCCTCCAATCAGAGAAAATACAAGTAAAATGCAAGCTAAATATGCTGCAATCACAGAAAATAACGGCTAAATAAAAACGATGCAAACAAAAAAAAAAATCCCACACTAATTCTAAAACAACTACAAGAGAAAGAAATGCTACATGTATATGGCAAACAATAGAGGTCTGCCAGGCCACGCAAAGACTTACATGTGGGACAGAGCAGTCCCTTAGACAGACTTATAACTCCGGAAAAGCATTTCTGCCTGTGTCGAGTAGAAACCTCTGACTGTATCTGTATCAGAGCGGACTTGGTGCGTGAGAGTTAACAATTGCAATAAACCCAAATTTTAAAAAAGGACTCCCAATATTGTGTTTTTCCGTTCATGAACATTTTGCTCATAAGAAATCTGAAAAAAAAAATGAAAACTGAATTGGTTCACGATATGATTAGTTCATTGAGCTCTACCGCCATTAGCCAGCCCGCTGGGAACGGAATTTGAAGCGTTCGAGTCGGTCGAAAAAAGAAGCATTCTGTGCAGTCTTGACATGTCCATTGCTACACTCAGGTGCTGCGGTGGAGAAGATCAGGTCAATTTTCAACATAAAAGACATTGACACGCAAATTGCAATATAACACAAATTATATAAATTTGACATTCTTTATCTGTCGCCCGGTAAACAAATGACTCACAGCCCGGTACCAGTCCACAGACCGGTGGTTGGGGACCACTGCTATATATGGTTAAATACCTTACAATTACAATAGGTGAACTATGATTGTTTTATATAATTATTGTGATTTTATCAAATGTGTATTGATAACATATGATTTGCTATTGACAAAACAGTAACCCACATGAAAATCAGTGGAGAAAGGAGCAAGTTTTGTACATAGGCACATTGGTTCATCAGGCTGCTACAGGGTGCGGGTGTATCGAGTATCTTTGAAAGGCACTCCCTATCTCATAGGATTGGTCTGTCCTGAAAAATCACAACGCCTAGTATTCTGGCACACTTTTGTCATGTTGTGTGAACGTGCAATTTTCTCTCGCAGTTGTTTTGGAATTTGTGTTTGCAGCATTTTTCCTTTAAAGACCCAGCAGAGGATGTACTTTCTGTGGCTTCTGAGGAAGTACGGCCTGCCACTGTTGAAGCAGTTCTACACAGCAGTCATCGGATCAGTCAGTGATCTTCCTTTACAGTCTTGTATGGTACTGCTACAAAAAAAGGACAAACTCCGACTGAACCCGACAATCAAAACTGCTGAAAGATTGTTGAAACCCCCCACTGACCCTTGGAGCATGCAGAAGCTCCTTCACTCAGGTATGTGCTACACAACAATGCAAACAAAAACAAGCACACATTCCAAGAGATTCTTCGCCCTTGCCATTAACTTCTCAAATAGTTAACCTACAATTCCATTATAATATGCTGAAATTTTGTCTTTGTTGTCACTTTGTTGTGGGTACTCATGGTCTTGAGTAGCATCTGCACTGTCTGCACAAACAACATTGTCCCAGATTATCTCAGACAGTAACTATAAACTACAACAATTGAAGTCTCCGCACCGTTTGCACAATGGACATTGGCTCAAAGTATTGTTCTATTGATAATTTCAAACTGCTCTAGTTGCTAGACCACAGGTGCCAACCAGTCAAAGATGAAGAACCACATTTTTTACTGTTATGGCAAAGAGCAACATCATACACACAGATCTTTGCTTGTGAATGACTGAGCAATTCAGGGAAGCTCCTTTAATACCCAATCATGCCACTCATCCTTTCCCAATTAGCCTGTTCATCTGTGGAATGTTCCAACCAGCTGTTTGATAAGCATTCCTCAACATGCTCAGTCATTTTTGCCACCTGTCCAAGATTTTTTAGAACATATTGCAGTCATAAAATTCTACATTCTGCCAATACCATGTTTTACAGATCTGCAAAACATCGTATTCTATTTTTATTTGTTTAACAACATCGCAGCTTCATTGGAACTGGAGTTGCACATTTATATAAAATTTACTTCAATGATTTTAGCAAATGGCTGCAATATGAGCAAAGAACTTAAGGGGGTCCAAAAACTTGTTGTACACTGTATGGTGGTGGTACACTTGTGCAATAATTCTTTACTGTATGTTAATCATATGGTTGTGTAAATGCTCAAAATAAAGTGGTTTTCCCAGGGGAGAGAGTTAGGAGCACTCACAATCAGACCTGGACCCTCTGAATCAAACAAATGATCATCAAATGAAATGTAAAGGCTTTGTTGTTTTCTTTAGTTTTTTTAATTTACTTAACCTGTTTGGCTGTTAACAGTTGCTGCTAACAAACTTATTGTACACAGTGACATATCATTTCTCGAGTCACTGTCAATCTACTTCATACAAAACTATGGAATAACATGGTTATGTTGTACCACCTAAAAAAAATGGTGCGACCAAATCATTGTCGAAGAACTCCACTGAAAAAGGTTGGTTGCATCGGTGCGCCTAATTAAAATGTTAGTGTAAAGCCCTGCATTGTAATGTATATCCACTGCCACAATGCAGTGTTTGGGAACTCCAGAAATATAAATTATAAAATATAATTTCAAGAAAAGTAGTGTTTTTGGATATGTGAATATTCTACCAGACAGCCACAAAACAAAAGATTTGAATGAACTAGTAGTACCTTTGAGGGGCAGAATAGGCGTCAGTGGTAGTAGCAAGACTGACAAGCAACTTGGTTTCCTGGGATGGGCTGTGGTTTGAAACATGGATGGTCTGTGGCTCCTCACTTGAGCAGCGTTTGGTTTCCAACATTGTGGTGGGACAACAGAAAACTCTCACTTTTCCGGAGGCCGCTAAAACCTTCGATGGAGGAAATGTTAGCCAAGTCAGTGGAGGTATGGAAATCTCTCAATTCTTCTCTAAGAATCAATCTATTGCAAATGTAAGCCTTCAAATAGCCTACAAAATAAGTCATAACAACCAATGTTCCCTCTAATTTTTTACGTGTCTGAGCAAACACACTTAGGCCGTGACCGCTTCTTTTGACCACTATGAGCAACATCAGACGTATGCACTCTGGTCAGATCAGTGTTATCCATTGAAGTTATTTGGCTCATTCAAAGATTCAGATTACAGCATTTACATTCCCATCAGAACATTTTTAAGAACAATTTTGTGTTTTTGCAAACTTACAAAATGTCAAAAACAAAAAATACATTACAATACAAATACATAACAAGCCAACTATTAACTATAAATTTGAAATGTCAGTTCCAACTTTGTTTCTTTTTTTAACCCACAATGATATGTCTGTTTTCCTTGGTATAAAACTTGCAAACTATCTTTCGTAATGCATGTTGAAAGCTGAATGACACTCCTAAACAGTTTTAAGGTTAATGTTATGTTGCCTCCTATATTTAAAATACAGAATTAGCTTTTTGGGCAATGTATCGTCTGTGCCTTCATCCTCAATCAGGCTGTGCCAAGGTGGAATTTTAACATTGCACATCATCTCATCCTGCACTTTTTACTCTGGCTTCAGACCAGACCTTTTGCACTCAAAAAGAGAAAATCTCATCCAATGTCACCACTTTTTCTTCTATTATTCACATACCCCGTGTTTGTAATTATGAGTGTACCTCTTTAAAATGGAAGGAGCCAGTATCAGGTTGACTAGGAAGAGTGTGTGGCCTGGTGTGGTGAGCAGCAGCTCTTTGTGAGAGGCAGTGTGCTGCCGTGTTTAAAACAAACAAACAAAAAAAACATGTCAGGCTGTAGTTCACTGCGCTGGATCTGTTTTCCTCTGCACCGAGAGTGTGCAACAAGGCAGTGGTTGACGCATCTGTATACACTTTCAATCCCAATAGCAACAAGTAAAACTTACCGATAAATCCGTCCTTACAGTCTCCTCATGTGATTCCTCTAAAATTCTAGATGCACTGTTCAAAGGTTTAACAGCAGCTATGGCAGACCGCGCTGCTCTCTTTCTTTTCTGGCCTGTATTCACGTGCAAAGGTTTCATAACAGACGGCTTCACATTCAATTTGGGCCGCACTGAAAAAGAAAAGTCACAGATATTTTCATCAAGAATATTTTTCTCTAAACTTTACAAAGCTTTGCTATGTTGTATATTCTTTTAAACAAAAGGTTCCACTGTCAGGTCCAGTTGATAAAATGGATTATCCTTCATATAATGAACTTAAAACTGTAAGGAGGTCAAGTAACCACGTACCTGTATATGAATAGAGGATTAGCAAGAAATGAAAGTGCAAGGTACCTTTTCTCTCGGTGGTGTGAGTTTCATCAGAAGCTGGAGTCTCTGCTGGTGGAAAGTGAAGGTTCTCTGGAGTTGTCTGGTTCACTGACAAAGGTGAAATTAAGCTCCTTGTGTTTTTGTACGAAATTTTACTGGAGCTTCCTGGACTCAGAAAGAGAGTGTCTTGCTGAGGAGTGGTATAGTTGCTCATATAAACCATGGTCCCGGTTGTGACGACAGCTGTTGGGTTGTTTAGAGAAAAATCCGTCTCAGATTTGAGAGTTTTCAGCTTGCGAACAGAGGCATTTGGGGTGGGTGTGACATTGCTACCACTCGGAATGCTCTGGGTGGGAAATGAAGACCCTCGATGTGGAAGACTCTCTCTCTCTAGCATACTACCCACTGATGGTTTTAGTGAAGGCTCTGCATAAGAAACCTGCTGGCTGACTGAAAGTTGCTCAGCCATTTCCTGCTTGCGGAGATGTTTTTCACGCATAATCTCTTCAAATGTTTTGACCTTGACAATCTTGGTGGAAGACTAGAAAGGCCAAGTAAATTATAGTTAAGAGAATTAATATCAATCAAACCACAATAAGCACAATATGCAGTAGGTTGAAGGTCACACCTCAAGAGATACAGGAACTTTTCTTGTCTTTTTAGTGTCCTCAACATTCTTCTCTGCTGCGATGTCACCTGCAGAATTCAATACAGACATCTTAGTATAGGATGGAAGATATTCACCTATATCTTTCTTATACTTTTCCTTTGATATACTTATATCCCTACTACAGTGGTGGGCAGAGGTGGGACTAAGTCAGTGCTTTCCAAGTCAGAAGGAAACCTCAATGCTTCACCCTCAAATCCAGAGTCAAGTCCCAAGTCGAGACAAGCAGGTCTCGAGTCAAGTCACAAATCCTAGACTCTCAGTTTCGAGTCCATCCATCCATCCATCCATGCATCTTCTACAGCTTTTCTGGGTTGGGTCGCAGGGGGAGTATCTTTAGCAGGGAAACCCCAACTTCCCTTTCCCTAGCCACTTCATCCAGCTCTTCTGGGGGGATCCTGAGGCGTCATGTCTTAGGGCATCCCAGGGTCTCTTTCCGGTGGGACGTGCTTGGAACACTTCATAAGGGAGGCGTCCCAGCCAACTAATCCTGCTCCTCTCAATGTGGAGCAGAAGCAGCTCAACACTGACCCCCTCCCAGATGACTGAGCTTCTCACCCTATCTCTAAGGAAGACCACGTACACCCTGCGGAGGAAACTCATTTCACCCCCTTGTAACCTTTCAAGTCATTTTAACAACACATTTTCAGTTAATTCTACGAAAATATGCTACTTAATTTTCCTCACTTTATTTTTGAAGTTATGTGAAACAGATGTGTCACAAATTAAATTTTGAACCCAGTAAGGTTACAATTTGACATTTTTATCAATCAAGTAATCTGATAAAATAATTTTGGTGGATAAATAGCAATTATGACTACAGTGTTCTCGCTACAATATGGTGCACTTTACGCGACCTCACTAACATGGATTTTTTTGGGTGGAATTTTTTTTTACAGTGTTGCAATTTTTTTTTTTTTTTTTACATCATATGAGTGCACAGTGTGTTCTGTCTCCTGATTTGCTCAAGGAAAACGGCGTTGTGTTATGAGTCATGATTGGCTAAGGGACTGTAGAGCATTGTCATTCAATTAATCTCCCCCATGCCACGTGTCCTGTACACTACAGAATGCCTTCAGCTTGCTTAATTTATATGATTGTTTGATGGTAGCAGCGTGGCTCTTGAATGCTGAAGAGAAAGAAGAGTTCACTTGTGTTGGGAAAGACAAGGAGAATGGACTAACACGTGATCACTTGACAACCATGGTGAGAATTGCTGATGAACTTCAGCGAACTGCACAAAACCTGTTGAATAGTGTGGCCTTGGTCATTAAATTAATGGATGGATTCTGACTTCAGCCCAAGTCATGTGACTTAAGTCCACACCTCTGGTAGTGGGTGAGCTGGTGCTGATACCAGCAGACCCGTGGAGAGGAAGGGTACACCCTCAAATGGTGAGCAGGAATTGCAAACCATATACAAGTCTCCTCTGAATGTATTGGAAATGCAAAGTCAATTTGTTTGTTTTTGCTGTATAGTGAAGACATTTGGGTTTCAGATCTAAAGATTAATATAAGACATAAGTTTAGAATTCAAACATAGATTTTATGGTATTTACATTTATATTTGATAACAGATTTAGTATAGAACACCTTCTGTTTGAACTCACCCACTCTTCAAGAAAGAAAAAGTATTGTAATGTGACTGTGTGTTGCTCAGGTGTTGTCTTTTCAATTTATTGCTTAAAGGTCAAATCCAGAGGGCCTATATTTTATTTATATATCACGAAAACATAGCTAATTTTTCATAAAAATATTTAAAACATTCTGAACACAGCAGAAATGAAATAAATTAGTGCCAGAGTGCACATTTTCTTTGTAATCCGAAAACCGAGGCACTGTTGAAGCTGCGTCCGTGTGATATCACACCAAGACAACCCCAGGAAACACAATGGCTTTCGATATAGACAATCATACATGCTGCGAGTGGGATCTAGAGGAGATAGACAGCAGTGATGAAGTTTTTATGGAATGCTCTGTGGAAGAGATAGGAACTGAAGAGGAGGAATTTTCTTATTCTTCCCATGTACGAAAAACATCCCATGTAATGTAATCCAACCATATATGTTCAAACCTCAGTTGACGAATGCAAACAAAAATTGAAACCTTCGGTATCATTCTGCATTGAAAGATTTAGCACGTATTTTAAATAATAAACCTAACACTTGAGAGCACACACGGCCGTAGTCGAATTTTAGGAAGACCTCAACGTCAACAGTATACTAACTTTATACAGTTTCCAAATTTCGTCACCTCCTAAACACAGTCATTGTGATTTGACGGGCGCACTTGCGCCGTGTGCCATCGCACTCACAAATGTGCACAGTTCAACAAGAAATATCACACGCAGAAAATTTGTCACGAGTAGAAATACATAGACATTCTCAGCGCACATGAAAACCAATCCAGTGCAGTGAATCACAGCCTGACTTTATTTTTTATTTTATTTTTTTTAAACAAGGAAGCTTACGTCTCCTGCTAGTTTACCTAACTTTTCAAGTGGTATACTCAATTAAAAACACCATTCACCCACACTCTGGCCAATGTAGAGCAAAGAGTTCAGCATGCTGCTTGTGTTTTCTCTCAATAATAATGGTAAAAGTAAAAAAAAAAAAAAAAAAAAAAAAAAAAAGAGATGGTCTGTTGCTTAAATGAATGTCGGTGATGTGTATAATAAAAGAAAAAGTGGTGAAAGTGGATGAGATTTTCTCTTTTTTGAGTAAAAAAGGTCTGGTCTGAAGCCAAAGTAAAAAGTACAGGATGAGATGGTGTATAATGTTAAAATTCCACCTTGGCACAGCCTGATCGACGATGAAAGCACACACAATAAAGTGCATAAATGTCTAATTCTGAATTTTAAATATAGGAGGCAACATAACATTAACCATAAAACTGTTTGGGAGCAACATTCACCTTTCAAAATGCATGGCCAAAGATATTTTGCAAGCAATAATTTAGTTTTAAACCAAGAAAAACAGACAGGGATATCATTGTGGGTTAAAAACTAAAAAGTTGGAAGCAACCTTTCAAAATCATAGTTCATATTATGCTTGGTTTAGTTAGCAATGTATTTTTTTTTATAATGACATTTTCACGAAAAATTTGCAAAAACACGTAGTTATTAAAAATATTCTGATGGGAATGTAAATGCTGTAATCAGAATCTTTGAATGAGCCATGTAACTTCAATGGATGACACTGATCTGACCATAGTGTATACGCCTGATGTTGCTCACAGTGGTCAAAGGGGCACTCACGCCTTGGTGTGTTTGCTTGAACGTGGAAAAAAATGAGAGGGAACTTTGGTCTTGACAATTTACAGGTGTATTTCAAAAACATTGGTAACAATAGAACCCTGATCCTAAACAATCAGTATTTAACCGGAAACACGTTAACTGTACTGAGCATGTTCGGACGTTATCCCAAAAGCACATGTTCTACGCTTCTGCACATACGGCAAAAGTCATCATCATCATGACCCATGTCAAACGAAATTCAGTTACACTAAAAAAAAAAATATGGGATATAACAGAAGTAATATTTCAGTATCTAACGATAAGTATGAGATTGTGATTTACTTTGACTTGATCGAAGTTGTAACGTTAGACTGGCCTGTCCATATATCTAAATACGAACGGTCATTTTCCCCCGTGGTACGCGTTATCTTGAAGTTGAAAATTTTTCCCCTCTAAATGTTTCAGGAAGATATAGATCTACTGCTAGCTTTCATCAATTGATTAAATTACCTCAGATACAGCTGCAAATAAATATTCGAACACCTGTCTATCAGACCTCTTAGTCTGCCTTTAAAACTTCAACTCCACTCCATGTATTATCCTGAATCAGATGCACCTTTGTGAGGTCGTTAGCTGCATACAGACACCTGTCCGCCCTATACAATCAGTAAGACTCAGACTTGTAACATGGCTAAGACCAAAGACCTGTCCAAAGATAAGAGAGACAAAATTGTCCACACAGCTGGAAAGGGCGACGGAGAAATTACCAAGGAGCTTGGCGGAAAAAAAGGTCCACTGTTGGAGCAATCATTAGAAAATGGAAGAAGCTTAATATAACGGTCAATCTCAATCAGAGTGGAGACCCATGCAAGATATCACCTTGCGGGATCTGAATGATCCTTAGAAAGGTGAGGAATCAGTCCAGGACTACACGAAAGGACTTGGACAATGACCTAAAAAGAGCTGGGACCACCGTATCCAAGGTGACTGTTGGAAATACACTAAGATGTCATGATTTCAAATCATGCATGGCACGGAAGGTTCCCCTGCTTTGACCAGCACATGTCAAGGCCCGTCTTAAAGGGCCACTGTCGTGAAATGCATGATTTTTAGTATGTTATTAATGAAAAAACGGCAGCCGACATGGACCCATGCGTTTCTTTCACCACAAAACATGATTTTGACGCATATGGATTTTTGTAACTCCCACCATGAAAATCCTTTCGAGAGATTTGTTTTCGAGAAGAAGCAGGAAGTGACGTACATGGCGGGACTGCGCTCCAGTGGACTCGTTTGTTTCTATTCGTTTTACCTCCGGGAAGGTAGCTTGTTGTTCCTTCGTGTGAGCCAAAATGCCAGCTCGTTGCACTGCTGGACATTGCTTGAACACTCGGGAGGATGGATTTACCCTTCATAAGTTTGCAAGAGACCCGGTACATCGTGAAAAATGGATTGCACGGGTGCAATGGACGAGAGCTTCGTGGGTTCCAAATGACAGGTAGGTGTGTATACAGCTACTAAAAAAATAATAGTTTGGGGCGGACCACGTAATCCGTCTCTCATAACGTAAGATCCGCGTACGTATAACAACCGTGCGAAATGTGTCGATGTGCACATCGGACAGCGTCGAGCTCACAGGCGAAGGCTGCTGTGTCGCCTTGCGCAGCCTTCGGGCTCGCAGACAGCGGCGGCTCTGAGAACGCTGCCGACAATGGCTCACTCAGCCGCGTGCGACGACAACGTCTAAAGCGCCCCGGATCGACGGTGTTATTCGTCACGTACTGCGGCGGCGATGAACAACGCCCTAAAAGCAGCACGGCTCAGCTCCATGATAAGCCACCTCGGTGCCGAAAATGAGCCACACCGGCCGGATGTGATGAGCCGCGATGGCTTATCTCCGCCGCGGAAGTGGATCGGACGGGGAGGCGGTTTGGCCGTGATCGCATATCATCTGAATATGGCTCGAAACAATAGGGTAATATTGCCCCGGTAACTTCACTCGGTTGTGTGATGTTCTCTTCTTCGAAAAGAGCTTCCGTGCCAGAAGGGGCGTGTTTGTCTCCCATAGTAGGGTCCACCGCATGTTTTCAATGGCGAATGTCCGGCCGACGTCACGGACAGGGGATGCAGCCAATATGGCAACCACTTGTATGTCGTTGAATGACATCTCCGCAACTTTGCGCATGGATGACGGGCTGTCAACTCATATTTATTTTTTCGTATAGACATTGAAGTGAATAATGTTATATGTATTTTTCATTACAATATCTATTTTAGAATGTTTATTGGGATGACACTTGACATTTGAGTTTGCCAATGACCATTTGGATGATACAGAGGAGTCATGAGAGAAAGTTTTGTGATCAGATGAGACCAAAATGGAACTTTTTGGTCATAATTCCACTAACCATGTTTGGAGGAAGACGAATAATGAGTTCCATCCCAAGAACACCAACCCTACTGTTAAGCATGGGCGTGGTAGCATCATGCTTTGGGGTGTTTTTCTGCACATGGGACAGGATGACTGCGGCCATGTATTGTGAGATTTTAGGGAACAACCTCTTTCTCTCTCTCCTCAGTCAGAGCATTGAAGATGGGTCATGGCTAGGTTTTTCAACAAAACAATGACCCGAAGCACACAGCCAGGAAAACCAAGGAGTGGCTCCGTAAGAAGCATATGAAGGTTCTGGAGTGGCCTAGCCAGTCTCAAGACCTACACCCATTAGAAAATCTTTGGAGGGAGCTGAAACTCCGTGTTTCTCAGCAACAGCCCAGAAACCTGTCTGATCTAGAGAAGATCTGTGTGGAGGAGTGGGCCAAAATCCCTCCTGCAGTGTGTGCAAACCTGGTGAACAACTACAGGAAACATTTGACCTCTGTAATTGCAAACAAAGGCTACTGTACCAAATATTAACATTGTTTTTTTCGGGTGTTAAAATACTTATTTGCAGCTGTATCACACCAATAAATTGTTTAAAAAAAATATTCATACATTGTGATTTCTGGATTTTTCTTTTTAGATTATCTCTCTCACAGTGGACATGCACCTACGATGAGAATTTCAGACCCCTCCATGATTTCTAAGTGGGAGAACTTGCAATATATCAGGGTGTTCAAATACTTATTTTCTTCACTGTATATATCTGTATCGATATTGTACTTACATTTAAAACAAGGTAGATACTTGTCAATACCAAACAATTGAACACGTACATACTCACTTGCTACCGAAGCCAAGTGAACGCTGAACTGGGTTTTCAAAGCAGTCCTCCTTGAAATTCTTGGAACATATTTCTGTCGATTTTGATTTGTAAGTCCAATGCGCCCGCTTTGTCTTCACAAACGTCTTCCGGCCATTCACGTAAACTGATTCCATCAGCGTTTGACGCAGAACAGCCGTAAACAACACACTTCCTCACCATCTTTGCTAGCTTTTTCAGTCTTAGGCTAAATGTTGTCTTGGCGTGACATCACATTCCGCGGAGTAACGGAACTTTGCAAATGTAAGTGACATTTTGAACAAAATCATTTCATTTCTGCTGTGTTGAGAATTTTTTTTATAATTTTTTAAAAAACTTTAGCTACATTTTTATAATAGACAAAAAAAACATTTCCTCTGGATTAGACCTTTAAACATTAGATGCCTATTTTGGGCTTTGAGTTTCACCTGTGAGTACTGCATTTGCTGTTCACAAAACAAAAACCAGAGAGCTGTGTACGTGAGAAAAGCAAACCATATTGAAATTGAGACAATAGGGAAACTTCGATGAGAGCTATTGCACAAACATTGTCTATAGCCAATACAATTTGGAATGTCCTGAAGAAGACTCTTGCTTGATTGAGCAATAAACAACAAACAGGTCACCCAAGTGTACTACATAAACAGCAGTGGACGAGAGAAACATTGTGAGAGCTGTGAAATAACATTCAAAAAATGGGTTAGTCCAATAGTCCATGACATCACTGCTAACCACTGGAGGGGTGAAGGTATCACAATCCACTGTTCGATGAAGACAGAAGAAATTTGCATGCCATCACCATAAGATGCAAACCACTCATCATCAAAAAGAATTGGAAGGCTAGATTGGATTTTGCAAAGGAAGTACAGAGATGAGCCACAAAAGGTTCGAAACAAAGTTTTATGGACTGATGAGACCAAGATTAACCTTGACCAAAAAGATGAAAAACTAAGTATGGACAAAAAAAGAATCTGCTTTGGATCCAAACTCACAAGCTCATCTGTGAAACATGGTGGTGGTAATTTCATGGCTTCACCCCCAGAAATTAAGAAATGCAAGAGGAAAGAGGCTGCGTCAAAGGCCTAGAAAAACCATTTCAAATGAAAAATGCAACTGTCTAATGAAGTCACCGACTGGCTTCATGAAGTTATTGCAAATGAGGTTTATGACACCACATATTAAATGTTACAGTGAAGATAAGTGTTTGAACACCCTGCTATATTACAAGTTCTCCCACTTAGAAATCATGGAGGGGTCTGAAATTTTCATCGTAGGTGCATGTCCACTGTGAGAGAGATAATCTAAAAAGAAAAATGCAGAAATCACAATGTATAATTTTTCAACGATTTATTTGTGTGCTACAGCTGCAAATAAGTATTTAAACACCTGAGGATAAACAATGTTAATATTTGGTACAGTAGCCTTTGTTTACAATTGCAGGTTTGCACACACTGCAGGAGGGATTTTGGCCCACTCCTCCATAAAAATCTTCTCTAGATTTTCTGGTTTCTGGTCTGTCGCTGAGAAACACTGAGTTTCAGCTCCCTCCAAAGATTTTTAATTGGGTTTAGGACTGGAGGCTGGCTCGGCCATGCTAGAATCTTGATATGCTTTTTACGGAGCCACTCCTTCGTTTTCCTGGCTGTGTGCTCCGGGTCACTGTCATGTTGAAAGACCCAGCCACAACCCATCTTCAATGCTCTGACTGAGGGAAAGAGGTTGTTCCCCAAAATCTCACAATACATGGCCGCGCTCATCCTCTCCTTAATACACAAAGCATGATGCTACCACCCCCATGCTTCACCATAGGGATGGTGTTCTTGGGATGGAACTCATCATTCGCCTTTCTCCAAACACAGTTAGTGGAATTATGACCAAAAAGTTCAATTTTGGTCTCATCTGACCACAAAACCTTCTCCCATGACTCCTCTGTTTCATCCAAATGGTCATTGGCAAACTTAAGACGGGCTTTGACATGTGCTGGTTTAAGAGGGGAACCTTCTGTGCCATGCTTGATTTCAACACATGACATCTTAGTGTATTACTAACAGTCACCTTGGAAACGGTGGTCCCAGCTCTTTTCAGGTCATTGACCAAGTCCGGTCGTGTAGCCCTGGGCTTATTCCTCACCTTTCTAACCATCACTGAGACCCCAACGAGGTGATGTCTTGCATGGGGCTCCACTGCAATTGAGATTGACCGTCATTGTTTAGCTTCTTCTATTTTCTAGTAATTGCTCCAACAGTGGACCTTTTTTCACCAAGCTGCTTGGCAATTTCTCCGTAGCCCTTTCCAGTCGTGTGGAGTAGTACAATTACGTCTCTTGTGTCTTTAGACAGTTATTTGGTCTTGGCCATGTTACAAGTTTGAGTCTTTCAGATTGTATGGGGTAGACAGGTTTCTTTATGCAGGTAATGACCTCATACAGGTGCATCATATTCAGGATAATACATGGCCTGGATAGACAGGTGTTCAAATACTTATTTGCAACTGTATCACACAAATAAATCATTTAAAAAAAAAAAATCATACATTGTGATTTCTGGACTTTTTTTCCTTAGATTCTCTCTCTCACAGTGGACATGCACCTACGATGAAAATTTCAGACCCCTCTATGATTTCTAAAGGGAGACCTTGGAATATAGCAGGGTCTTCAAATACTCATTTTCTTCACTGTATTCAATTGAAGTTAGTTTAGTAATGTCTGTTCCAAATACTTTTGCTCACTTGAAAAGTGAGTTGGTTAAAACAAAAGGTGCTCTGCACTGAAATGTTGAATATATCTAGATGTACAGTAAAACCCATCAAATGAAAGCTGGAATCCTCAACTTTTGTCTCTTCTTCATCTTATGATCTGAAACCCAAATGTCTTCAGTATACACCAAAAACATAGGAATTGACCTTGACGTCCAAACAGTTTTGAGGGCATTGTATAAAGAAACAACCATTCACACTTATTCATCCAATTTTGAGTTTACAAATAACCTAATAAACATGTTTTTCGAATGTGGTAGGAAGTCACAATCCACAGAGAAAACCCACACTGGAAGGCCAAAGCTGAACCCAAAACCTTAGAACTTTGAGGTGGAGCAGCTAACTACTTGTCTGGGTTTAAATAAAAGATTAGGATAAAAAAAAAAACAAAAAAAAAAAACTTTCATGTCCACATTGGTTTATTGTGCGGTACACAATGAAAACCTCTTACCCTGAGGGGTCCTTTTAACATTTTGCTGCCATCGTGGTTTCTTGGCACCATTCTCCTCTGTGTTGGCACTCTTGACTTCATCATATTGAATTCTCGCTGCCTTCTCTTTGCGGATCTCCTCTAAGGTTTTCACTCTAACCTCTGCTGTTTTTGGGCAATCAGGGACTTGCACTGATGGTTCATGCTGATATTTGCCAGGGACTTTGTCAGCTATTGTTTTCAATTTCTTAAGATCGAGGTTCTGTTCCTGCCGATACTCTTTTATTTTATTTCTTGTGTGGAGGATTTCAGTGTGAGGTTTGTGTTGTTCAATAGAATGTTCTTTGATACAAATTATTCGTTTTACAGCCTTGGGTGTCTGGATGCGAGCTGTCTTGGTTCCAGCAATTTCAATATCGATTGGAGGACGACAGTCTTTTTGGCTATGAGACTTTACTTCCTTTTCCATTCTTATTTCCTCTAGAGTTTTGATGCGAATCTGGTTAGGTGTCCCATTTGTTTCTGTGCTGGTTTCTGCTGCCAAAACAAATATACAGAAGCATTATTTAACAGGGATAACTACTACAAACTCGGACAACAGCAACAATCGACCTAATTAGCATAAAGGCCCCAAAAGTAACACTCCTCAAAGAGCCCTATGCAAATGCATGGCCACGCTACCGCAGCACAAACACCCATATTTTCACGACTCTAAGGCGCACTTAAAAGTTTTAAATGATCTGCAAAATGGATGGGTCGCCTTATAATGCGGCGCCATTATGTGTGCACCGAGTTCCAAAAGCTGCAAATGTTGTGACTTTGAAGAGCGTTCCACCTGACTTGCCCAGCTGTTAATTTCAGATACAGAAGATAAGGACTTTGATGAATTTGTGGATGAGGAGTAATGGAATGGGGAAAAAAAAAACGTGAGTACATGCATTGTTAAATACTGAAATAAAGTACAATCAAACTCACCATTTACATTGTGAAATACTTCAACAAAGTACAACCAAACTCAGTTTTCCTCCCATTGCATTTTTAAATAGAATGCATCCATTCTACCGTATGTTTTAAGATAGCGTACTGGGAGGCTGGAGGCGCTCCCAGCATGCTTTGTTCCGCTTAACGTACGTAAATAGCGTTTGAAGTGCATGTTTTGTGTCAATTATTTTTTTCACTCCAAGTGAGGATGGTCTGTTTAATGGTGACTTGCCTTCACTGGTCATTGCCGATTGAGCACCACCATGCCGGTGCCCAATAATACAGTGTGCCTTACGTGTTGAATACAGAAATTGCACCGGCAACTGAGACTGTACGGCAGCCAGCAAAGGAACTTTGAGGGTCAGATGGTGGTGGTGGCAAAAAGGATGGAATTGGCAATGGTGAACACTTACTTCCAGAAGAGACCACAACATAGACTGACCTACGGGAGGAAGAAGCACGCAGGTGCATTATATTTTGTGCAGACGATGTAATCTGAAGGGGGTTACTGACTGTAAGGTAG
This sequence comes from Syngnathoides biaculeatus, assembly GCF_019802595.1. Taxonomy (NCBI): domain Eukaryota; kingdom Metazoa; phylum Chordata; class Actinopteri; order Syngnathiformes; family Syngnathidae; genus Syngnathoides; species Syngnathoides biaculeatus. Next base: position 31,008,809 of record NC_084649.1, read on the forward strand.
TAGTGGGGGAAAGTGTAGCTCAACAGCATAGGATGGTGGTGTGTAAAATGGCTCTGGGAGTGGGAAACAAGATTGAGTAGGCAAAGGTAGACCAGAGAATCAGGTGGTGGAAGTTGAGAAAGGAAGAATGTTGTGTGGCTTTTCAGAAAGAGGTGAGACAGACTCAAGATGGGCAGGAAGAGCTCCCGGAAGACTGGAATACTCCGACCAAGGTTTTCAGAGAGGCAGGCAGGAGAGTACTTGGGGTGTTTTCTGGTAGGAAAGGTGAGAAGGAAACTAAAATACAGGAAGTAATTCAAGGAAAGAGATTAGCGAAGAAGAAGTGGGACACGGAGAGGACTGAGGAGAGGCAAAAGGAGTACATTGAGATGTGACGTAAGACAAAGGTAGAGGTGGCTAAGGCTAAAAATTAAAGAGGCATATGACGACATGTACAACAGATTGGATACGAAATAAGGAAAAAATGACTTCTACTGGTTGGCCAGACAGATGGATAGTGATGGGAAGGATGTGCAGCAAGTAAAGGTGATTAAGGATAGCGATGGAAATATATTGACTGATGCCAGTAGTGTGCTAAGTAGATGGAAAGAGTACTTTGAGAAGTTTATGAATGAAGAAAACGAGAGAGAAGCAAGAGTAGAAGAGGTAAGCGGGAATGACCAGGAAGTGACTTAACCTTCTTCAAGAGACTTACTACACTCCAGATGGTTGTAAGCCATACAGGGTACACCCCAGACTGGCTGCAAACCATCCACCCATCCAATTTCTGAGCTGCTTATCCTCACTAGGGGTGCAGTAGTGCTTGAGCTAACCCCAGCTGCTATGAGGCAGGAGACAGGGTACACAATGAACTGGTTGCCAGCCAATTGCAGGGCACATTAAGACAGACAACAGTTCCACTCACAATCACACCTAAGAGCAATTCAGAGTGTCCAATTAATGCATGATTTTGGGATGTGGGAGAACACCGGAGTGCCTGGAGAAAACTAACACAGGCATGGAGAGAATATGCAAACCCCACACAGGGCCCGGGATTGAACCCTTGACAGCTTCGCAACCGTGCCGCTGGTTGCAAACCACAAAAATTCACTCATATTCACACGAATTGGCACTTTAGAGTCTTTGTTGAAGACTTTTGAATGAACCTAACGTGGATGCTTTTGGAATGTGGGAGGAAACCTACACAGGCACAGGGAGAGCATGCAAATGCCACACAGTAACGTCGGCATCCACATTAAATTCCACAACCTTTGAACTGTGAGGTGGATGTTGCTAACAACTGCAATAATAAGCGAATTAATACAATGAAGAAAATAAGTAGTTGAACGCTATATTGCAAGTTCTCCCATTTATAAATCATGGAGGGGTCTGAACTTTTCATGATTGGTGCATGTCCACTGCGAGAGAGATAATTTAAAAAGAAAAATGCAGAAATAGCAATGTATGATTTTTTTTTTATGATTCATTTGTGTGATACAACTGCAAATAAGTATTTGAACACCTGAAAAGCCAATGTTAATATTTGGTACAGTAGACTTTGTTTGCAATTACAGAGGTCAAATGTTTCCTGTAGTTGTTCACTAGGTTTGCAAATGCTGCAGCAGGGATTTTGGCCTACTCCTCCATACAGATCTTCTCTAGATCAGACAGGTTTCTGGGCTGTCACTGAGAAACAGTGAGTTTCAGCTCCCTCCAAAGATTTTCTATTGGGTTTAGCTCTGGAGACTGGCTAGGCCACGCCAGAACCTTGATATGCTTCTTATGGAGCCACTCCTTGGTTTTCCTTGTTGTGTGGTTCGGGTCATTGTCATGTTGAAAGACCCAGCCACAACCCATCTTCAATGCTCTGACTGAAGGAAGGATGTCGTTCCTCAAAATCTCTCAGTACATGGCCGGGGTCATCCTCTCCTTAATACAGTGCTTCGTCCTATGGCATGTGCAGAAAAACACCCCCAAAGCATGATGCTACCACCCCTATGCTTCACTATAGGGATGGTGTTCTTGGGATGGAACTAATCATTCGCCTTTCTCCAAACACAGTTCGTGGAATTATGACCAAAAAGTTCAATTTTGGTCTCATCTGACCACAAAACCTTCTCCCATGACTCCTCTGTTTCATCCAAATGGTCATTGGCAAACTTAAGACGGGCCTTGACATGTGCTAGTTTAAGCAGGGCAACCTTCCGTGCCATGCATGATTTCAAACCCTGACGTCTTAGTGTATTACCAACAGTCACCTTGGAAACGTTGGTGCCAGCTCTTTTCAGGTCATTGACAGAGTCCTGTCGTGTAGTCGTGGGCTGATTCCTTACCTTTCTAAGGATCATTGAGACCCCACGAGGTGATATCCTGCATGGGGCTCCACTCCGATTGAGATTGACTGTCATGTTTAGCTTCTTCCATTTTCTAATGATTGCTCCAACAGTGAACCTTTTTTCACCAAGCTGCTTGGCAATTTCTCTGTAGCCCTTTCCAGCCGTGTGGAGTTGTACAATATTGTCGCTGGTGTCTTTGGACAGCTCTTTGGTCTTGGCAATGTTACAAATTTGAGTTTTACTGATTGTATGGGGCGGACAGGTGTCTTTATGCAGCTAACAACCTCACACAGGTGCATCTGATTTCGGATAATACATGGAGTTGAGGTAGACTTTTAAAAGCAGACTAACAGGTCTTTGAGGGTCAGAATTCTAACTGATGGATAGGTGTTCAAATACTCATTTGCAGCTGTATCACACATATCGTAATTTTTTTTTTTTTTACATCATACATTCTGATTTCTGGATTTCTCTTTTTAGATTATCTCTCTCAGGGTGGACAAGCACCTGCGATGAAAATTTCAGACCACTCCATGATTTCTAAGTGGGAGAACTTGCAATATAGTAGGGTGTTCAAATACTTTTTTTTTTTTCCCCACCTTAACCATAAGTTTGAGATTTACTTTGACTTGATCTAAATTCTAATGTTAGTCTACTCTGTCCATATTTAAATGCGAACGGTCATTTTCACCCGTGGTACCACGTTAACTTGGAAGTTAAAACATTTCCCCTCTACATGCTTTAGGAAGATACAGATCTTTCGCTCGCTTTCATCAATGGATTGATAATAGATAGTGCTGTAAATTACGATAGATTAAAATTATTTGATTATATGAATACTTAATTTTGAAATTGTATGTCTATTGACCTCTTTAAAAATGTCTGTCTCCATCTGTGCAGTGTCAAAAAATTGTGATTATGGTATTAAGTAACTACATACTCGGGTATAACAACTCAGTAAATTATTTTGAAGTCTTCCATCCCTAATCACACCCACAACTTTATATCTGCGGGCATGACTGGTTGACCCCACCCGTAACTTTATATCAGTGGGCATGACTGACTCCACCTGTACATTTTTCAAATGTGAGTGACTGAAACAATTTCCAGCCACATCACTCACAATGTTAAGATTGACACATCAGTCAGGCCTTCCAAAGATGACAATCTTGTGTTCCTAAAAGTGTCTGAAGGAGTTCATTTCTCAGCACATGAACTGAATAAATGGAAGGCATACTTAAACATTACAGGAAGTGCTATTATGTAGTACCGTATTTTCCACACTATAAGGTGCACCGGATTATAAGGCGCACATTCAATGAATGACCTATTTTAAAACTTTTTTCATATATAAGGTGCACTGCATTATAAGGGGCATCGAATAGGTGCTACAGTAGAGGCTGGGGTTACGTTATGCATCCATTAGATGGAGCTGCGCTAAAGAGAATGTCAACAAAACGGATAGGTCAGTCATACTTTATTAATAGATTTCAAACCAGTGTTCTGACAACTCTTTTTGCTCCCAAAATGAATTAACAGCTCTATGGAAGTAAGTTCCACCAGGATTTGAATTTGAAATGCCACAGAAAACAGGATTTGAATTTGAAAATGTAAAGTGATCACATTTTCAAAAGTTGTATTTCAGTGTAACTTTTCAATGTTAACAATTCAACTGGCTACAATTCGTTGTCTAAAATTAGTCCCGTGATGTCACCTACTAAGAAAGTGTAGCTGAATTGGCTGCGTGTTCGGTTCTGACCTGAAGTAACCCTGCTTGGTGGCAAAGATGGTGAATTTTAGACAGCAAATCGTAGCCGGTTGAATTTCACATAGCAAATTTTAGCCGGTTGAATTTCACACAGCAAATTTTAGCCAGTTGAATTTCACACAGCAAATTTTAGCCAGTTGAACTTCAGACAGTGAATTGTAGACAGTTCAATTTTTAACATTGAAAAGTTACACTGAAATACAACTATTGAAAATGTGATCACTTTACATTTCAAATTCAAATCCTGTTTTCTGTGGCATTTCAAATTCAAATCCTGGTGGCACTTATTTACTTCCATACAGCTGTTTTATTATTTTCCCCGAGGTAAAGTCAGTGACATAGTATTGTAGTAGTAGTACAGGAGTCATTTTGGAGTCTTCACACAAACATACAAATAGAAATGAAATGGCACACTTCACGCAGTCATCTATCCCAGCATGCACCGCACGCTACTTCTACAGGGGAAAATGGAGTTGGCGGCTGCTTAGTTGCGAGACCTGTTGCGCCTCAATATTGATCCTTATATAAGGCGCACTTGATTATAAGACGCACGGTCGGCTTTTGAGAAAATGAAAGGCTTTGGGTGCTACTTATAGTGCAGAAGATACAGTAATTCTTTGCACTTCTGTGTATTCCTTTTAAGCGCTATACTACAAGAAATTTTTTATATTATTTGACTATTTATTTGTTTTATAGTATTTTATTGTTCTTTATTTTATTCAGCAGACTGTATTAAAAAAATGGAAAAAATATTGCAGAAAACTACCATTGATTTCAGGTTATTTCAAGGAAAAATGTTTATTTTTCTTTATATTCACTGACTATCACAGTCAACCCTAAGATGTAGTTTGTCGATTCAACTTTGTATTGTACCTCATTAAATTGTCCACATATATTAGAGCTCCATGATATTTTGTTTGAGCATTGTCATTGCTATGTTTGTATGCACATTAGTCACGTCACAAGGTCTGCTGCTATGTTGGTGTTTTGTAGCATCCAGTGAATCAGCTAAAATATAAAAAGTGCCCAGCAGTGGGACCTGTTTGGACATTGTCAAACGATAAAAAAATCTACCCCAGCTACAGTTCCTATTTAACTGTTCAGAATGAAACTAGCCAAGCATGGGGCATTTGCATGAGTCTGGTAGGTGTTTTGGGGATGCCGCATAAATTGCAGTGAATGTTATTTTGTAATACAGTCCATAATTTCCTATGGATAATGTGCAATGCCCTCACCCCCCAAAAAAATGTCAAAATGTGATGGTGCACATTACACAAAGGAATAGTGGAAAATGGAAAAAGAATTAAATAAATGTAATTAAAAATGTATGCTGCTATCTAGTGGTTACGAAAAGCGGAACACTTTTCTAATATGCTCGTGCCACGTAAAGGCTATGATAAAGTCTATGCTTTCATTACAATTCAACAATATATGCACAGTTCTAAACATCCCTAAACAAACAAACATGTCTTGGCAGAATTTAAGTATTTTTCTTTTTGTGTACGACTGATGGCTTAAAAATAACCATAATTAATTTCTTTATGGTTATATTTTGGTTAATGTTTTTTCTTAAACGCTTGACTGCTTAATTTGAATCTTAGTCTAAAATAAAGCTAATTGTGTTTCACCTAGCCCTTGATGTTTTCTTTCCAGAATTGTACCCACAAAGTCTGACTGGGTAATCAAACATATGAGCACAAGTGTCCTTTCTCATTTACGAAATAAAAGTACGACTGTGAATTTCAAAATAAGAGTGAGTAAATAAAACGAATTACATGTTGAAATAAAGTGCTTAAATTCAGAATAATTATTTGAAATGACTAAAAATACAGTTACAGTTTCATTTTGATCATATGGGTAGAAAAAATCATGCATTGTAAAAATACATTATACATACAGTAGTTAACAGGTTACCACATAGGTATCAGAATGCTTTCGTGAAAACACTGTACAATAACACTGCAATCATGTGAGTTTATGTTTTGTTATATAACAGATCAATTATTGTTACCATAATCAGACAGAGGTGCAAGGAATGCAAAATTATTAATGTCTTTTCATCAACGTTCCTATTATGTTGCATCTTTTCTTTTTTGCAGTCCGCATTAAGGACAAAAGTCCAGTTTTTGTTTTCAGTACTTAAAAAATAATTTGAGCAACAATGTAGGATGAAAGGTGCAGCTGGATTCTAGATTGGTCTGAATGAGTGGTAAATATTAAGAAATAAAATGCCAGTATTTTGAGGAAACTAGGCCATAAGCAAAAAAAAAAATAAAAAAAAAATAAAAAAAACCTATGTCCTAGATCATTTATGGACCAATAAATTTAGTTCAAAATGTTAAATTATGGACTTAAACTGAACTTTTAAGCAGTTCGCAGAGATAATTCACTTTGACAACAGATCAATGTATATGTCATAGGTAAAATTAAAAAAATAATTCACATTTTTTTCCAATATGGTGTGGCCTAATGGTTGTATATCAGGGGTGCCCAGACTTTTTGACCCCAAGATCTACTTGTCAAGCATCCAGCCTGCCACGATCAACATGGGTTGGGTGGTCACCAATCATGAAATAGAATGACCAAATCACAAAGATCTACCCACTTCAAAAATGCAAAACGTATTTATTTTTAAGTATATTGACGATTCTTTACGTGTAAATGTATGTTTGTGTGCCTTGCATAACTGCATGAGCCAATATTACACACCATAATTAACTTTAAACATTTTTATATGACAAAGTTCACTTTGATGATCACTAAACACCATCCGAATGAAAATGCAAACCTGGGCTGTGTCACTTACGTCAGTGGATTCGTCCAACTGCAGTGAGAGAAAATCTCTTGCTTCGGTGATTGCTCTGCGGCCAATTTTAGTTTGGATTTTAGTTTGTTCACTTTTCTCATTCTCAGCTTGCTTTTCGGCAGAATGTCGGTGTCATATTTTCCATAAACAGTTCGAAAATGCCATTCCACATTTCACTACACTGGCAGATGAGGCAAACGCACTTAAAAAATGACACCGTGAAAAAAAAGTCCGCCTCCCATTCCGTATAAAAGGGATACTCATGTTTAAGATTTCTTAAGCGAGAGCCTAAAATGGTGGGTGGGGGGAGACTCACTGACAGCATGTACATGCGCGGTGAGCTAAAGTTAAAAAAAATATATGGCTGATGTCTTTTCTTCCTTTTCTCTGCAAGCCGTCGCGATCGACTGAAACTGCCTCGCGATTCACGCATTCAGCACCCCTGGTGTATATAATGGCAGGTTTGGTGAGAGTTCATATTCTTTTTCATTTTACATTTTCCCCACTTAATAGGTCAAAAGACAATATTCAGGTTTGGCTAAACAATAGCTAGAACTCTTGCCTCTGTAACAAATGATTAATACTTTGTTGTAGAGGGGGGGACAAAAACATAAGGAGCGCCAAACATTTATGTCCCTGGCTTCCTGAAAATATTATTGTGAAGAGTAACCGACCACTTCCAGCTAACTGACTGGCTAAAAGACGGGAAAAAAGCCAAGTTTTCGTCAAAATAGAATGATACTCCAATGATGCTTAGGACCGCATCCTCTTGGACTGGAACAACAAATTTTGCTTCCTCTGAAAACAGCGAAAGTATGATTATAAAGATGATTCTATGAAAATTTTAAATTTGAATTAACGTAAAAAGAAACCGGTAATCTGTATCTCTGGTTCATGGGGTTGCTAAGCAAACAACGTAATGTTTTGTGCACTTGATATTTCTTACCTGGTTGACTGACTGCAACAGGAGCAGCAGGCAGTGTTAGTCTTTCCTTAATCGACTTCATAGCTGATGAAGAAAACAAATTCTAATTAAGATGAGCAAATAATTCGAAACAGAGTAAAAGTTTATGAATCTATAAATTATTGCCCTGACTGGCATCATTCTGCATAACAGTAAAAGTGCCAGTACCTTGAGAACCTACTTTACTTTTGACAATGCTTACCTTTCTGATAGGGTGTTTGCACTTTTTCTTCTTTCACATATCTACCCAAACGCTTTGCCAGACTGTTTTTCATAGGACCCTCCTCATATATTAGACCTACAATGGAACAAATTCATAGATTAAGTGGGTGTGAGTGCAATGATCAAGTTGTCAAGATGGAGGAAAAATGCTAACATACAAGTGGGGTCCCTCTGTCTACCAAGCCTGTTCGCAACAGTGCTTTGTGATCTCAAAGTTTCTTCAAAGACAACCTTTTCTGAGAAAAAGAAAATTTAAATAGGTCATTTTTATTGCAATTCATCAATGTGAACACCGGGCCAATTAAAATGAATTTCTATGTTGAGACAACAGTCTTCGTCTAATTTTGCCATGTGATGGTTTTTATGTCTTGATTGGTCAAATTATTCTTTTCTGACTGTTGACATGAAAACCTTAAACAAACAAGACAGACATTGAATGGATTAAAAAAAAACACTAAAAAAAATAGAAATTTAAGTATGTGCATCAAGTTTCAAAATGGTCAAAAATTATAACAATAATTCGTTCACATTCCAGGTGATGTGGTCGTGCCACTACAGTGAAGAAAATAAGTATTTGAACTTCTTTTTTCCTTTCAGCTTGTCTGTTAGGGGTCCCCACAGCGTGTCATGTTTTTCCATCTAAGCCTATCTCGTGTATCTTCTTCTGTAACACCCAGTGTCCTCATGTCCTCCCTCACAATATCCATCAACCTTCTCTTTGGTCTTCCTCTCGCTCTTTTGCCTGGCAGCTCCATCCTGAGCACCCTTCTACCAATATACTCTCTCGTCGCTGAACATGTCCAAACCATCTAAGTCTGCTCTCTCTAACCTTGTCTCCAAAACATCTAACTTTGGCTGTCCCGCTAATGAGCTCATTTCTAATCCTATCCAACCTGTGCACTCCAAGCGAGAATCTCAGCATCTTCATTTCTGCTACGTCCAGTTCTGCTTCCTGTTGTTTCTTCAGTGTCACCATCTCTAATCCGTACATCATGGCCGGCCGGCCTCACCACTGTTTTATAAACTTTGCTCTTCATCCTGGCAGAGACGCTTTTGTCGCATAGAACACCAGACACCTTCCGCCAACTGCTCCACCCCACTTGGACCCGTTTCTTCACTTCTTTACCACACTCTCCATTGCTCTCTATTGTTAATCCCAGGTATTTGAAGTCATCCATCCTCGCTATCTCTTCTCCCTGAAGCTTCACTCGTCCTCCGCCCATTACATTCATGCACATATATTCAGTTTTACTTCGGCTAATCTTCATTCCTCTCCTTTCCAGTGCAGGCCTCCATCTTTCTAATTGTTCCACCCCCTGCTCCTTGCTTTAAATAAGTATTTGAACACCCTGCTATACTGCAGCAAGTTCTCCCACTTAGAAATTATGGAGGGGTCGACTGTGATAGAGATAATCTAAAAAAAAAAAAAAAAAAAAAAAAAAAAAAAAAAAAAAAAAAAAAAAAAACAGAAATCGCAATGTATGATTTTTTTTCTACGATTTATTTGTGTGATACAGCTGTAAATAACTCTTTGAACACCTGTCTATCAGCTAGAATTCTGACCCTCAAAGACTCGTTAGTGTGCCTTTAAAAGACCACCTCCACTCCATGTGTTATCCTGAATCCTAAATGGAAAATCTTTGTAAGGAGCTGAAACTCTGTGTTTCTCAGTGACAGCCCAGAAACCTGTCTAATCTAGAGAAGATCTGTGTGGAGGAGTGGACCAAAATCCCTCTTGCAGTCTGTGGAAACCTTTGACCTCTGTAATTGCAACCAAAGGTTACTGTACCAAATATTAACATTGGTTTTCTCAGGTGTTCAAATACTTATTTGCAGCTGTATCACACAAATAAATTGTTGAAAAAAAAACATCATACATAATGATTTCATGATTTTTCTTTTTAGAGTCTCTCTCTCTCTCTCTCTCTCACAGTGGACATGCAACTACGATGAAAATTTCAAACCCCTCCATGATTTCTAAGTGTGAGTATATAGCAGGGTGTTGAAATACTTGTTTTCTTCACTGCAAGACCGTCTGAAAATACAGTCTTTCAAAGACCTGCACTGACGTGGTACGTTGCTGCCTCCCAGCACAACATGCCAGACAAGAAGTGTACCATCAACACTGGGTATAGTGGGGATGAGGCATGACCTCAACTAGGGATATTGTGAGTCGATGAGGAGAATGCTTCGAAGACTTCCTCAATTCCACCAACACGTCTTCCCATGAGGAAGCAGAGTTTGGTTTGTCTGACGCGGGGCTCTTCTATCTCTGGGATTGAGATCACAGACGTGGTTAAAAAGCTTCTTGGTGGCAAGGCCCCGGGGGTGGATGAGATTTGACCGGAGTTCCTACAGGCTTTGGATGTTGTGGGGGTGTCCTGGTTGACACGCCTCTGCAACATTGCATGGACATTGGGGACAGTGCCTCTGGATTGGCAGACTGGGGTGGTGGTCCCCCTTTTTAAGAAAGGGGACCGCAGGTGTGTTCCAACTATAGGGGGACAACAATACTCAGCCTCCCTGGTAAGGTCTATTCAGGGGTGCTGGAGAGGAGTTTCCGTCGGGAAGTCGAATCTCAGATTCAGGAGGAGCAATGTGGTTTTCGTCCTGGCCATAGAACAGTGGACAAGCTCTACACCCTTGGCAGGATCCTCGAGGATGCATGGGATTTCACCCAACCAGTCTACATATGTTTTGTGGACTTGGAAAATGTGTTCGACTGTGTCCCTAGGGGATTCATCTGGGAGGTTCTTGGAAGTATGGGACACCAAACCTCCTGATATGGCTGATATGGGTTGTTCAGTCTACCTACGAACGGTGCCAGAGTTTGGGTCGCGTTGCCGGCAATAAGTCAGACTCATTTCCAATGAGCTGGACTCTGCCAAAGCTGCCTTTTGTCACCGATTTTGTTCAGAATTATTATGGACAGAATCTCTCGGCGCATCCGAGGGGTAGAAGGTGTCCGGTTTGGTAGCCTCAGCATCTCTGCTCTTTGCAGATGATGTGCTTCTGTTGGGTTCTTCAAGCAAAGATCTCCAACACTCAGTGGAGCGGTTCACAGCAGAGTGTGAAGCAGCTGGGAAGAGAGGATCAGCACCTACAAATCTGACACCATGGTCCTCAGTCTGAAAAGGGTGGCATGCTCTTTCTGGTTCGGGGATGAAATCGTGCCCCAATTGGAGGAGTCTTATGATCTTGGGGTGTAGTGAGGGAAGAATGGATCCAGAGATCGACAGGCGGATCGGTGCAGGGTCTGGAGTGATGCGGAATTTGTATTGGTGCGTTGTAAAGAGGGAGCTCAGTCGAAAGGCGAAGCTCTCAATTTACCACTCAATCTACGTTCTTACCCTCACCCATGGGCACGAGATGTGGGTCGTGACCGAAAGAACAAGATCTTGGATACAAGCGGCCGAAATGAGTTTACTCCACAGGATGTACGGGCTCTCCCTTGGAGATAGGGTGAGACGCTCGGTCATCCGGAAGGGGCTCAGTATCGAGCCACTGTTCCTCCGCATTGAGAGGAGCCAGATGAAGTGGCTGGGGAATCTGATCCGGATGTCTCCCAGACGCTTCCTTGACACGTATCTCACCCGACCTGGGTTTTATTGGATACCTAATTGAGGTTGAAACTAGTTGTCCTATGCCTGCAGCTCAAAAACACCCCAAGAGTATAATGCTGCCAGCACAATGCTTCTCTGTTGGGACTGTATTGGACAGGTGATGAGCCACACATATTGCTTAAAACAGGGGTCACCAACGCGGGGCCAGTGAGCGCACAGTTGCCTGCGGGGACCACTTATAGAGGCATGGTCTAAAAAGGTCACAAATTGTATAATTATAATTAATTGTGCTTTAAATTTTCAAACTGACTTGCTTACATTAATTAAATTTTAAAAATAAGGTATAACATTAAGCAGTGTTCCCCAACCTTCTTCGCACCGCGGACTCGTTTGGAGGAGGCATTTTTCTCATGTACCATATATGTATTTATAGATTTATAAAGTCTAAGGAGTTTGGTTATTTTGGAAGTGTGCCACAAAGAGGTCATGTAGCCCTTCATATGATCGATGCTCATGAAGTAGTGCTCAGCCTCAAAAAAGTTGGTGAGCCCAGTCTTAGAATTAAGATCACAGTTCTATCTTGGTCTCATCAGACCAAAACTTTTGTTCATCCCCATCTAGGAGTCATTTTTATTTTTTTTTAAAAGAAAACGCTTCGTGGGCTTTGTTCTTATTCCGGACGACAGTGCAAAAGGGTTAATAGGCCGTGCCAGTCTGTGTAGCATTTTTTTTTTTTAAACTATTTCCAAACACGAGCCATGCCAGAGTATAAACTGTATACCGTATGCACTGGTACGTTGTAAAAATTAGATATTCCCACAGAAAGACTTTGTAAAATGGCGCAAACGTAACAGAAAAGTATTTTATTCAACCTCCTCCTGAATCTTCCAAATCAAATCTAAAATATAAAACATTTGGACTACCCTAGAGAGGGATGGCGTCCCCACTCACTAAAAATTCATCTCAATCCCAAAGAACTGTGAATATTTTTACCTTCTTTTGATGAATTAAAGGGTAGCCAGATGGCTGAAATATTATTTTCTTTCTCCCTATTTAAAGAAACATCAGCACTCTCAGCATTCATGCCCACTTTTAGGGATTTCCTCAGCCGGATATCCTCCAGGGTCCTCACTTCAATGTGTGATTCTTCTGTCAAGTAACACCACTTTCACTGAGCACCAATAGGCATTGAAGAAAATTTTAGCTACTTAGTCGCAATTTTTATCTTTTACTGAACTCACCAGGCTGGCATCTTTTTCTTGGGGAAGGGCCCTCTCCTTCCTCTGAGAATTGGTCTGGAAGCACAAATACATAAAAGCCATATTGGGGGGGGGGGGGGGGGGTAAATTGAAAATATACTAATATACCAACAAACTACTGGGCCTGACTTGACATAATACGAATATATGGAAAACCAAATTTTCTTGTTTGGGATGTAATAATGTCTCAGTAAATGTTAAATAGGAATTAAAATCATTCTTTGACATTTTTCTGCCAAGAGACCTGAAATCAAGCCATACGAAATTCTCAAGGTCATCTACAACACTAGCGAAGATCTCCATCCTCCCAAGCTATCACAGCATGCTCTCACAAGTGGGTATTGTGAACCAGTGATTTCCAAACTTTGTGGACATACTTTACAATTTAAAAAAGGTCCCTGCACTCTTACAAAGAAAAAGGTCACAAAGGGTGGATACATTAATGACTAGGTAGAGCACTTCCGGGCGGCACTGTCGCGCAGATGTAAAGCGTTGGCCTTAAAGTTCTGAGGACCGGAGTTGAAATCCCGGCCCCACCTGTGTGGAGTTTGCATGTTCTCCCCGTGCTGGGGTGGTTTTCTCCAGAAGTTCCGGTTTCTTCTCAAATTCCAAAAACATGCATTCAATGGAGACTCTAAATTCCCCCGAGGTGTGATTGTGAGTGCAGCTGTAGTCTGTCTCCATGTGCCCTGCGATTAGCTGGCAACCAGTTCAGGGTATACTCTCCCTTCTGCCCGATGCCAGCTGGGACAGGCTCCAGCACTCCCTGTGAACCTAGTGAGGATAAGCGGCTTAAAAATGGATGAATGAATGGATTGATAAGAGTAATTCCTGCCACCAAATAGAGTAGCCTTTATTTGTTCTGTAGGAGTCTGTCTCCATGTGCCCTGCAATTAGCTGGCAACCAGTTCAGGGTATACTCTCCCTTCTGCCCGATGCCAGCTGGGACAGGCTCCAGCACTCCCTGTGAACCTAGTGAGGATAAGCGGCTTAAAAATGGATGAATGAATGGATTGATAAGAGTAATTCCTGCCACCAAATAGAGTAGCCTTTATTTGTTCTGTAGGAGCGGCACAGTGGTTCAGCTGGAAAGCATTGGCCTCACAATTCTGAGGTCCCGGGTTCGATCCTGGACCCGCCCGTGTGGAGTTTGCATGTTCTCCCCGTGCCTGCCTGGGTTTTCTTTGGGCACTCCGATTTCCTCCCACATCCCCAACACATGCAACATTAATTCGACACTCTACAGTGGAGAAAATAAGTATTTGACCACCCTGCTATATTGCAAGTTCTCACACTTAGAAATCATGGAGGGGGTCTGAAATTTTCATCGCAGCTGCATGTCCACTATGAGAGGGATAATCTAAAAAGAAAATGCAGAAATCGCATTGCATGATTTTTTTAACGATTTATTTGTGTGATACAGCTGCAAATGAGAATTTGAACACCTGAGAAAACCAATGTTAATATTTGGTACAGTCGCCTTTGTTTGCAATTACAGAGGTGAAACGTTTCCTGTTCACCACGTTTGCACACACTGCAGGAGGGGGGGTTTGGTTTCTCGAGATCAGACAGGTTTCTGGGCTGTTGCCAAGAAAAATTGAGTTTCTATTGGGTTTAGGTCTGGAGTCTGGCTAGGCCACACCAGCACCTTAATAATATACTTTTTACGGGAGCCACTCCTTGGTATTCCTGGCTGTGTGCTTCGGGGTATTGTCATGTTGAAAGACCCAGCAATGACCCCCAAAGCATGATACTACCACCCACATGGTTCACAGTAGGGATGGTGTTCTTGGGATGGAACTCATCATTCGTGTTTCTCTAAACACAGTTAGTGGAATTATGACCAAAAAGTTCCATTTTTGTCTCATCTGACCACAAAACACTCTCCCATGACTCCTCTGTATGATCCAAATGGTCATGGGCAAACTTAAAACGGGCCTTGACATGTGCTAGTTTAAGCAGCCAGGCAACCTTCCATGCCATGCATGATTTCAAACCATTGTATCAGTGTATTACCAACAGTCACCTTGGAAACGGTGGTCCCAGCTCTTTTCAGGTCATTGACCATGTCCTGTCATATAATCCTGGGCTGATTCCTCACCTTTCTAAGGATCATTGAGACCCCACAAGGTGATATCTTGTATGGGGCTCCACTCCAATTGAGTTTCTCTCCGTAGCCCTTTACAAATCTGTGGAGTTGTACAATTTTGTCTCTGGTGTCTTTGAACAGGTCTTTGGTCTTGGCCATGTTACAAGTTTGAGTCTTACTGATTGTATAGCAGGCATGTGATTTGACTGAATGAAAAAAATACTGAAAAATAGCCGGGGGGCTGGGGGCTACAAGCATGATCAAAGGATGATCACCAATTTTAATGTACAAGATTTATAAATTGTATTATGAATGAAATATATCTAGTATATCTATAAATAAATGCTATTCCGTTTTCAAAATGTACACATTCATTATTTAGGTGCATACCGTTACCCCCAAAAATTACAAATTCAAATACAAATTCAACTAAGTAAACTACTAACAGTGAAACTAAATTTAATTCAGATTGGCGTCATGGCATGCAAGCATGCTTTCATAGTGTATATATTGTATCCATTCAAAAACGTTTCAATTCTCGTTTTTGTGAATGATTGAAATGTATGAATTAGACAATTATTACTGTCATGTTTTGTTATCAGTAAATAATACAGACATTTTTATAACTAATTGTTTCTGAACTCTCACCATGTGTCTGAACAAACACATTAAGCCCAAGAGCGCCCTCTTTGACCACTGTGAGCAACATCAGACATACACACTGTGGTCAGATCAGTGTCATCCATTGAAGCGATGTGGCTCATTAAGGATTCAGATTACATCATTTATATTCCAATCAGAATATTTTTAAGAACAATTGTGTTTTTTGCAGACCTACAATGAAAATGTCAACAAACAAAAAAATACATTGCTAACCAAACCAAGCCAACAATAACTATAAATTTGAAAGGTCGCTTCCAACTTTCTTTCAATTATTTTTTTTTTAACCCACAATGATATCCCTGGGGGCACGGTGGTTCAGATGGTAAAGCGTTGGCCTCACAGTTCTGAGGTCCCGGGTTCAATCCCGTACCCGCATGTATGGAGTTTGCATGTTCTCCCCGTGCCTGTGTGGGTTTCTTCCGGGCACTCTGGTTTCCTTCCACATTCCAAAAACATCCAACATTATTCGGACACTCTAAATTTCCCTAGGTGATTGTGAGTGTGGCTGTTTGTCACAATGTGGCATGCGATTGGTTGGCAACCAGTTCAGCGTGTACCCTGCCTCCTGCCCATTGACAGCTTGGATAGGCTCCAGCACTCCCCGCAACCCTTGTGAAGATAAGCGACGAAAATGAATGGATGGATGATATCCCTGTCTGTTTTTCTTGGTGTAAAACTGAATTATTGCTTGCAGAATAGCTTTAGCAATTCATGGTGAAAGCTGAATGATGCTCCCAAGCAGTTTTAAGGTTAATGTCATGTTGCCTCCTATAGTTATATATATATATATTTATACAGGGTGGTGGACAGTGTTTGTAATTATGAGTGTACCACTTCAAAACCCGCAGGGGGCGGAGTCAGGTAAACAAGGAAGTAGAAGTAGTCTGAGCAGAAGACCTTGTGTTTCCATTGTGCAACAAGTGCGCAGTTGCATTGGTCTGAAATTTTTATTTTTTTTTTGGAATCTGTCTGGTATGGGGTGGACAGGTGTCTTTACGCAGCCAATGACCTCACACAGGTGCATCTGATTCAGGATAATACATGGAGTGGAGGTGGACTTTTAAAGGCAGACTAACAAGTCTTTGAGGGCCAGAATTCTCGCTGATAGACAGGTGTTCAAATACTTATTTGCAGCTGTATTACACAAATCGTTAAAAAAAAAAAAAAAAAAAAAATCATACATTGTGATTTCTGGATTTTTCTTTTTAGATTAATCTCACAATGGACATGCACTCACGATGAAAACGTCAGACCCCTCCATGATTTCTAAGTGGGACAACTTGCAATGGAGTAGAATGTTCAAATATTTATTGTCTATACTGTAAATTGCCCGTCAGTGTATTTGTGAGTGCGGCTGTTTTTCTCTATGTGCCCTATTAGCTGGCATTCAGTTCAGGGTGAACCCTGCCTCCTGCCAGTTGACAGCTGGGACAGGCTCCAACACTCCTGCAACCATTATGAGGATAAGGGGCTAAGAAAATGGATGGATGTTCTGTCAGTCACTGATATACATTGAGGAACAAACACACATTATTTATTTTCCTTTCAGCTTGTCCCGTTCGAGGTCACCACAGCATATCACCTTTTTCCATATAAACCCATCTCCTGAGTCTTCCTCTCTTAACACCAACTGGCATCATGTCTTCCTCACAATGTCCATCAACCTTCTGTTTGGTCTTCCTCTTGCTCTTTATGCCTGGCAGCTCCATCTTCAGCATCCATCTTCCAATATATTCACTCGCTCGCCTCTGGACATGTCCAAACCAACTAAAGTCTGCTCTCTCAAACCTTGTCTCCAAAACATCCAACTTTGGCTGTCCCTCTCATGAGCTCATTTTTAATCCTATCCAACTTGCTCACTCCGAGCGAGAGCCTCAACATCTTCATTTCTGCCACCTCCAGTTCTGCTTCCTGTTGTCTCTTCAGTGCCACCGTTTCTAATCCGTACATCATGGTCGGCCTCACCACTGTTTTATAAACTCTTTTATAAACTTTGCCCTTAACCCTAACAGAGATTCTTCTGTCTTATAACACACCAGACACCTTCCACCAGCTGTTCCAACCTGCTTTGACCAGTTTCTTCACTTCCTTACCACACTCACCATTGCTCTGGACTGTTGACCCCAAGTATTTGAAGTCATCCACCCTCGATATCTCTTCTCCCTGGAGCTTCACTTTTCCTCCTCCGCCCCTCACATTCATGCACACATATTCTGTTTCACTTTGGCTAATCTTCATTCCTCTTCTTTCCAGTGCGTGCCTCCATCTTTCTAATTGTTCCTCCAGCTGCCCTCTTCTTTCACTGCAGATCTCAATGTTATCTGCGAACATCATGGTTCAAGGGGATTCCAGTGTAACATCTGTAAACCTATCCATTATCACAGCAAACACCAAGGGGCTCAGAGCTGATCCCTGATGCAGTCCCACTTCCACCGTAAATTCTTCTGTCACACCTAAGGCACACCTCACCATTGTTCTGCTGCTGTCATACATGTCCTGTACTATTCTAACATATTTCTCTGCCACACAAGACTTATGCATGCAGTACCACAGTTCCTCTCTTGGTACTGTGTCATAGGCTTTCTCTCGATCCACAAAGACACAATGTAGCTCCTTCTGACCTTCTCTGTACTTTTCCACTTGCATCCTCAAGGCAAAAAATGCATCTCTGGTACTCTTTCTAGGCATGAAACGATACTGTTGCTCACAAATACTTACTTCTGTCCTGAGTCTAGCCTCCACTACTCTTTCCCATAACTTCATTGTGTGGGTCATCAACTATTCCTCTATAGTTCCCACAGCTTTGAATCTCGCCTTTGTTTTTAAAAATGGGAACTAGGCCACTTTTTCTCCATTCTTCGGGTATCTTCTCACCCCATTATTCTGTTGGTCAAAAACTCTCTCTCCAAATTGCTTCCATACCTCCACAGGAATGTCATCAGGACCAACTGCCTTAATGTTTTTCCATTCTCTTTTGTGCCTTTCTAACTTCGTCCTTACTAATCATCAAAAACTCCACAGCCATCTCTCCAAATTGCTTCCATACCTCTACCGGTATGTCATCAGGACCAACTGCCTTCCCATTTTTCATCCTTTGTAATGCCTTTCTGACTTCCCCCTTAGTAATCATTTCCACTTCCTGGTCCTTCACACTTGCCTCTTCCACTCTTCCTTTTCTCTCATTTTCTTCATTTATCAACTTCTAAAAGTATTCTTTCCATCTATTTCGCACACTACTGGCACCAGTTAACACATTTCCATCTCTATCCTTAATCACCCTTACCTGCTGCACATCCTTCCCATCTCTATACCTTTGTCTGACCAACCTGTAGAGATCCTTTCTCCTTCTTTCGTGTCCAACCTGGTGCACCTGTCGTCATATGCCTCTTGTTTAGCCTTTGCCACCTCTACCTTTGCCCTATATCGCATCTCAATGTATTTCTTCCGCCTTTCAGTCTCCCACATCTTCTTTACTAACATTTTCCTTGTAAGACTTCCTGTATTCTAGGGTTCCACCACCAAGTGTCCTTCTCCCCTTTCCTACCAGAAGACACACCAAGTACTCTCCTGCCTGTCTCTCTGATCACCTTGGCTATAGTAGTCCAGTCTTCCGGGAGCTCCTCCTGTCCATCGAGAACCTGTATGAACACTTTCCGAAAGTGCCCCCATAGGGCTGCATTGAGGAACAAAGACACATGATACCTTGTAAATATTTCTGGGAGAAATTATATAACATTCTATAATATCCCACAGCACAACAGAACAGCGCTTTTGGTACATTAATGTGCCCCGACACACTGGTTGAGAATCACTCTTCTACACAGAGGTAACCAATAAGAAAGGGGGCGGTCTTGACAAAATAGGGACAAAGCGGATACAAAACTGGGTCAAACAGAGTCACTCTTCTACATCTAAATACCCAAAATACAGTGCAGTAATACTTTTGCGAAAAAAATAGACAGTAAAACCTATTTGAGTTGCTTTAAATTTTGAGGTAAAAGCATATGTCCTTTTTAAAAAAATAATTGTTTCTCAAAGATGTAATTTTAAAAAATGAATACAATGAATGAATGAAACACTAAAAAAACAGAAAACTCACCATCTTCATCCTCATCATCATCTACTGGATTAATAACCACTGGTGGATGAGTAGGACTTGGGACTGGTTCCTGGTTTTCATTCTTCATGACACCTCTCAACTGGGGATTGGCTACAGTAGGGAGAGGAGTAGCTGGTTGGGAGGAAAGCTCATCATGGAGCAGTTCATCATTCTGACTTTGACCTGGGAGAATTTTATTGATCATTTTAGTGAATATGACAGAGTTGAAATGGTCTTGAGTTTATAAGCATAAAGGTTTCCTGTTTTAAACTCACTTTTGTCAGGTGGGATAAGAATGCCATCAACATAACGTGCCTTTTCATGGAAAAAGGCGCAGTGTGGTTTCTGGCAGCCAGCTGGATGGGTCTCCCAATAACATGCTATTTCCTTCCTATTTTTCTGTATTGGTAAAAGAGTAACAAAATGTAACAACATGAAGAATGTTTGCTTTTCTAAAGAGCATGAAGAATGGTCTGATCATATTCTTACTCCATCATTATAATAATATCTATTAAGGTCCCTAGCTCAAATTGAACTGTATCAGTCGGTAAAATGGGAATTGTATGAGATTTTTTTTAAACTGACTAAATATGTTAAATAACAACAACCATTGTATGGATTTACAGTCCCCTCCAAAAGGCCAAGGTCAATTCCTTAGCTTTTATTGTTCACTGTAGACATTTGGGTTTCAGATCAAAAGATGAATATGAAATTAAAGTTCAGAATTCCAGCTTTTATTTCGTTGTATTTACAGTGGGTAGGAAAGTATTCAGATGCCCTCAGATTTTCACTTGTTATATTTCTGTCATTTGCAAAAAACTTTTTTTTTTTTAAAACTCAATGAACATACAGCACCATACATTGACAGATAAAATACAAAATTGAGATTTTAGATTAAAAAGGAAAACTGAAATATCACAATCATCAGTATTAAGACCCTTTGCCTAGTGTTAAGTAGCACCACACATCTGACCGCATAGATTCTTTTCACTAACGTCACGCCGACCACGTGTTTGTTTTGGATGGCAAGACGGTGTCTACATATCATGGCTAGGAAGCAATAAATGTATACTGTAATGTTTTGGATATGGTTATCTTTTATCTTGAAAGTCCTTTGACAAACAAACACTGTAACCAGAAATGATTGAGGCACTGGCGTGAGGAATAAAGAAAGAAGAAAGAAAGAAGAAGCCACGTGATACTCGAGAGTATTGTGTCGACGTCAGCAGGAGAGGTAGGGAGGGGCGACATAAATATCACCCTATCACCCACGTTAAAAAGTACAGTTGGACTCAGATGGTGTCAGAGTGACGGAAGTATAATTACGGACTCACGGGAAAGAAATAAAAAAAGGAGCTCACTGGGGGAAAAAAAACAAAGAAGCCGAGTCGTTCAGTGCTTCAACTCATCCAATCTACCAGACGCATGGCGGAGATTCAAGCAACACGCCGAACTCACGTTCACGGGACCACTTAAAAACAGAGGTGAAGAGGAAAAGTACAGTTTCCTCCTGCCGTGGATCGGCGAAGGACGGGATTTCAGCAATACATGGACGAAGCTGTTGCTAAAAACTTATTACAAAAAGTTATCTGATTACCTTATTCCGAAAGCAAACCCCATATTTGCTAGATATAAGTTTCACGAGAAAGCGCAGGGTAACTGTGAGTTATTTGAGCACTTTGTGACAGAACTCGAACTGTTGCTTAAAGACTATAACCAAACAAACAGTGATGAGATGGTCAGAGACCGTATACTTTTTGCTACCAACTCACCGAGTGTTTGGGAAAAGTTACACAGCCAGTGGCCGGAAGGCACACTCGAAAAAAGTCATCGGCATAGCCTGCTCCCAAGTGTTAGCAAAAGAGCAGCTAAATGCTATGGCTATCGACAGCCACGAGGTTCACGTTATCCACCGCGAACCTGGAAAGCAAAGTTTCACTGCGGGTGCGAGGAGGCATATTGACACCCCAAAGACCTCCATAAAGATATGTAACAAGTTTGGAGGATACCACAGTAAATTAGCTGAATGTCCAGCAAAATGTACACAGTGCCTGAAGTGTAAGACCCCTTTTTCTGTCTGTTCTTACAACCATAAGCCACACAATGAAATACCATGATGAAAAGGCCATAAGACGCTTATATGCAAGACAATATTCACAAAAAGGTCACTAAAACACGCGAGTTGTATTGTACTTTTTCCGTCCAGAGGGCGTGGTGAACAAAATTCATGTGACTCATGATGTCACATTAAAAGTATCTATACAGCCACAAGTCTCTTTGTAAATGATGTATTTTTTTTTTTTTTTTTTTTTTTACACTTGGATTTGGAAGTACTCTGCCATTCCTATTTGTCACCAGATCTGTCAGGTTGGATGGTGAACATTGGTGGGCTGCCATTTTCAGGTCCCTCCAAAGATGCTCATTTGGGTTGAAGTCAGTGCTGTGGCATTCAAGAAAAGTCACGGAGCTGTTCTGGAGCCAATGTGTGCTTCGGCCCTGAGCACTCTGGAGAAGGTTTCTGTTCAGAATATCCCTGTACTTGGCTACATTCATCTACCCTTCGATTAAAATCACTTGTCCTGTCCCTGCAGCTCAAAACCACCCCCACAGCATGATTCTGCCACCACCATTCTTCACTGTGAGGACTGTATTGGACAGGTGATGGAGCAGTGCCTGATTTTCTTTGCATATACCGCTTAGAATTAAGGCCCAAAAATTCTATCTTGGTCTTGTCAGACCAGAGAATCTTATTTATTACCATCTAGGAGTCCTTCTGGTGTATTTTAAAAAAAACTCCACGAGGGCTTTTGTGTGTCTTCCACTGAGGAGAGACTTCCATTAAGCCACTCTGCCACGAAGCCCCAACTGGTGGAGGACTGCAGTGATCGTTACCATATTCCAGATAACAGCACACACGGGTTAAAAGGCTGTGCCCATGCTGCGTAGCGTTTTTTTACACGAACCATGCCGGAGTATACGCTGCACATAAACTGTATACTCCATGCACTGGTACGTTGTAAAAATTGGATATTGACACAGAAAGGCTTTCTAAATGTTCATTTACATACCTTGTTTCCAAACAGTAACTGGAATAGCAGTAAAATGGCTCAAACATAACTGAAAAGTAATTTTTACTCACCATCCTCCTGTGAAGCCCCACTAAAGTATTGGGGTTGAACGGCCTCAAAAGTCTCATATTTCTCACATTCAGTCTCAGTCACGCTGAATGTCATTTTCATCTCAAGTTACCATTGAGGTTGTGCTGGTCATAGCACATCGCATTCAAACCTTTTAATCACTTAGAATCAGAATCAGACTCATTGGCCAAGTACATAACACACTAGGACAGGAGTGGGCAAACTTTTTGGCTTGGGGGCCACATTGACTTTTCAAATTTGACAGACGGGCCTGGTCAACACAAGATACAATACATGTAAAAATCTGCATTTGTTAACAGTACATAGCAAACAAACAGGAAAAAAGCATTGAAGGATTAACATACCTTTTAATGAGAACAGTGTTGTTGATCACCCATTTTAGCCAGTGCATCAAAGTCTGGTGGAATTTCTGTTGTGGCAATTCTCAGAACAGATCTGAGGTGTTCATCATTCATCTGGGATCTGTGGGGTGCTTTGTTGGTGTTCATCACACTAAAAGTCTGTTTACACACACATGTAGAGCCAAATAACACCAGCATCCTCTGTGCCATCTTCTGGATGTTTGGAAATTTGGCTGCACTTAATGAAGCATAAAACTCCTCCAGTTTCAGGGAGTTGAACTTGTCCTTTAACACCATGTCACATTGGGGATCAATCAGTTCCAACTGCAACTCCTGTGGCGCCGTTTCCGGGTCGCGTGAGAAGGGACATGACATCCGCTAAAGTGCCCTGTCAATTTTTCCAAAAAAAATCACAAAACCGACGGCAGAATTCCTCATGCAGGTCACGTCACGGGGCCTCTTTTAATGTAGCCAGTGTGGGGAAATGAGCAAATGACTTGATTGACATTTGCTTCGAAAATAAATCGAGCTTGGTTTTGAAGGCTCTGATGTTCGCTTGCATTTCATGAACAAACTGGTGTTTCCCTTGTAGCGTCACACTCAGCTCATTCATGTGTGTCAGTATGTCCACAGCAAAAGCTAAATCACAAATCCAATCTGTGTCATTCAGCTCAGGAAAATTGACAGTATTGTCAAGTAGCTTCAAAAATGAAATAATATCCTGTTTGAGCTCCCACACACGTTGACATACCTTTTCCAAACTTAACCAGCGGACATTACAACGGTAAAGTAAATCCGTGTGATCAACAATGGTGAAGTCCCCTTGCTCGAATAAAGTTAACAAATTTCACAACCGGCTTCACTACGTGGTCAAGCTGCAACACTGATTTACTCCGTGCTTCTTGGTGAATTATGCAGTGTAGGAAAATTACCCCCTGCTCAGGGTTGTCCTCTTTCACCCTGTCCTGAATTCTCTTGAGTATCCCAAATATTTTTCCTGTCAGATTTGGTGAGCCATCTGGGGTAATGTTGGCGAGCGTACTCCACGGTAACTTGTGCTTCTGTATGACTGCTGACACGCTGTTAAATAAATCCTCTCCACGTGTTTTTCCTTTCAGGGATTCCATATCCAGAAACTCCCCCGTTATCTTGAAATTCTCATTAATCCCTCTGATAAAAATTAAAAGCTGAGCGCTGTCCTTTAAATCATGGCTTTCGTTCAGTGCCAAAAAATATAATGTAAATGCCTCCGCTTTTTTGTTTAGCTTGCTAGTTAAGTGTTCGTCAATTACTTCAACATGGCGAGTCACTGACCTGCACAATAAGCTAATTTTTTCGAATTTGTTCTTGCTCTCAGGACATAAAATATTTGCTGTCTCTACCATGCACTCCTTAAGAAACTCCCCTTCGGAGAAAGGCTTGCTGGCTTTTGCTAGTTTGAATGCCAGTAAATAACTTGTGTTCGTGCTTGCTTCTTGGATGGAAGTTGCTCGAATAAAGGTGTTTTGGTGAGCCTGCAAGCTAGCTACCAACCTGTCAGCGGTAGCTGTACGTTCTCGTGTTGAAAGGTTGCTGGCGTAATTAGCATGCTTCGTGGTAAAGTGACGGCTGATGTTGTACTCTTTTTAAAACTGCAACGGTTTCTTGGCAAATAAGACATACAGCCTTGGACCGGACTTCAGTGAAAAAGTACATAGGTGTCCATTCTTTGTTAAACACCCGGCACTCACTGTCAACTTTTCTTTTCTTTGACATTGCTGTAGATGGGTTCTGATCTGACCAGTAGAAGAATAGCAATAACTGGAAATGGCCCGGGCTCCGTAACATCAATACACTGCGCCTACTGCGCCACCTGGTGTTGAAATGCCTGTCATTGCAAGTCAAATGAAATAAATGCAATCATTCACATCAAACCTTAATTTTGTACAAATCTTCGGCGGGCCGGATTAAAAAGACCCAACGGGTCGGATGTGGCCCGCGGGCCGTAGTTTGTCCACCACTGCACTAGGAATTTGTCTCTGGCAATCGGTGCTGCCCTGGTTCGACCTTGATGTCAAGTATTGAAAAGTAGAAAAAACAAACAGGACAAAGGACAATAGATATTCAATTAATAGGGAGCTATTCCTTATAAGAGTCACAAGATGTAGTCTTCAAGCATTTCGAGCAGTTTGGAGTGCGTCAACATCCCACATTATGTTAAGCTTATACAGAGTGCCCTGACCCGTTGTAAAGTATATATTACTCATACTAATACTTTTTGAACCAGCAGGATCTAAGGGTGTGTCAAAACAACCGCACAAGGGAGAAAATAGGTTTGCTGATCAATAATTTAATGACTTCATTGCAAGAGGGGAAAAAAACTGTTTGAATGCCTGCTAATTTTGATTTGCACTGATCGGTACCACCTATCCAAAAAAGATCCTGTCCACTCTGTCTGTGTGTGTGTGTCTATATATATATAAACCCTATTCCATTAAACCCTGCTCCTAAACTTCAAGCCTTACTCCCTTTCCACTTGCTCTCTTGGATGCACAATACACACACTATATCAACCTTTCTTCTAATTATCATGTCATCTAACTCCTGAGCTTTTCTAGTCATAGGCCCAACATTCAAAGTCCCTACACACAGTTGTAGGGTCTGTGCATGCCTCTTCTTTTTTTACCAATTAAGCCACTTTCCTCCTCTTTTCTTGTCTTCGACTTACATTATCTGAATTTCGACCTACGCCTTGCAGATTAAAAGTGCCGGGGGGCGGGCGTTGTTAACCCGGGCCACGACCTATCCGTTATAGAATTCGTTTGATGAATGCTCATATATGTTTGGCAGTTTTATGCCAGATTCCATTCCTCCCGCAACCTTCAGCATTTATCCGGGCTTGGGACCGGCTTACAGGACACACAGGAATTGTGCCCCCCCTTCGGGCTACAGATAGTCAAAACAAGCAATCAAATAAAGTCAGCACATAAGATACACAATTCACATACTACCTAATCTAAGTTAAAGTCAGATAAAAGCAATCAAATCAAACACAGTCAGCACATAAAGTACACAAAACACATACTACCTGTGTGAAAATATAAAAGGACATGGCGATTTAAAGGATATGTGGATGGAAGGAATTCAAGCCACTATGGCCCTCACACTCTAGTAGTTGAAGGTTGAGTCCACGTTCGATGTTTGGTCCTCGTTGTATACTCTACGTAGGTAATGTAAGTGCGCTACACTAACTCAGGCTGAGCACCTTCAATGCGAACGATACGGCACCAATTTGGGTTCTAAGATGTACCAAGGTAAGACTTGTTAAATTTCCTATAAGTCCTCACGGCCCTCGTCGTACAAGTTTTGAAGTTACTCACGTTTGATGTTTCTTCAACAGCACGGTTTGAATACAAACGCATCTCGTAGTTAGCCAGCAAAGCTAAGGTGGTCTGGGCCTTGAAGCAAGTTTAAGTTGACGTTTCTACTTGCCCAACTTCCTACTAAGTACTCACGGTCCTCATAAACAAAACATAGGTTTTGCCGGTCGTGTAAGTACTAACGTTTGATGTTAAATAATAGTTCAGCTCAGTTAAATTTTAGAATAGACGCGTTTTGTTGTTCGCGATCTAGGCTAGGCTAACTTGGGCCGAGCAGCTTCAACGCGAACAATACGACTCCAATTTGGGTACTAAGATTACAAAGATCATGATTTTAGTCCACTGAAGTCGTCACCAGGAGCGTCCCACGTCAACTATACACAACATTCAGTCCAAATTCAGTAGGATTTATTGAAATACGATCGGGCTGGCCAGAGCCTCCTGTTTAAGCTCCTACCAGTTTGGGGATCGAAAGCAAAAGGTCATTTCAGGCTTCAAACATAAATATATATATATATATATATATATATATTGTCAAGGATCACCAACAAGCGGGACATTATCGTGGAGTGGAATAAAATTTATTGGATACTTTAATCTCTAACAAATAAAAATCTGAAAATTGGGGCGTGCAATATTATTTGGTCCCTTTGTATTAATACTTTGTCGTGCCACCTTTTGCTGCAGTTAGAGCTGCAAATCACTTGGGGTATGTCTCCATCAGTTTTGCGCATCAAGATACTGAAATTCTTGCCCATTCTTCCTTGCAAAACAGCTCGAGCTCATTGAGGTGGACTGGAGAGCGTTTGTGAACAGCAGTCTTCAGCTCCACCCACAGATTCTCAATTGGATTAAGGTCTGGACTTTGATTTGGCAATTCTAACACCCGGATACGTTTATTTGTGAACCATTCCATTGTAGATTTGGCTTTGTTTTGGATCATTGTCCTGCTGGAAGATAAATCTCTTTCCCTGTCTCAGGTCTATCGCAGACTCCAACAGGTTTTCTTCCAGAATGGTCCTTTGTTTGGCTCCATTCATCTTCAGGCCCAAACCACTACCGTGTTTGGCAGTGGGGATGGTGTGTTCAGTGTGATGAGCTGTGTTGCTTTTACGCCAAACATTTTTTGCATTGTGGCCAAAAAGTTCGATTTTGGTTTCATATCACAGAGCAGGTACATTTATACGGAGACTTGATTACGCACAGGTGGATTCTATTTATCATTATCAGTCAACATTGGATCATTCAGAGATCCTCACTGAACTTGCAGAGTGAGTTTGCTGCACTGAAAGTAAAGGGGCCAAATAATATTGCATGCCCCACTTAAAGTGGGGGTGACATCTGTTTTATTGAAAGGATCGGTGCTGGTCGGCGCTCAGGAGACAAAGACGACACTCAACAAAAGACCAACGTTCCCAAATGCTATTTAGCCTCAATAACTGGTATATTTATTTCGACCAAATGCAAGTTCTCAAAACACAGTTGACATTGCGTGAAATCAATCATATGATCCCCTTACCTATGCCGAGAAGGTGGAGAGCCGTTCACCCAGGTAGAGCTCCGCTTGTCAACCAGCTGGGCGTCCGTACGAAACCCGCAGCAGACTCTACCTGTTTATACTCTGCATTTCTCTATTATACTTTTCAGTTGCGTGCGAGAGAAAGGGCGGGTGGCCTACCCGTCCCACCTGGCGCCGCAACGTGTTTCCTGATTTACTATTGACACCTAAGTGTGTCCTTCAGGCTCTGAAAAACATCTTACGCAGCCATAACTCTCACGACATCCCACAACAATGTTCGTCTTTGGTATGCATGCGAACAAGATAGTGAAACGGTCCAGACGTCTTGACCAGAAAAACAAGTGATGCGAAAAACAAGTGAGTTTATGTATGCGAACAAGATAGTGAAAAACAACTTATATAACCATGGTTGCACAATACATTCGGGTATTCAACGGTTATGGGAAGCATCACTAATTAACACTCCTCTCAACATCCCTATAAACATTCTAAAATAGATATTGTAATGAAAAATACATATAACAGTATTCACTTCAATGTCTATACGAAAAAAAAAGTGAGCGGAGAGCACGTCATCCATGCACAAAGTTGCGCAATTGAGTGTCCCTCAACATCAAAGTGGTCGCCATATTAGTCGCGTCATCTGTCCTTGACGTCGTCACTTCTGCCGTTGAAAACGCGCAGTGCCTGCTACTATGGAAGCCGAACAACAGAGATATTCGTATTTTTCCAACGCCCCTTCTGACATGGAAGCTCTTTTCGACACAACCGAGTGAAGTTACCGGTGCAATATTACACTATTGTTTCGAGCCATATTCAGATGATATGCCATCACGGCCAAACCGCATCCCGTCCGATCCACTTCCGCAGCGGAGATGAGCCATCGTGGCTCATCGCAGCCGGGCGGTGCGGCTTATGATGGAGCCGAGCGGTGCTGCTTTGTGTTCACAGTTGAGCCGGCGTGCTTCATGCTCGCACGAGACAGAGTAACGCATTCTCGGCTGGGTTCTTCATAGCCACCCTCGTCACAAAGGCCGACGTGCAGACTTCGCGGAAGATGTGAACGCCGAACGCGGTGCCGGTGTGGCTGAGTTTCGGCCCGCCGTGCTATATAAGGAGGGGGTGGAGCCGAGCTATGTTGCAGGCTGAGTGAGACATTGTTGGTTGGGCGACACGCACATTGACACATTTCATACACGGATCTTTTGTTACGTTATGAGAGAGACCGATTACGTGGTCCGCTCCAAACTATTATTTCTTTTAGTAGGTGTATGCGCACATCAACACATTTCATACGCGGATCTTTTGCTACGTTATGTGAGAGACCGATTACGTGATACGCACCAAACAATTTTTTTTTAGTAGCTGTATACACAACTACCTGTTATTTGGAACCCACGAAGTACTCGTCCCCTGCACCCGTGCAATCTATTTTTCACAACGAACAGGGTCTCTTCCATTCTCCCGAGTGTTCAAGCAATGTCCAGCAATGCAATGAGCCGGCATTTTGGCTAACACGAAGGAACAACGAGCTACCTTCGCGGAGGTAAAACTAATGGAAACAAACGAATCCACGAAGGGGCGCCAGTCCTTTACGTCACTTCCTGCTTCTTCTCGACAACAAATTCCTGAGAGGATTTTCATGGCGGGAGTTACAATAAGCTGTATAATGTCAAAATCATGTTTTGTAGTGAAAAAACACATGGGACCATATTGGCTGTGGGGTTTTCATTAATAATATACCAAAAATCACCCGTTTGATGACACTTGAGCTTTAAGTTTTTTTATTTGTTAAAAAAGTATAAAAATCCAATAAATTTCATTCCACTTCATGATTGTGCCCCATTTGTTGTTGATTCTTGACAAAAAAAATTAAATTTTATATCTTTATGTTTGAAGCCTGAAATGTGGCAAAAGGTTGAAAAGTTCAAGGGGGGGGCAAGTACTTTCACAAGGCACTGTATATTTCTTACTGTATATTTCTCCAAAACGTCAGCATAAATGGGGCATTCTCAGATGTGTAAATTACCCATCCTATTGGCACTAACACAGCCTATACCATTTCCAAAAATAATTTGAAATGTGGACTTGTCAGGGCACAGAACACTTCTCCACTATGCATCAATCAGTCTACCTTCCAGCAGGTAAAACTAGTATAAACAGACGAGACCACTTGAGTGCGCTACTCCCCTCTAAGTCATTTCCTGCTTCTTCTCGAAAACAAATCCCTCGAGAGGATTTTCATGGCGGGAGATACAAAAAGCCATATAGTCAAAATCATGTTTTGTGGTGAAAAAAAAAACGCATGGGTCCAGTCGGTATGCATTTTTTTCTTGAATAACACTAAAAATCATGCATTTCATGACAGTGGCCCTTTAATTATTGGGCCACGGCAGCCCAAAATTATACATTTATGTAATAATTCCTAAAGACAAAGTTTGTAAGTTTGAACATTAAATTATTCTTTGTCATGTATTCGATTAAATACAGGTTGAAGATGATTTCCAAATTGTATTCTGTATTTATATTTAACACACAGTCTCAGTTTTATTGGGATTGGGTTTGCATTTAAATAAAAAACTATGGTAAGATGCAGTACAGTTCTACATAAAATCTAAAATCATGCTTTGTAGCCATGATAAAAAGTAAGTTTCTTTCTGCTTGTCCCGTTAGGGGTCGCCACAGCATGGCATCTCAGATGAACGCTCATATTTGTTTGGCACAGTTTTTACTCCGGATGCCCTTCCTGACGAAACCCCTCTTGGGGATTCGAGGCCCCCAATGAGTTACGAACTCACAACCCCTGGTTTACAAAACCAATGCTCTAACCACTGAGCTATTGGGCCTCGCTTTGAAGCAATGATCACCACTTTAATTTTTTTTTTTTTTTTTTTTTTTTAGTCTTACCGTGATCTCCATGTGGCGAAACTTGCAGACATTTCGGAAGCAATGTCCCTGCTGCCACAAATTGCAGACAGTCTCATTACCCATTGCTGCTTCACAGTGCCTGAAGGGGCAGCTGTTTCCCTTGCAGGGTAAAAGACAATACAACAATATATGACTTAAGTGTATGAATATCAGAATATATGAGAATTGCACACCAATATTTCTTACTTTAGTGCAGGTCGAATAGTAAAAGAAGTAGCAGTCATCTCCATGGTTAGTCATTGTGAGGCTGGTGTTTGAGACTTGGAGATCTGGCTGTGACAAAATTCAGCAGCTGCTTCTTCCAGGCCAACAGGACTCCCTAAAAACAAAGATCAGTCCCATTGTACATTCTTAGTTCAAATTAAAGAGAAATTACACACTTGTGTAATAATTAACTGGAAAGTGTTGACTACACAAAATGTGCATAGCAAAAATGTGTTTTTGTTTTGAGTTGCATTTATCCAATGTAAATTACCTGAAGTGGATAAAGATGTTTTATTCCTCCTTTGTAGGCTGAGGATGGGGTGTCCTTGTTTCAGTATGAAGTCCTGGAGGAACACTTGATCCATGAGATAAGAGGGAAATGGGGTTGCGGGGGCGGGGTCACCCATGGGACTTATCCCTGATAGATTGTCTAACATTCCTGATGATCGATTGAAGTCTTTTTGTTTTTTTTCTCCTTTATTTTTTTGATAATTTGCATAAAATGAATGAATAAAAAATGGCTATATGTTACCAGGGAAAAGATAGAAAAATGTTTAATCTTATGTCGCAATCTTATGTCGCAAAAAGGGCACAAGTGCAGACTGGAGGATGATGAAAACAACTCTTCTTGGGCTCGTTGAAATTTTGCACGCTTGGAAACATTTTCGTGACAAAGCAAGGGGAAATAGCCAGGTATTAGCTACCAATGCTGAAAAGAAAAAAGAAAAAAAGTCTTCTCCCCATGTATTCCCAAAGGAAGTTATGTTTTCCATTTCCAGCGATCACTGCAAAAGGATGGATTTAAACCTAAAAAAAAAAAATCAAAAACACTCCCCACAGGACTGAAAGGGTTATTATTGCACAAATTTAACATTCCTGCATAACGTGGACTGTACAACATCATGAAATCATTTTTAGACTAGTCCAAAACATCACTTATTACATTATCAAATCATAATACTGTATTTTAATATTTCAGAGAATTAATCCTATATTTACTCTTGAAATACAGTTGACATGAACAACTTTCATGTGTTTGCTTCCATTTTAAACAGCATCAAGCAGCATTCAAAATGAAGTTAAAATTGCCACTCTCAAGTCACTTTCAAAGCTAATTCCAGACAGCCCCTCTGACAACCTGCTCTCATATTTAGTTTAATTTAGTGTCAAATTTTTTATCAAGTTACTATTCATTATTTTACTATTTGATTTCTCCAAGTATTTACGTGAGATCAAATCACATCTATTCATGATTCGTCTCAGTCCACCTTTCATGATGATCACGATTTTCCTGGTTTCACAAAAACTTATTTAAGTACAGCAACATACGATGACATAACACCCATAAGATGACATTTTTAAAACACTGTAACTTGTGTCCCACAACTGGGAGCGTACCACAAGACTGTTTTTTTTTTGTTTGTTTGTTTGTTTTAAGAGGCGCTAACTAACCACGATAGCAATTATTCAAAGGAAGACTCTTACCTATTTGTTTGGTTAAATCCAGATGGCGACTTTAACAGCCACGACGTTTATTGTTGTTAAAAATGAAAAAAAAAATGTTTTAATCAAGTAAAAACAACGATCCCTGTTGCTCTTGAAAAGTCAGTCCTACTAGTCGAAAGGCAGAGGAAGGACAACGAAACACAACCAAAACAGGTAAACTATTATTGCTTTATATACACGACAACATTTGGAAAATGACGAAAATGCTAAGTATTTTCTAAGGTTGACATTGTAAAATATGGATTGTTGTGGAAGGAAACAGAGGCCTACGTACAATATTTTTGGCCACCCTTACCTTGAATGTAATTACCAGAAAAATCGCCATGTACACCCACTGCACACAATACTCACAACTATCAAATATTATATCTCGGTATTGGAAGAATGACCAGTTTCTTGATTTAAAATGGTCTCCGATTAATATACGACAGTAGTTTCCTGAGCTGCCGCATTCGGCCACAAGCAAAATGGCGGCTGTTTTTTTTTTTAACTTTAGTCAACTGTTTTAAAACCGGAAAGATTATTGCTGAATGCGGAAACTGTAAATAATTATATGGGTAGAAAAATAAATAAAATTATAACAACATTGAAATAAGAAACCTTTATGTGTTATAGCTGGACAAACAATGGTTGAATAAAAAAAAATCTAAATTAAACATCTATTGAAAATACGCAAAAAAGCTTCAATCCCAGCTCTCCCTGTGTGGAGTTTGCATGTTCTCCCCGTGCCTGCGTGGGTTTTCTCCGGGCACTGCGCTTTCCTCCCAAATCCCAAAAACATGCTACATTAATTGGACACTCTAAATTGCCCCTAGCTGTGATTATGATTATGATTTTGATTGTGGCTTTGTCTCTATGTACCCTGGCAACCAATTCAGGGTGTGCCCTGCCTCCTGAACCGGCTGTTACGTATATTCCGGGGGGGGGGGGGGACTACATGGTTCGTAAGCCACCAGAACTGAAGTCTCCATCCGCCATTTTAATACTCCCAAAACAAAAACTAATCGTTAATCCCCAATTTCGTGGCTGTGAGAAAACATTGCACGGGTAAATTAGAAAGATTTACTTCGACACTGTTAAAGTTTGTTTGTAAAGGTTTTTTTTTTTTTGGTGAGTTTAAGGGATATGGTTCCAATTACGCCATCTTGTGTGTCACCACCACCCTTAGACCAATTGGATGGGAAAAAAAACTTCACACTTCACCTATCACCTGTGTTTTTTTTTTTTTTTTTTTACCTCTATGACACACAAGATGGCGTAATTGGAAACCTATTCATTCACTTGAACAAAGTTTTGTTTACGGTTGTTGTTGTTGTTCATTCTACAATTCCTCGCCTTTATAGGCAGAAGTTTTTTTGTGAAAAAATGATGTAAATATTTTCCCAAACTTCATTAGTGGTTAAGCAAGAAAACACATTTTCTGTGAAATTTTTGATGAATTTCGTAATACGTAATATATCTAACTGATTGACTTGAAATGTAATGTTTTTATGACCAGAAATGCTTAGTTTTTTGCGATGTCATGAAGATAGTGCTTCACAGCGTATTTTGGGAAAAGTTGAAGTCACGGAAATTGGGCCCTAGGTAATATGCAACTTTTTTTGGTAGTCATGGTGTTATATGTCTTTTCTTTGCACTTGGGCTTTTTTGGTTTACCAAGTCAAATTAAAAATATTTCATGTAACCAGAATTGAAAGAAATGTCAAGCTCACACGACCAGTTTTAATGCTACATGTCCAATTTTGAGAAAAACCCCGCCAGAATCCAACCTGGAAGATATGTCCGCTACACGTTTTTCGGAGTACCAAGATGGCGGCTAAGTGTCTTCAACCAATCGACATAACGCTCGACGTGTATGCGATATCAAGTCTTTTTTTAGTTCAGTTGTTCCGGCGTCATTGAGTTCCGTAGATAACGTGGAACACAAGCTAATCAGCGTGCCTGCTCGGCGGCCGTTTTGGAATGGTTGACGTTCCCGTTCAAGACGTTGAAATTAAATCGTAATTTCTCAAACGATTAACGTTTTGTTCTCATTACTTTATTTTTTATTTTTGTGAATACCAAAGCGTGTGCTCTCAATGTGACGGAAGCGTATTGTGTTCACTGGAATAAAAAAAAAGGTGTTTTATTCCTGCATCATATGAAATGAAATCAAGAGTGTCAACTTCATTCCATCCAAAAAGCTACTCCAGCAGTCAGAGACAAGGCTGACTGACAAGAGACCGCCCTACGTTACATCACTTCCACCGGTTTTCAATATTAAAGCGCTGACTTTGCAAATAAAGAAAATATAAAGTATAAACCCAAAATAAATAAACATGTTAGAGTGAAGATAAAATTACAATAGTGAAGATAGTCTAAAACACAAATGTGAGGGATTTTGGAGAAATTAATTTAAAAAGTAATACAACCAACTCTCTTGTCTCTTGTACGTTACATTCACCCCTCCTTAATTTCTCCAAAATCCTGAACATATGAAGAAAACTATATTCAGATTTGGCAATAACAAGAGATAAAAGGTTCACATTAAAAAAAAAACAAGATGACCCCTAAAGCCCAAGTGTCATCCCTATAAACATTGTAAAATAGATATTGTAATGAAAAATACACATAACATTATTCACTTCAATGTCTATACAAAAAAATAAATGTGAGCGGAGAGGGCGTCATCCATGCGCAAGGTTGCAGAAGTGTCATTCTACGATATCCAAGTGTTCGCCATATTGGCGGCATCCTCCGTCCGTGACGTCACCCGGACATTCGCCAATGAAAACACGCTTTGCACCCTAACGATGGGAGACAAATGCGCCCCTTCTGACACAGAAGCTCTTTTCAAAAAGGAGAACACCACACAACCGAGTGAAGTTACCGGGGCAATATTACACTATTGTTTCGAGCCCTCGGGGAAATATTACACTATTGTTTCGAGCCATATTCAGATGATATGTGATCACGGCCAAACCGCATCCCTGTCCGGTCCACTTCCGCGCCGGAGATGAGCCATCGCGGCTTATCGCAGCCGGCCGGTGTGGCTTATGACGGAGCCGAGCGGTGCTGCTTTAGGGGGTTGTTCATAGACGCCGCAGTACGCAATCAACAACACAGTCAAGCCGGGGCGCTTTACTGCGCGCACGCGGCTGAGTGAGTCATTCTCAGGTTGGTTCTTCAGAGCCGCCCCCAACCGCAAAGCCCGACGCGCAGCCTTCACAGAAGCCGTGAACGCCGAACATGGTGCCTCAGCCGGTGTGGCTAATTTTCGTTGCCGTGGTGGCATATAATGGAGCCAAGCCGTTCTGTTTTTAGGGGGATGTTCATAGCCCCCGCAGTACTCGATGAACACCGTCGAGGCGGGGCGCATTACTGCGCACACGCGGCTGAGTGAGGCATTCTTGGCTGGGTTCTTCAGATTCGCCGCCGTCCACGCGGCAGCCCGAGACCGCCCGACGCACACATCGACATATTTCATACGCGGATCTTTTGTTACGGTATGAGAGACCGATTACGTGGTCGCCCCAAATTATTATTTTTGTAAACTTATGAAGGGTAAATCCATTCTCCCTGCAAGATCATGCACTCCAGAAAGGGCCTTGACTTACCGTTGGCTGGTAAGACAAACGGATTCCTAGTATGTCTAGTTGCTGGGTCTTTTATTGTCCTATAGAGGACTCCATCTTGGACTTTTAGGCGATGCCACTTTTTGCATAATACTCGTGGCTTGTAAAATAAGTTGCTTCCCTTCCTCCTGGATGGTGGTTCTCCCCATTCTACAAGCCGCAGGACACCCTGCATGTCTGGATCCGACTCCTGACTGTCACGAACCTCCCCAAGAGATAGAGAATGGAAGTGCATCTTGTTCAAACGGTGCCATATGGGGAAGCACCTCAAGAAATTGCACTCTACAGCCTTTTTCCACTCAATGTGAGCTTGACAGATGGACTTAACATCAGGAGAGCCCTGACTTTCAACTTGATTGTCATGCACCTGAAAACATCTTGCACTCCTTCCAGATTTATAGCCTCAGCCTCTGACAAAAGGCGTATGGCTCATAGATCAATCTTTGACTGACTGACCTGAAGAAGGGATATCGACCCAAGGCATCCGCCACAATGTTCTTTGAGAGATATGCTTGATGTTGAATGTGTATGGGGGCAGCTTGGCCATCCTCCACTGTTCACAGGCATCAAGTTTGGGTTTCGTCATTCAATAGGTTAGTGGATTATTGTCGGTCCACATTGTAAAAATGTGCCCCTTCAACCAATGACCAAATTTTTCACAAACACTACACTTGAGCCCCAAGAATTCCAACCGATGGGCAGGATACCTCTTTTGTGAGCCAGTCAGAGTCTTGCTTGCAAAAGCAATTGGGCGGGGTTTTGTCTCACCCTCTAGTATTTGGGACAAAACTGCCCCAAGACCATTGAGAGAGGTGTCAATGGACCGGATCAGTGGTTTGGAGAAGTCTGGGCAGGTGAGTACCAAACAATTTAAAAGCTTCTCTTTGAGGCTGAGGAAGGCGGAGTAACAATCATCAGTCCAGTCTGCAGGTTTAAGGTTTCTGAAGACTCCTGGTCTCTGATTTGATTTACCAGTCTTCCCTCTCCACTTTTGACCATCTGTGAGGGCAAACAGAGTCTTCACAATCAAGGAGCAGTTGAGAATGAAGTGTTGGTAATAGAATAATATTCCAAGGAATGAGTTCACTCTCCAAACTGAAGTCGTGTGGCTGTCATCCTCTATCAAGGCATTATTTTTCATCCTTACAATGACTTCCACATTTCCTGGGTCAACAGTCACCCCATCACCATCAATAATGTGACCGAAGAATTTCACAGATCACCGCAGCAGATGGCATTTTTTTGGACTCAGCCTCAGGTTGTGTTTTCTCAGTGTCTGGAAAACAGCTTCCAGTCTGTTGAGGGCCTCTTGCTCTGGTGGGGCGAAGACCAGGAGGTCATTGAGATAACACAGCAGGGTGCTGAAGTTGAGGTCGGCAAAAACGCTCATCATCATTCTCGTAAAGGATGCAGGGATGCTACACAGGGCTTGTGGCATTCTGTTATATTTATGCAAGCCCAGTGGTGTTGTGAAGACGGTATACTTTTTGTCTTCCTCATGGATGGGCAGGTTGTAAAACCTGATGTTAGATCCATGGTGCTGAAAACAGAGTTCCCACCAAGGGGAGCAAGACAGTCTTTAGCATCCTTTATGGTCCTCGCATTCAGCCACCTGAAGTCTGTGCATATCCTGAGGTCACCATTCTTTTTCCAAATCATCACCAGAGGGGATGCAAATTCTCTCACTGATTTCTGTATGATCCCCTCCACTTCCATCTCAGTGAGGACTTGGCGTAGTTTTTGGTAATGAGCTCTACGATATGGTAGGCAGAAGGGACGGTCATCTGTGAGGCGGATTCTGTGCACAAAACCCTTGGCTTCTCCACAATCTAGATGGTGCTTTGAGAACACGTCTTAATACTGTTCCAGCATTTGCACCAGCTGACTCTTGGTGGAGGGGCTCACCTGGCAACTGTCAATACCAACATCTCTTAGTCCAAGGTTCCTCAGTTTTTGTTTCAGGTCAGTATTGTCAGCAGTCCTCTTTCAGTCATCTGTATTCTTATCTGTGTCATATTCTCTCTGACAGGAGTTTTGAAGCACTGTGAAGTCGTCAGATGCCATGCAGGGAGAGAGAGATGTCTGCTAGTTTGCAGTTTCTTTTTAGGGCGAGGGGCTTCTCTGTGATATTTGTCACTCTCATAGGAGTCCAAC
This sequence comes from Syngnathoides biaculeatus, assembly GCF_019802595.1. Taxonomy (NCBI): domain Eukaryota; kingdom Metazoa; phylum Chordata; class Actinopteri; order Syngnathiformes; family Syngnathidae; genus Syngnathoides; species Syngnathoides biaculeatus. Next base: position 31,047,340 of record NC_084649.1, read on the forward strand.
CATCCCCCCACAAATTTGTGATCATTCTGCCTACCATAATGCCTCGGGGGCACTCTTTGATGAAGTGAGCTCCACCATCATTGTACTGCCAGGTGACGTAGGGACATTACTTGGTAACTTGCCCCACAACAGATACTCCTTTTGAGGTTGTAACGTGACTGCCTGAGTCAACTTGACTGTGCCCACTTTGTCTGGTACGTCCTCCCCTTTCCACCTTGTGAGGCCAGCCATCATCGCCAAGAACAGTTCACACTTGACAGACTCCTGTCCATTGCATGAGATAAATGTCCAGTAAGTATCATCATTTTTCATCTGACGGACCATATACTTCAACAGGTTGGTGCCTACGATTATTTCGTCTTTCTGACTAGCAACCACTCGGACGGCACCATACACTTGATCCCATACAAGCCGAACTCCATATCATACATGCATTTGAGGCTCACCTGCACTCCTCGAAAACCAACAAGGATAATGTGCTGTCACTTCTTGCTGCTGGGTCAGAATATTTTCAGATAAGAGTCTTTGTTCTGCCACCTCACATATTGTACACACCACTGATCCAGAGTCAAGTAGTCTTTGCAGCTGAACAGAAGCATTTATGGTCTTTAGTGGCCACACGTCCCCTCCCTAGGTGTGAGCCATTTAGTTTAAAGGTGCTGTATCTTGTTCTACTCTAGGTTGAGACTGGTTGGAATGGGGTGGGGCATTGCGACTTGACTTGTATAGAGCTCGTGCACGTGATGTCAGTTTGCACAGCGCCATATTGCCAGTCAAACCTAGCTGCTCCGGCAATGCTAGAGTTGTTCAACCAGAGCAGAATATTCACAATGCCCGAGACCTGTTGCGCTGTTGGTTGTCACAAAAGACGAGACAGATCTTCAAAGATATAATTCTATGGAATACCAGCTGAAAAGACCAGACAAGATCGATGGATTTCTGCAATTAAAGGGGATTGATGATGCCCAACGAAATACACACGCCTGTGTAGCGATCATTTCATTTTGGATAGGAATTATTCTTAATCTCAAATTACAAATTATTTATAATGCCAAATTGACTCATTTGGGAACAATGCGTATTAAAAAAAACAACATCTTTTGCAGAGAGAGGTTTACGGAGGTAAGAATGTGGCAGCCATACGCTTCCGTGTAGGGAAGCATTATTTTTAAGTCATTGTTAATGAATATGAGCTTGTGTAAAACCAGGTAAAACCAAAAATATTTAAGTATTGGTATTTGTATTGAATAATTGCTGAAAAGATTGATGGATTTTGGCCAAAGTTAACGTGTAGCCGATCACACTTCCGCGTTCACGAGCCGTCTCCCCGTTGATAACAGATCCAGTAACGAAGTATTTGTATGCGTCCAGACTTTTCTACGCTTTCAAACTCTTCTGTGTAAATCTCAACGACTTACTCACCAGATACATATGTATATCCAGTTGTCCAAGACAAGCAGAATCGGGTTAACAGTCCACTTTCTTATCATCGAAAACATCGACTTCGGTATTAAATATGGGTCCTCTATGCCAAGTGCCTCTCATTTGTCTACATACCTTCGTTTATTATCACCTTCTAAATGTTTAATGGTATCGGACAAAACTCTGACCGTCATGCTATAAGATGTATTCTCATTTCGTCTCAACAGAGGAACTTGCAAGAATGCTTTGTTTGACTGGCAATATGGCGACGTAAACACAAGTCACGTGATTTTATGGCGTAGCTGCACGAGCTCTATAGTTTGCATTCTCTCCTCCAGTGACCGGCTCTGAAACAGCTCATACATAATTTTTCCCGTCTTCAGTGCATTGTGGTAGAGTGAGCAACCACTTGACAGACTTTACACTTCCTCGGAAAGGATTTGATTCCTCTCTGCTTGGTCCTGTTTTTATTGCTGACAGAGTTTTCTGCTCCAATACATGATCTAAACAGACCAATGAATGACTGAATGCAAGAGCTCTCAACAGGAGAAGTGGATGACGGCTCCATTATGTTTTTTTTCAGTACTGTGTTCCCTCACATTATCAGTAGTTACATATTTCAGTGTTGAAACCCGAGCATGGACACCAACCTGCCTGTGATATGGTGGGCGGCATGTTTTACCTTGATTTTTTTTTTTTTTTTGTCTTGGCCTCTCTCTGGTGTTCAACGAGATGCTCCTGGAGTTCATGTGATGTCCACTTCTCTGCTGTTTTACATTTCAGGAGACTCGTGAGCGCAGGGTCAGGACAATGCTTTACAAACATCATAGTGACCTCATGAGCAGGATTCTCAATATTCTTCCCCTGTCTCCTCAGGCACTCATCAGCAACATCCACCACTTTGTTTAAGCGGATACAATAGTCCATTGGATTTTCTCCAGTCAGAGGTAAGGTGTTGTCAAGAAGTCAAGCTGGGGGCATGGATGCTACTTCACTGAAGTGCTGTTTGAGAATGTCAAAGACGAGCTTGGGGTCTTCAGCAGGTTTTAAAGAAGAGATGCTGCGGAGAGTCACCCTTACAACATCCTTAGCTTTTCCCCCTAGTTTTGACATTATCTCTTGGGAGTGTTCATGAGGAGTAATGCCCCTTTTCTTGTTCTAAACATCCATAGCTTCCTCCCATTCATGTACTGTGTATTTGTCCATCCTGTCACTCCTGAAGTGCGGTGGCTCTTTGACATCAGCCTGCATGACAAGCTTCATCCCTGTCAGATTCAACTCAGTATGACCCTCTCCTACATTCACACTAGGTGTAGGAGCACTTATGCCACGCTGATTACCTGCAGTCTTTTGTATCTGGTATGCAATGCTCTTGGCAATTTGATGCGCTAATTGAGATATGAGGTTTCCTATGTCTGGGGAGCTGAGGTCTTCACAAGACTTGTGTTGCATGGGAGAATGTGGGTCAGCGTGTATCTGAGTGGAAAATGAGGTACGGGGATGTACTGCACGCATACCTCTCCCCATGAAAGTGATGTTAGTGACTGAAACAAGTGCTTGTTGTTGTGGGCTAGTGATGTCACGGTGCATGCGAGTGGAAGATAAAACTGGATGACCCACTGTACTAACACCCTAACTGGAGTGAAATCACCCAAAAACGTGCCTCGCCCAAAAGTCTTTGCCACAGTACCTTCATTATAATTAGGTGGCCTCTTATCATTATTAGCCATTTTAACCAGGTAGGTTAGCATTTTTTTTTTAAACCTCTGGAAAGTACTTGTCACAACAACAACTGGAGATCACTCTGGTGATGATCTTTGGTGAAAAAGTCTGGGTCACAGCACCAATGTAGCCGGGGCAGTCCGCACACTCTGACTACACTGCGTTGTGTTCTGGTGCATAGAGGGAGACTGGACACAGAGGGACCCTGGACACAGAGGTTGCGTTCTGACTGGTGTTTTATTCCTGAATCATACAGTATGAAATGAAAGCAAGAGTATGAGCTTCATGCCATCTAAAAGGCCACCTCTCGCAGTCAGAGTAAAGGCAGACTGACGAGAGACGGGCCCGACGTTACATCACTTCCACCGGTTTTCAAAATTAAAGCGCTGACTTTGCAAATAAAGAAAATGGCCAGGGGAGCGTGGTAGGGGGCCTGGGGGAGGGCACAAACCCCCCAGCCCCAGTCTGTTTGGTGACTGTCCAGGCCACCAAAAGCGAGGCATCCGGCCAGGGTCCCTACAGGGAGATTTGGGTGGACGTCCTCGAGGAAGAACCCAAAGGCGAAGAAGGAACCAGACGGGAGCAGACGACGTCTCCGGAAGAAGATCTCCCATGACATGGTCCTGAGGCGGCCGTGGATCGGTCACCGCCGAGGCTTGGTCGTGAGGCGGCCATGGATTTGTTGCCGCCGAGGCTTGGTCGTGAGGCGGCCCGGGATCGGTTGCCGCCGAGGCTTGGTCAGGAGGCGGCCGGGGATCGGTTGCCCTTGAAGCGTAGTCATCAGGCGGCCGCGGACCGGTCGCCATCAAAGCAGGAACACCTAAAGGAGGTGTTCTCTGAAGTCAAGGCCAAATCTCTTCTGCCTCACTGGCCATATGACTGCGCCATTGATTTGCTGCCCAGCACCTCACCCCCGTGGGGGAGATTCTTCTCTCTTTCAGGCCCAGAACACCAAGCCATGAGGGACTATGTGGAAGAGTCACTGGCGACGGGGCTCATCCGACCCTCGTCATCACCCGGTGGAGACAGCTTCTTCTTCGTGAAAAAAAACAACAAATCCCTGTGCCCCTACATTGACAACCAAGGTGTGAATGACATCCCCGAAAAAAACAGGTACCATCTTCCCCTAATCACCACCACCTTCGAGCTGCTGAAAGGAGCCAGGATTTTTACCAAGCTGGATTGAGGAACGCATAACACCTGGTGCGCATTAGGGAGGGAGACAAGCGGAAGACTGCTTTTAACACGCCCACGGGACACTATGAGCACTTGAGAATGCCTTTTGGACTCACGAATGCACCAGCTGTGTTTCAGAACTCTGTCAATGACGTTCTTCGTGAAATGCTTAATAGACATGTTTTTGCATACCTTGATGACATCCTGATTTTTTATTCCCCCAGCTGAAAAATCCCATTTTGGGCATGTTCGTGCCGTGTTGCAACAGCTGTTGCGCCACAACCTATATGTTAAAGCAGAAAAATGTGAATTCCACTGGCCCTCCGTCTTATTCCTGGGCTTTGTCTTAACGGAGGGGGAGATTCGCATGGATCCCGGTGAGGTCGAGGCGGTCCTTCAGTGGCCTACTCCTACAAATCGCAAAGCGATACAGAGGTTTATCGGGTTTGCTAACTTCTACTGCAAATTTATCTAAGATTTTAGCACCATAGCTGCCCCATTGCATGCGCTCACCTCACCCCTCGTGCTTTCGACTGGAATCCGACCTTTGAAGCAGTGACCTTTAGTAGGCTCAAGGCCTCATCCTCATCAAGTCCTCATCTTGTCTGATTCCGAAAGGCAGTTTGTTGTCGAGGTCGACGCGTTGGATTCAGGGACAGGGGCAGTTCTCTCCCAGAGAAGTCCCAAGGATGGAAGACTTCACCCCTGCGCATTCCTCCCCAAAAAATTAACTTCGGCGGAAGGAAATTACAACATTGGTGACCGCGAATTGCTGGCCGTCAAGAGAGCCTTGTCAGAATGGAGACATTGGTTGGAGGGGACACAGCAGGTGGGCACTCATTTTTACACGGTTCCGCTTCGTTATGACCTATCGGCCGGGGACTAAGAACGGGAAGCCCGATGCGTTATCGAGTATACATGAGTGCGAGAGAACAGAGTCCAATCACGGCCCTATTCTTTCGGACTCCTGTTTCATCTTGATCTTCACCTGGTAGATCGAACCCAAGTGAAAGAGGCACTTAAGGACTCCCCCAGCCCGGCAGGCTGACCTGATTACCAGCTATATGTTGTATCCCCACTTAGGGAGAAGGTAATTGACTGGGCCCACACAAATCGCACTGTGTGTCACCCATCCATGGCCAAGATGCGGGCGGTTGTGGAGCAACGTTTTTGGTGGCCAAACATCAAGAAGGATGTCAGGGAGTACATGAATGCATGCCCGCTCTGCTCTGCTAACAAACCCTCCCGGAAACACCCCGCCCTCGAGGGTGAATCTGGTCACACCACATCTTTCAAAATCAACAAACTTTTTTCTGGAGGTGAGGTTCATCATCTAAGAGCTGCGTTTCAAATTTAAACGAAATCGAATCGTGTTTAGGGGTTCCTCATGGAGATCGAATTTTTCGAAATTAGTCGGATTTTGGTAAAGAATAGTCGATCAGCAATGCGGCCATTTTCCGGAAAAAAAATTCAAAGCTATCATCGAGCGGCGTCAAGAACGTCAGGACATTCCCCGGAACGTTTCAGAAGCACTCATGAAATCCTTGAGCAGGTTAACCTCTCAGCCCTAGTTGGTGTTTACCTCTCAGTTAACCTGAAGTCATTGAACTGTCAACATGGCTGCTGCGAAACATAAAGACCCGCAGTGTTTTTTGCTTGGGACCATCCCAACTGCGGATGATAAAGCCATCAAAGGAGCCAAACTTCCTTCCAGAAAACAGATTCTTCTGTCATTCATTGCTGCAAAAGAGGAATTCCAAAGACAAGACGTCCCAAGACTATCAGGGAAGCTGCAAAATCTGTCGTTCAGGAAGTCTTGATTTTTTTTACCAGAAAGCGAGGGAACCAACAGTTGCGGAAAACAAGATGTCGGAGAAGGTTGAATCGTTATTCGCTGATATGCAAGAGCTGATGAAAATTCCGAAAGATCGCATCGAAGATTTCAAATCAGGGTTGGAGGAGACGTTTCCATTCTGGCTACATGATGTCTTCGATCGTATTTCGAATGAAAAAGACCACCTGTTCCTGAAAAACATGATGGAGACCAGGACGAACGTGATGGGAGGCATTGATTCAAACTTGGCCACAACCGAGAAGAAAGTCACGGAGCGTATCAAACAAAACACCATGCGCATTGAGAGAGAACGGCAATGACAGCTTGAGACAGAAGTGAATAAGGAACTGGTCGAAGACCCGGACGAGTCATCCGAAACAGATGATTTAGACGAATTCGCTCCATCAACATCGACCAGACTTCCCCATAGAAGACTGAAGAAGACTGGCTCAGATATACACGTCCCATTTGATGTACTGAAATCCCCGAAATTAGTTTCAACGGCAATGAGGAACAATATTTCTCCTACTGCTCTAGCGGGAACCGTAGAATCTCTCATCAGCTCATGTGATGGCACTACATCTGCAGTAAACTTGAACCCGGTGCAGTCCTACCGGTACCGGAAGGACGCAGCCACCAACATTGCTGAGAGAATCCAGACGGACTGGGTTCCTCCCCGACCAGCAGCAATTCACTGGGATGGCAAACTAATGGAGACGTTACCTGATAAATAGGCAAAGGATGATCGTCTTCCCTTTGATTTCGGGCGTGGGTTGGATCAAATTGCTTGGTGTTCCTGCCCTTCCTGTAAAGTCTTTGGAAAGAGCTGGAGATCTTCTTTCTAAAGGTACGGTCGATCTAGCGGAGACATGGAACTGTAGTGGCAATATTTCAGCTATGGTATTTGATACCACCAGTGCTAATACGGGACATCTCACAGCTGGCTGCATTTGCATCCAGGAAAACCTCGGGAAAGCTCTGTTGTGGTGCGCCTGTCGAAGACATGTGGGTGAAATCTTACTCACAAAGGCTTGGGATGCTCTGGGTGTGGAAGTATCGAAAAGCAAAGACGTGTCAGTGTTTACGAAATTCAGGGACAGGTACTCCGAACTGGATTTGACTGCTGATCCTTTTATCCCGTAATGCTGGAGCAGCGACATCCTGTAATTGAACTTCTGACAACCATCAAGACAGGCACCGGTGACCCCAACTCGGCTGGTGTGAACTTGTTACCGCGAAACGACTACCGAGAACTGCTAGACTTGGTTTTAGTTTACCTAGGAGAGGACAATACATCCAACTTTCAGAAACCCGGTGCAACACACAAAGCTCGCTGGATGGCGAACCTTTTGTATGTGATCGAAATGATTCTTTTAAGAAATTGTGTCGCCGATATGAAGGATAGACTCTTATCAAAGTCTGTCATGGATAAAGTAGCAAGATTTGTGACTTTTGTGACGCACATTTATGTGCCGTGGTGGTTCATGTGTCCAATTAGCTCGGAAGCGCAGATCAATGATTTACAATTGGCTAAAAATTTGACAAAATTTGTGAATATTGATCCAGTGATAGCTAAAGCCATTTTGAAGGGGGTTCATGAATCACTACTGGTACTTGGTGCCACAAATGATTCCGCTCAGTCTCTTCAGTGACAGTCTCGACAAGACAGAGAAACGGGAAATAGCGGAAACAATTATCTCATTACCAAAGAAACCACATAACGAGAGTCTGCACGGGACTGGTTACGGGAAACTAATTTTCCCCCGCTTTGACCCTGAACATACAAAGTTGAAAGATTTGTGTTCATGCGATTCGTGGAAATTCTTTGAATTACTTGATATAGAAACTGATTTTCTTCATGAAGATCCTGAACAATGGCAGTCAATGGAAAACTATCGAAAACATCAATCTGTCGTCTGAAACCTGAGGGTGACTAATGACAGCGTCGAGAGTGGTGTAAAACGAATTTCTAAAATCCGCTAAAATAGAAAAAAACTACCAAAATATTTTGCAAGTTGTGGAAAATGACAGGAAAGCCTGTACCAAACCAACGGAAGAAAATGAAAACCGAAATTGAAAATTTGTATTTGCAATTGTAGACTGTAGACAAACATTTTACTATTGCAGCGTTCTGCAGGTACATTTCAGGATGTATGTTTTGAATGACGGATGTTCATTTGAATGAATATTTTATGAATACATTTTAATCTTTCCTTTTCACTGTTTTTTTATGAAATCACTGATATTTTATTGCTTGCAGTCCACTGATGCGAGTAGAAATGTAGGCTTTAATGTGTCAACTTGACTGATGCAATGTTGAGATTTCCATCGCGATGAGGAACCCCTAAACATTGAAATATTTCATCCGAATTTCACCATTTCACTTTTAATATCAAGCCTCACGCTAGAAAAAAAGTTCAGTTCAAAAGACTCAAGTTTTCAAAATCAAGGGGGACCAGATTCACCCTAACGCCCTCTGCCCGTTCCTCAACGCCCATGGTCCCACATTGCCTTGGATTCCGTGATTGGTCTCCCGGCTTCACAAGGTCACACCGCCGTTCTTTTAGTGGTGGACCGGTTTTCTAAGATGGTTCAATTCATCCTGCTGATGAAAATCCCCTCCGCCAAGCAGTCAGCCGAGCTCCTGATGGACGTGGTGTTCCGGTATCATGGCTTACCCACCGACATGGTGTCTGACAGGGGCCCCCAATTCATCTCCTGCTTTCAGAAGGCGTTTTGGTCACTCATCGGGGCCACTGCAAGTCTGTCCTCGGGTCATCACCCAGAGTGCAACGGCCAGACCGAATGACCTGGAAACTGGTCTCCGATGCCTGGCCACTTGCGACCCTAGCTCATGGATCCGGCAGCTAAACTGGGTGGAGTATGCGCACAACTCCCTCTCCTCGAAATCCACAAGTATGTCACCTTTCCATGTGGTGCATGGTTACCCCCACCCCTTCCCATCTGTAGACGCCGACTTACTGGTGCCGTCAATGTTGGCCATGGTAAGACGCTGTAAGCGGACCTGGGAGCGGCCCAGAGGATGCTTCTACGCATGGGGCGTACCTATAAGGCTGTGGCAGACCACAAGAGGGTGAGGGCGCCAAATTACAAGGTGGGACAGCGCACCTGGCTGTTGGGGAAAGACCTCCTGCTCCGAATGGAATCTCTCAAGCTTGCTCCCAGGTTCGTTGGTCCCTTTCCAATCACTAAGGCGATCAGCCTGGTCACGGTAAAATTGAAGCTCCCGAGATTGATGCGAGTCCATCCAGCCTTCCACGTTAGTCTACTCAAGCCGGCTTGGTTGTCTTCGTTGGTGCGGCCTGCCTCCTCCCTGCACGGTCGACGGGGGCTCGGTCTATGCTCCGCGCCGGCTCCTGTCAGCTCGCCGTCGGAGAAGGGGGATCCAATACCTGGTGGACTGGGATGGCTGTGGTCCCAAAGAATGGTCATGGATCGACCCCTCTCTCATTAGTGACTTCCATGCCTCCCATCCTGGACTATGGGTACGGTCTGGCCTTTCCTGGGCTATGGGTACGGTCTGGCCTTTGCCAGATCGTTGTCTCATGTCACATTCTCGCAACTCCCTGTTCATGTTCTTGCTGCCTTGTGTACCAACTCCCACCGTTCTCCTGACCTGCCTCTTATGCCTGCCGATTCTATTACTGCTGCTCCCATGGCAAGATAACAGATATTAAACTGTATCATCACAGGGGTACGGTGCTCTCTGAAGGCATTCCCCTCTGCAGACCTCTATCTTTTCTTAAAATACCTCTTTCAAGTACTCTGGCTCCAAAAGTTAAGGTAGAGTGTACATCCTCACTGGGCACCCACCTGGATATGCAGCACTTCTACATGTGCCAATTCTGTGAATGTTCCAGAGGTGAACAACTTCCTGCAGTTCTCAATAGTGATCACATTTGATAAGATGTTCTTCTATTTCATTCTATTTTATACATGTTAGAACATTGTGGAGAAGCGCTCATTATTTCATTGTATGAACTCATATAATGACATTACCGGTATTGATTGATTGATTGATTGATTGATTGATTGATTGATGCAATATTTAACCAGCCAATATGTGGTACAAATGAGTGCCAGTTTAAACATCTGCATGATACGAGGCTTAACTGTTTTAAATAAAACGACAAATATTGGATTTCATTCATTTCAGATACAATTTACGTTTAAGTAATTACAGCAGGTGTGGGTATACTTATTACAGGATTACTGGAGAACGCTCCCTCTTGGGACTCCATTGTTCTGCTGGGGGACTTCAGTGCTCATGTGGGCAATGAGAGTGAAACCTGGAAGGGTATATCTGGGTAGAATGCCCTCCCATCCAACCCCCACCTGATCATAACCCGAGTGGTGTCATGTTTCTAGACTTCAGTCCTCATCACGGATTCGCCATAACAAACACCATGTTCAGGCATAAGGGTGTTCACATGTGCACTTGCCACCAGGATACTAGGTCACAGTTTGATGATCGACTTTGTGGTTTTAGTCAACGGACTTGCGGCTGCATGCCTTGGACACTCAGGTGAAGAGACGGGCGGGGCGGTCAACTGATCACCAGCTGGTGGTGAGTTAGCTGCGGTGGTGGGAGAAGATGCCGGTCTGACATGGCAGGCCCAAACATATTGTGAGGGTCTGCTGAAAACGTCTGTCAGATTCCCCTTTCAGCAGGTGTTTCAACTTCCACTTCCGAAAGAATTTTACTCATCAAAACCGCTAAACTTTATAATGAAAGCTGTAAACCGGTATCTTGTGGTTTTGTTTGGTCACTCGATGCTTAAATAGAAATGTAAATGAGGTCGAGGGTTCTGTGTACTGGCCCGATATGGGTCTCTGAGCTGTAGAAGTTTGTGAATGTGAACAGACTTTTTTTTTATATCCACAGGTTTGCATTTAAATGCTCCATACCCATGGACACAACAGAAGAAAGTTGTTGTTGCCATGAGAGTCAACATATTCACCAGAAAATGGCAGATTATCTAGACTTTCCACTGCCGTGCACCCAGGATTTATTGCCAGCTATCTGAACTCATGAGTTCATGATGTTGCCGATCTCCAATTCAGGCAACAGTATCGGCAGTGACTGGATTTTCTACAACACGAATAAGCGCTATTTGAAAAATTATTAATATTAATATTTCTCCAAATCAGCCCAGCTTTTTGCCATTTACATTCCGATTTTTTTAAATACAGAATTGTTTACATTATTATTCATCCTGCTAAAAGCAGCATTTGTTCAATCAATGCTTGTTCAAACAAACTCCCATTCTGGAAAATTGTCATATGAGTACATTTTCTCATTTTCAGGTGTATACTGCTTAAAGACAGCTTGTGAGATGGTGTTGGGGAATTATAGGTAGAAAAAAACATGTGCCACTTCCATCTTGCTGTGTGTGTCAGATTTGTGGCAGATGGCCAAGAGGACACGTGATTTAGATGGTCTACATTCAGAATTTTGTTGTTTTGTCTTTATGTAAATGTTGATGTATATGTTTATGAAGTAAACATACACCACAGAACTAAAATCATCACATTTATATTGAACTGTATGCTTACATTGTGTACAAATACGTTTCTCTCATAACATTTTCATTATTATTATTGTTATTTGGTCTGTCAATATGAGCATCTTGAGGCCACCTGAAGTTGAATTACATGTTGCAGTATTCTCTCTGCTGTCGGAAAGATATGTGTTCCTTGTTTCTCATCGACAGGCACTTCATCAGTCTGGCAACTTTTGGAATGTACCAAAGATGGAGATTCAGGATCTTCTGGATCGATGTCAACCTCTTGTGCAGAAGATTGTTCCAGCAACATCTGTAAGTAACATAAACAAATAAGGTTCAAAGTTTATAGAATGAGAAAAAAATTATAAAGCACAGGTTTATTTCATTCTATTTCATGGTGCACAAATTATTTATAAGTTGAAAACAGGTTTCCTATTCTGTGAGTAATTAGTATGTAATTCTGCTTGTTTTAATGTTATGTAGTATTTTATTTAAATGAAAAACATTGCATGAATAAAGAAATGAAAGGTTTGTATTCATCTATCCATTTTCGTAGCCACTTATCCTAACAAGGGTCGCGGGAGTGGTGGAGGAGCAGGGTACACCCTGAACTGGTTGCCAGCCAATCGCAGGGCACATACAGACAAACAGACGCACTCACAATCACACCTAGGGGCAATTTAGAGTATCCAATTAATGTTGCATGTTATTGGATGTGGGAGAAAACCGAAGTGCCCGGAGAAAACCTAAGCAAGCATGGGGAGAACATGCAAACTCCACACTGGGAGGGCTGGGATTGAACACGGGTTCTCAACACTGTGAGGCCAACGCTTTGCAGCTGATCCACCGTATTGCCATTTGTACACAATGTTATCTTGTTTTTCGAGTTGAGAATGGTCAAACGATTTGCAGTAATTCAATATTTTTCGCTAAGAATCACATATGCAGCTTTCATTCAACCATGTCAACAGTGTTCAAAGTTTTCAGGACATAAAAGATGATCAACATACCTCTGTAACTTGTCTTTTAACAAAAGCTATTCGCAGTTTTGGTACTTTTTGTGGGGGGCTGAGCTTGTCGGACCATGTCCAGGCTCAGCATCTAATCCAAGTTTGCGTTCGGTCCATTTAGCAACACCGATCTGTTCAGATTTTGGAACTGGCCATATGGTAGGAACTGATCCAGGTTTTAACAGTTTTTTTTTTACATTTAAAATCTCAGAGATGAGTCCGTCAGTAACAGAGTCTGGGGTGAAATGTTCACTTCATATGACAGACTGCTGACCGGGTTTGGAAAAATGAGCTCTCTTCGTTTGCACAAACCATACCCACTGTTTTCTGAGGCTTGGGTCTTTGGGAAAATAATGTAAACTGTGACAACAATAATTTGAATTGCTACAAAACTGAACCACACACGTCTTCACCTTTTTTACCGATTGGTTTTTAGCTAACAATCACTGAGGAAATCTTGAAACAAATCGGTTTTCCTTCGGCGTCAACAGGCACTGCTCCGACTATAGGCTAGTCCCACAACACCAGGTCTCCTAGCTGCGACGTCAGATGTAAGCCATAGGAAAGGAGACGTTTTTCAGGTACAGGAAACCAGGTCAAAGATTGTGGACTTGAATTAATAAATACTTATATTTTTCGGTAAAAACATCAAACAAGATATCCATTTTATGGTGCAGTAGAACATATATTTTTGTGTAGATCAGATAATTTTTCTTAAAAAATTGACATTCCATACACTTTTAGGTTTTGAATATTGCCTAGAGTGAGCTCTTGACACTCATGTCTAATTATTATTAACACACCAAAAACTAACCCACAGTGTGGTATTCTACTTCTTTTTGTGAAGTGCAGCGTGGAAGTAGGTAGACAATTTGGACGAGGGGGGTTGTGGTTCTTACCTCCATTATTTCCAGACGTGAAGTGAATGATACTTTTGTTCAGGATGTCACCACAAAACAAGTCTGAGTCTTTTAGAGTTTGGGACAGGTTCATACTATCATTAGCGTGTCTTTCCTCGACCTGGTGCGCACCTGCTCCGATGAGCAGATGCGGCCACCTGCTTGTTTCGCAAATTACGGTTCTGATATTTTGCCACGCGTGCGATCTGGTTCTTACCAGATTGTTGTACTCTCATGTCATGATCCCGCAATTCTATGCTCTTGTCTTTGATCCTCCATGTACCAGACCTTGCCTCGTTGATGACCCTGCCTTTTTGCCTAATGATTCCGACTCTGTTGCACTTTTGGATTGGCTGCCTGTGTACAGACCTTGAACTGAATCAATACATTCCCCAAACTGTAGCTTGTCTTGTGAGTTGTGAATATTGGGTTCAGCCTTGTTTTCTGGTCATGACAGAACGATCTGGCCACGACATGGACCCAGCCAACTCCGATCCACTGTGCGAAGTTCTCCAGGCTCAAGGGCTTCGCCTCGCCCAACATGAAGAACATTTGAAGAGTTTGTTTTCAAAACGAGACATAGCCATTTTTTTCAGATTTACGAAACTCGCGCCAAAATTATCCATTCGGAGCTGGATAATTTTGGCGCGAGTTTCGTAAATCTGAAAAAAATGCCTATGTCTCGTTTTGAAAACAAACTCTTCATTTCCTGACGTTTGGTCGCCAGCTGGAGCTGCAGGGCAACATTTTGCGGCAGGTAATGGCCCGGCTTAATTCCCTGCTCAAATCCTCCCCAAGCGGGCCGGAAGAAGCCGCAGAATCCTCGCATCTCCATGAGTCAGCCCCTTTGCCGGTCCCCACCGCACATACAAGCGGCTGCTCACTGGTCTCCCATCCGGAGTATTTCTCAGGGGACTCCGGTAATATCAAGCCTTTCATCACACAGTGCGAGCTCCACTTCGAGCTACAGGCATCCGCCTTTCCCTCTGACAAAGCCAATGTCGCTTTCGTCATTTCCCACCTGATGGGACACGCGGAAGCGTGGATGACCGCAGAGTGGAGCTGCAATGCGAACACGTGCTGGACAAGGGCATCCTTCATGAAGTCCATGGCACAAGTGTTCCAATATGCGACCTCGAATGCGAGGCAGCAAACTCTTTGATCACACTGCCGCAAGGCAAGCGCAAGGTCTCTGACTACACCATTGAGTTCCACATTCGAGCAGCCGAAAGCCAGCGGAACGACAGGGCGCTCTTCGATGCCTTCTTTCAAAGGCTGTTCCCCACAATAAAAGATCAGTTGATCCTAATGGACTTGCCAACAGACCTAGACTACCTCATTGCTCTCATATTGAAAATTGACAAGAAGCTCATGGGTCGGGAGCAGGACATGCCCAGCGGAGGAATCTGCTCTCACGCTTCAGGGACACCGACGTTCCTGAAAGTGCATCTGCCAATGCAGAGGAGCCCATGCAGCTAGGCCGCCTCTGCCTGTCATCCGAGGAATGTCTATGCCGGCAAATGGAGGAAGTATGCTTCACACTGTGACCTGCTGCACGGTCAAAGCAGTGGGAACCTCATACCAAACCCCGACTACGGTGAGTCTCAACCGCATTCAAGACAGCCCTATCCAAGCACTTCCTCTGGTAACCCTATGTTCAGGAGGACAGCCATTCGTGGCGACGGTATTTATTGACACAGGTTCGGATGCCAATCTTCTAAATTAAGATCTTGTCCTAAGCATGGGTCTGAGGACATTTGAGGTACAGCACCCCATTAACGCATATGCAGCTGATGTCAGTTTCCTCGGCAAAATAACCTACCGCACTCAGACTCTCATGTTGACATTGCTGGATTCACATTCTGAATGCATTCGTTTTCATGTCTTCGACACGAAGAAGCATGATATTATCTGGGGGGGGGGGGACTGCATAACCCCCATATCGACTGGTCAACCAGTCAAATCAGGTCTTGAGGAGCGAAGTGCGCACTTACGTGCTGTTCATCCCAGAGGACGGGGGTGGGAAGATCATGTTCTGGGGAACTCTCGGACCTTGTTGGCTGAACTGGACTTGTCCTTAGTGCCATCCTGTTACTATGACCATAAGCAGGTGTTTTCCAAATGCAAGGCCAAGTCACTTCCTCCTCACAGACCATATGACTGCGCAATTGACTTGCCCCTCTGCTCACCCTCTCGTAGGAGACTATATTGTCTTTCAGGTCCGGAACATCAAGCCATGAGGCAATATGTGGAGGAGTCGCTGGCTGCAGGACTTATCCAGCCCTTGTCGTTACCAGCCGAGGCAGGCTTCTTCATCATGGAAAAGAATGATAAAACCCTACGGCCCTGCATCCACTATCAAGCACTAAACAACAATCTGATAAAGAACAGGTACCCTCTCCCCCTCATTGCAACAGCCTTTGAACCCTGGAAAAATGTGAGTTCCATCAACCATGCATATCATTCTTGGGCTTATTCTTGGTGGAGGGTGAAATGCGCATGGATCAGCGCAAGGTCGAGGCCCTTCTTCATTGGCAAACACATACTACTCATGCCCGATGATAGCTGGGATAGGCTCAGGCACTCCTGTGACCCTCGTGGGGATTAGCTACTCAGAAAATGGATGGATGGATAAATAAATAGGCGGCATGGTGAATGGTGAGAGCAATGGACTTACATTTCTGAGGACCGTTAGCCGCTTATCCTCACAAGGGTCGCGGGGAGTATAATGGAGACGAACGACATGGACCCATACATAGAAAAACCTTGTGTTACCGGGCTGCTTTTGTCTTCTTTTTTGGGTATCCTGCCAGAAGACACACATCTCATGTGCGGCAGATATCTAGATAAGACCCGGACGTTTGTATTGCAATTCCTTTGTAATAAATCCATTTGCTGTTAACTTTTTCTAATCATTGATCATATCTTCCTCGACTCGTGAACACACGTAGGGTCCAAACTCACAAATCCCTACAATTCGGTGACCCCGACCGTAAGTCGAGGGAGGTAGATGAGCATTGGCCATCCACAGATGAGATAAAGAGAGACATATGAGAAACACAGGAGTGTTACACGGACAAGTCGAGGGTGGTCGTTTGTACTTCTGACTTCTCCAGGTCGCAACCAAAACCAAAGGTAAGCAGAAGCCTGTTTCCTGTCAAATTCTGCATATTGAACCTAACATGTTGCCTAAATTTGAGAAGTCATTGGTATTAGATTGTTCATGCCTCATATGAGTTATTGAGAATAAGAGATAAAGAGAAGTTGTATTTCCCGTCGTAGCTGACGTATATTGTAGACGTACAATTGCACTGTGAGGTTTACCTGTTTCACCTAAGGGGGATGGGATCCCTTAAAAACAGAGGGTTTGTCGTTGGTTTGAGCCTGGGACGTCACAAGGTGGGGTACGAAAAAACGAATAGAATAGGCTAATTTGTTGTGCGATAGGAATTCGGTTGGGTTTAGTCGAAGACCACTAAATTAAAGAACTAATCATGGATGGTGAATTTGATCATGAATGTGCTGAATATAATCCAACTAATGATGAAATGTACATTGCAATTGAGCAGCAAATGATGGCTAATGTTGACAAAAAGAAACAAGATAAAGAAAGGAAGCGTGGATTAAAATAATGGCAAAAGCACAACTTGGGGAAAATTCGCGATTGGGACAAACTGACGATGAAGTTATAGGAAATTGACAGAGACTATGTAAATATAATATAAATATAAATGTAAAAGACTATGAAAGATGTAAGAGAGATTAAATAAGGCCTCATGGAATTTAAAGAGGTGAAAAGAGAAAGGCGCACTGCGCATTTAATGAAGAATGAAACGAAGGCAAAGTAAGCAAAGAAGACGGTACAGTTACTCCCAGACCGGCGCCGAGCGCGCCCCTGTATCCAACACTCTCTTCGCCCAATGCGGGGGAGACGGACGTTGGAACGGGACCAGGAAACTACCCGAGATGGCCGGTAAGGTGGCATGTGATGTTGAGGGCATCAAGGAGCCCATGAGGAAAAGAAGATGGAGCTGAGAAAAGTTGGATTTGAGATGTGGACGCGAGTGAAGGACTGCAAAAATGAGAAAGTAGGCACGGCGAACACGCACACACGCACGTGCCCTGAATCACACGTAAGTACATCACACACACACACAGACACAGAGGAAGCGAGAGGCGCTAAAGGGGGGGTTAGTGAAAACTGTCTTGTTGATTTGATGTGAAGAGTCCTCTCGCATTGGAAATAACACGATGACTATTATATTATTATTATTATTATTATTATTATTATTATGGCAGCACGGTGGCGCAGCTGGTAAATCTCACAGTTCCCGGGTTCAATCACGGACCTGCCTGTGTGGAGTTTGCATGTTCTCCCCGTGCCTGCGTGGGTTTCATCCCAGATCCCAAAAACGCACATTAGTTGGACACTCAAGGTTTCCCCTATGTGTGATTGTGAGTGCGACTGTTGTCTGTCTCTCTGTGCCCTGCGATTGGCTGGCAACCATTTCGTGGTGTGCCCGCCTCCTGCCCGTTGACAGCTGAGATTGGCTCCAGCACTCCCCGCAACCCTTGTGAGGATAAGCGGTAAAGAAAATGGATGGATATTATTATATTATTAATATTATTATATTACATAACAAGCAAACAAAATGCTACAAGGTTGAAAACTCTTTTTTTCTCAGGCTTTATAGAATATATCCACTTTTTGATTGCTTGCACTGTTTGCGGTTTTGATTGCTTTTTTAAAATATTGTGTTTGTCATTTTTATTGTTTTCATCCCATTTTAAATGTTTTATCTCTTTCTTTTCAAATGCCTTTAATCATGTAAAGCACATTGAGTTACCTCATCTATGAAATGCGCTATACAATTAAATTTTCTTTGCTTTGCTTTACAATGATGCCTATGATAGAGGCTCCGGCAGGTCCAATATACAAGCCGTTTGATCTTAAAGATGTTGATTGTCTTACTGCTAACTTGTCACGTCTCTCTTCTGGTGGTAATACATGGCTGTCTAGTTTTGTGGAAACTTTACAGGGGCACACACTCTGCATGGGAGACTGGAGACAAGCAGCATCTAGATCATGCACTAGTATTGAACAACAAGAAATCTTGACAACTGCAGGTATGCTTAACGTACCTAATGGAACCTTATTGAGCGCACACTTCGAGCGTCTGGCCCCAGCTATCAGAGAGAGGTTCCCCACTCCTGTTACAGCCGCACCCATTTATTTCCCCTATGTTAAACAACCCACTTGAGCACTTGACTAAGTTTAATAAACTTTGGACTGAATCGACTGGAGGTCACCCTGGACAGTCTGGTTAGGAAGAGCCTATGTTCAGGACTGTGCCCTGGCAGGTCTCCCTGAACCAGTAGACACCACTCTTAAAGCTGACCCTGACCTCCTCTCCGGAGATGAGCCTAGATTTAGGCGACACTTAGTGCATCACCTCAAAATTTATTTAAGCCAACAACAGGGTATAATAAAATTACTAAACTCCAAAAACAACTTCTTAAATTACAAGTAGCACAGGCAAGACGTAGTGGTCCAAAACCACACCAGACGTAATTTTTTGGCAGACAGAATCACCTAGACAGGCAGGAAGGTTCTAGGGTAATAGCCGGAGTGGATACGCAGGAAGGTGTGGAGGGGCCGGGGGAGAGTGCAACATCAACGTGATCAAGGGTGTTTTGGTTGTGGTTCTCTCGATCATTGGATGAAAGACTGTCTTACAGCTCCTCCACCTCAAGCTCCAATGCAAGGGGGCCAAGGCAGAGGCAGAAATGACAGCTTTGGCGGCCCACCTTGGCAGCAGGATGGACAGCAGCAGGTTGGACAGTACCGCTAGGGGTTGCCCAGGAAGCCTGGGGTCCGGCGATGCAGGTGCCATGATCCCCATCTCTGTTGCGGGGCGAATGTTAACACTCTCGTTGGCACAGGGGCAACACACTCCTCACTCAACGTCTCGCTCCCAAACACTTTGTCACAACACACTGTGCAATTGATGGGCTTCTCAGGGACTCAACTGGGCCTGCAATGGACTCAACCCCTACCAACAATCTTGGCTGGACAGAGCTTCCACCATTCGTTTGTACCTTCACCACAAATACCAGTGGCATCTGACACCGTCTGCCACTCTGGACAATGGCTTATGACACCTGAGAGTGAACCAACTCCAACTGTGGACATTGATTGGGCCCGACTTGAACCAGAAACACAACTCAAACCTGGTCTCACACATCAATTTCTGTTGTGGAAGCCCTGGTTAAACACTCTTAGGGCTTACCTGCCTCCACTAGATCTACACCATTGCACACTATATTACGACCGCAACCATGATCTAGTATACATGGAAAACTTTGCATGCATACAAGGTGATGCTTGGAACATTACATCCACACATATATACGCTGCAAGAGAGGGTGTAGCGGCATCCTGCTCTCTTTCACCAGATCAAATAAAATGGTTCAAAATGCAGGAAGAGTCAGTAAACCCACCTTTCACTCGCTCTGTCTCCAGGACACGAGGCCCGGCAGCTGGGAACTATGGTGAGACGACAGACTCAAATGACTGACTGGGAGGACACACCATTCCCTAACGTACATATCTCCAAATCTACAGATGCATACTGCATCATTGTTCCTGACGCACCTCTGACAACTAATATCACCATATTTGAACACGAGACCCTAACTAGAGAACACGGACGTGAGTACTCTGACTATGACGACACCAAGTCAATGTTAAACGAACTGCCTAAATTAATTTGGTCCTCTGGACCCTTTGATGTTGGACATTGTACTAAGACACCAGACATTAAAATCACTGTTTTTCCAGATCTCTTTTTTACAGACCTCAATATCCTTGACCCGCAGCTGCTAACCAGGGGATGGAGGACACTCTCACTGGCCTGTGGAATTCTGGAGTCTTGAAAACATCCACCTCCTCGTGGTGTACACCACTCTGGCCAGTTTTAAAAGCAGATGGTAACACTTATCATATGGCGCATGATTTGAGAGCTGTTAACGATGTAAAGACCACACCATTGTTACCTCTACCAGACCCTCACACAATGTTGTCTACCATCACACCTGAAATACTTCATAGCGATTGATTTGGCAAATGCATTCTTCTGTGTCCCACTCGCACCCAAGTGTAGACACTTGTTTGCATTCAAATATCAGGGACACAATTTGCAATACACCAGGTTGCCACAAGGCTTCAAAAATTCGCCTGGAATTTTAATCAATGTTTGAAATCATTGCTGCAGGATCTAGAACTCCCAGACGGATGTAAACTCCTGATGTATGTTGATGACCTCCTGTTGGCAGCCCCAACAGCAGAGTCGTGTTTGTCGCGAACTAAACTGCTGAACTCTGTCCAACCTTTGACTAACGGCAGGGTCCTTTTCATTGATTGTTGCTGTTACCGTAAGCGGAATGGCTCTTTGGCTGCGGCGGCGGCCGTAGTGGAGCAGCAGCACTCAGATTAATTTTTAACTGTTTCCCCTTCCGTACTAACATCTGTCCCCTCAGCCCAGGCAGCGGAAGTGCTCGTACTCTGTCTTGCACTGGAAGTGGCGGTCGGACAATCTGTCACTGTCTATTGTGACTCATCTTATGCTGTCCCGGCTGCTGTGTTGGACCTGTCTGCCTGTAAACGGAATGATTTTAAAACAGCTAAAGGTACCCCTATTGCACATTTGACACTGATCCAATGAGTAGACAAAGCCTTGGCCAAACCTTCGGCAGTGGCTATCGTCAACGTCCCTGGCCACTCCAAATCCACTTCTACCACAGCCCTTGGCAACAATGCTGCCGACTTGGCTGCCAAGCAGGCTGCGGGCTATGTCCCACAGATGCTTCTCCAATTATGTGACAAATCCTCTCCTGACCTGCCTGAACGTCTGTCTCACAATGAATTGGTTAAAATACAGCACAACGCCTCTCCTGAACAAAACATATTTTGACCAAAACTCACTCTATGGCTCGTAATTGGCCCCAGAGCCATGCTAACCAAACTTTGCATGTGGTGGCATCCTAAAATGTCTGACATGTGTCACGTCCACTGTCCTGACTGTAATATTTGCCAGCTACACAATGTTCGTCGAACACTTAGACCGTTGTCAGGTTCATTCGACCTACCCTCCTGGCCCGTTGCGGAACTGGTCATAGATTTCACAGGCGTGATCACTCCTCTTCAAGGTAAGCGCTACCTTCTTGTTTTTGTTGACACCTTTTCCGGATGGCCTGAACCGTACCCCTGCGCTCGCGAAGATGCCATGTCGGTAATGAAAGCTTTGGTGAACCACTGTATTCCAATGTACGGTTTCCCCGGTCTCATCCACTCGGACAACGGTACACATTTCACATCCACACATCTAGCTACTGTCGAGAAGTGGTTAGTGTTAACTCACAAGTTTGGTTGTGTTCATCACCCCGCCAGTCAAGGCTCAGTTGAACATATGAATTGCACGTTGAAGGAAAAACTGGCTAAAATGTGTACTTCTTCTGGCATGAATTGGGTTCAGGCGCTTCCCCTTGCTCTAATGTCTGTGAGACAAATTGTCTCGTTCTATTGGTTTCTCTCCTTATGAACTTCTTCCAGGTCATCTGATGCCTGGCCCTTCCTCCTCATTCCAGCCGCTGGAGGATGGCGTTGTGTCTCCCAAGTTTTCTCATAAACTGTTTTGGACACAACTGCATTATTTTGCTTCTAATTTCTCCTTAGAGATCCAGGACTCTCTTCCATCACCACCTCCTGCACTTGATCTTCCTGAGTGGTCATCTGTCTACCTTAAACGACTCTCTCGTAAGTTTTCAGAACCCGTTTGTCTGGCCCCCACAAGGTGACTGCTCGTACCTCCAAGGCTGTCGCTTGGAGGAAAGAGGAACTAAGTGGTTTCATTATTCTATGCTTTGCCCTGCTACAGACTCTTAATTGCACTTTTATTTTATTGTTTGTTCTTGTTTTATTAACCATGAGTCCTACAGATTGTCCGATTGCTTTTCGGACCAAGAGAGGGAGAGCAGGAATCTATGGCATTATTATTGGTTTTATTGTTGTTCTTGGTATTTTGAGCTGGGAAATCGTTCATAAATACCCCATACCTACACCCACATCAGTGCCAGCTGTTAGCACAACCCACCCCGGAAAATATTTATCACAGAGAAGAGTTGTATTATAAACAAAGCCTTATCTGTGCATGAGTGGTTTAGGGTTTTGACAGGCGTGAGCGCAGTAAACAATAATTGGTTACTAATGGCAGAACAAGTGGCTAATAAAATCCCAAGTGTCTGTGTTGTATGCATGGGACCTAGACCTTTGTTACGTGTTGTTTCCTCTTCTGTCAACTCCACCTGTGTTCTAGATCTTATGAAAAATGATGTGCCGACTAAAAATGAATGCAAAATTTGGGATACTGCCCACCCGGTAACACTAGCCCAAAAGAACAAACTTGTGTTTAATCGTGCTGTGGTGCGCCAAACCTTCACCTGTATTTTCCATTAACTGATGATCAGTGTGCTGAGACCCAGGAAATACCTTTCTTCCAACCTCTCAACCGTATTGATGTGTGGTGGTGGTGCAGAGGGGACCGTATCTTCGACCGCCTCCCGCGCAACAGTACGGGCAGATGTGCATGAGTAAATTTACTTTTGCCTAGTTCCGTTGTTCCTGTCACCCTAGATGATCTGGCGGTTGGTCCTGAACACTTCAAGGAAGCTCTTGGCCTATTACTCTGTTCACCTAGGTCCATGCCTATCTGGCTTGGTGCTGAAGACCCCACCTACATTGACGCTATCAGCGTCCCCCGTGGTGCTCCAGACGAGTATAAACTGGCTGATCAGGTGCTTACTGGTTTTTAAAATATACCTATAATTTCCGCTCTTTTCCACGTTGCTCCTAACGAAAATGTTGACCGTACCAATTACATACATTATACTGTGCAACGTTTGGGCAATTTCACCCTTGAAGGACTTGAAGCTGTACATGAGCAACTTAAGGCTACATCTGTTATGACTTTCCAAAATAGGATCACATTAGATGCACTATTGGCCAAGAAAGGAGGGGTTTGCCGCATAAACCCAACCAGTGGATGCCTCACTAAGGCCATCGATGGAATTTGAACCCTTACGAAGAAAATGAAGGAACACTCTGGTGTTGACACGTCGATGTGGGATAACTGTGGAATGTGTTTGGTAAATGGAAGGGTGTCATTTCATCAATCTTCATCTCTCTGGCTGTCTTCACCTCTATTCTCACCCTTTGTGGATGCTGTTGCATTATTCGTATTCGTTCTCTTTTAACCCGTCTGATTGAGAAGACGACTGGTGCCCCAGCTGATGGCCGCGGTAATTATGTCATCATTAGACCCCCGCCCCGACACACTCCTCAAGATGATTTTATTGTTGCTATTGCTCCCACTGAAAATGATACTAGACTTCCATCACTTCCTGATTGTCATGATGTTGACATGCCCCGTGATTGCATTGCCCTTCTGTTCTACTGATACTTTTTGAGTGATATTATGTTTTTAGAAATGTTTTGCTGTTTTTGAGTTGTCTAGTACTGTCTTGCAGGTTTAAAGGTTACGGGTGTTCTGAATCATGAGGCTATGCACTTGTTAAAAGGTATCCTTGGACGATTAGAGAGGGTTTTATGCTTTCCATATTTCTTGAAGGGTTACTTTTGTGATTTTCATGATTGTTTTTGTGATCTATTTCATAGATCAAGAGAGGGAATGAAGACTATATTACTTTTATTGCACTTTCATTATTTGCTTAAATATGACCTTATACATTTAAAGTGTTGTCCAATTGCTAATCAGACAAGGATGTGTTGTGGAGCTGGTGGTTGTCCTTGATCTTTGTACGCAGAAAAGCGGCTGGCGCCATCCTCCTCTCCCAGTTGTTGCCGTGGAGACGAAAGACATGGACCCATACATATAAAAACCTTGTGTTACCGGGCAGATTTTGTCTTTTTCTTTGGCTATCCTGCCAGAAGACACACGATCTTGTGTGCGGCAGATACCTGGATAAGACCCGGACGTCTGTATTGCACATTCCTTTGTAATAAATCCATTTGCTGTTAACTTTTTCTAATCATTGGTCATATCTTCCTCGACTCGTGAACAAACATAGGGTCCAATTTTGCAAATCCCTACAGTGTCTTTGATGTGTGCCAATAACTCAGAAAAAATAGGCCCAAAAATGTGTGCGTGTGTGGGGGGTGGGAGTCCGAAAAACATAAAAATATATTTTTTTCAAAAACCAAAGACCTCAAAAAATACTCAGAAAAACTGTTTTGTTTTTCTTTTTTTTAAATCAAGTGACTGCAATAGGTTTCCGTACAATACAGAGGATATTGGAAAAAACCCTCAATAATATTATTTGATACAGAAATGTTATTCCCAGTTCCATTATCGTAAAATTACGATTGCATACAGCGCAATGTACAAGTATTGTACGTCTACTGCCTTACTTGGTCTTTTGATTGTTTTACCGTCCACACACAAAGATTGTGTTTACGATTCTGATCCGCCTATCGTAGTGTCGCCGAAAGCTGGCAGCCCAAAAGGGGCGTGTCGAATATACCTATTAATATCTATGCAACCTGTCAGACAGTCAGGAACTCGAGTTTCTTTTTTCAGCATGCACTATCCAGCAAGTTCGTTTCCCATACTGCAGTACCAGTGTTGTCTCTGTTGAATGCGATTTAGTTTTATTCAGACGACGTAACTTTATTTGATCGGTTCTGTAAATTGACAAGTAGAGCACAGTCTTAAAAACTTTTTATCTGCTGCACGTCTCAATGGACTCTATTCAGGTAGGTGAGTTTGCTGTTTTACTGCAGTTTGTCAACTGTCATTAGGTAGCAAGCATGTTGTTACTAAAAGGGTTTGGCTAACAAGCGCTAGGTCTTGTTAGATTAAAAAGAAGTCGGAGGTAAATATTTCAATGCTGTGATGAGAGCTGTTTGCTATTTGATGAGAGCCTGATCACTCACTCAATTCTGCGTATTCGTTTTACTAATTTGTCAAATCTCCGCAGACCACGGTGTCCGGATTCTCTCTTGACCTGGGACCACTGAAAGAACCACTTGGATTTATCCGTGTACTCGAATGGGTTCGTAAACATAACTTCTTATGGTTTTGTTTGTACAAGTGTTGGAACAAAAAAAGGAGGGCATGTAAACAACCTAACTTCTTAAGGTTTATGCAAGTGCATAAAAGCATTTACTGTGATCTCTCTCTCTCTCTCTCTCTCTCTCTCTTCTCTCTCTCTCTCTCTCTCTCTCTCTCTCTCTCTCTCTCTCTCTCTCTCTCTCTCTCTCTCTCTCTCTCTCTCTCTCTCTCTCTCTCTCTCTCTCTCTCTCTCTATATATATATATATATATATAGTAGGGATTTGCGAGTTTGGACCCTACGCGTGTTTGTTGATCAAGGAAGAGATGACCAATGATTAGAAAAAGTTAACAACAAATGGATTTATTACTAAGGAATGTGCAATACAGACGTCCGGGTCTTATCTAGGCATCTGCTGCACACGAGACGTGTGTCTTCTGAAGAAGACAAGGGCTGCCCGGTAACACAGGGTTTTTATCTGTACGGGTCCTTGGTGGAAGTGGCTGCCCCCCTCGCAGTCAGGTCCTGGGCCGGGATGGTAACTTTCCGCTCCTTAATCTGGTGTCGTTCGTCTCCAAGGTAATGCCTGGGAGAGGAGGATGGCGCCAGCCGCTTTTCTACGTACAAAGATCACCGGCTCCACAACACATCCTTGTCTGATTAGCAAATGGACAACAGTATCTGTTAAATGTATAAGGTCATATTTAATCGAATAATGAAAGTACAATGAAAGTAAAATAGTCTCTTATATATATATACTTTTGAATTAGCTTCCAGCAGATTCCTGTTTGTTTGAGACCTGATACGGTCATGCAATGACTTCCGTGCCATAACTTTCAGTACATGTAGTACAGGAGTGTCAGACTCATTTTTATCGCGGGCCAGATTGTAGTTATGGTGTGCCTCCCAGGGCCGTTTTGACTGTGAAACTATAAAAATGATAAATTGTCTCATCATACTACACAATGGTCTTCTGTGTTGTGTCGGTTTCAAGGAAGATGTGACCCCAGGACCTTTTTGGAGACACTCTCCTTTTTATTTTGACTGAATAACAGAAAAACCTCCATATAAGCATTTGACTGTTTGATCGAGCCTCTCTCCCAGAGGAAGACGATAAAAAGCAAAACGAATTTAACAAAACAAACCTGACGGAATAACAGAAAAACAGCCATATAAACTTTTGTTCAAGCTCCTACAAAAAGAAAATAGGTGAGAGTGGAAACCCGGAAGTCAGTTCAACTTGTCACAGCGTTATGCCTTTAATCCTCAACTGTCAGAAAAATATCTGTTTTATATGTGACTCTACTGACCTATACCCACTATGTGACATGGAAAGATATAGCAATGCCATTGAGATTAAAATATGAATAATAAACGGATGGAAACATTAGGATGGTTCAGGATTACCTACTAACAAACATGGTCACCCACCACTCCCAAAGGAAGACTGGACAAAAGGGCAGAGGTGGGGCCACAGAAAACCTTTATAGCGCTAACTACAGAAGAAGAAAAACAGAAAAAAAAAGAAAAACAGACCGTTAAGCTAATATACAGCTTACACGGGATCACGAGGCATTTTCTTGTCAGGAACTAACAGATTTTATGTAATTATTCAGACACTTAATATAATACAGATATACACTGTTGGATTCACACCAAATTCATGCGCTAGTTTTGGAATCAGAAATCCAGGTTAATGGGTTTTTCAACTATTCATGATTGGTAACACAAATGCTTGTAAGATCTCAACGTTATCATTTATGATATATGACAATGTGAAACTTTGGTACAGATTTTCACAAGAGTCATGGAAGTTGACAGACTAGATTTACCTTCGCAGGCCACATAAAATCATGTGGCAGGGCGGATCTGCCCCCTGGGACTTGATTTTGACACCTGTGATGTAGTACCGCCGTGTAAAATTTTGACCTAAATGACAAGTTTCGCCGGGACAGCTGTAAAGCCTTGGTCTCAGAGTTCTGAAAAGACACGGGTTCAGTCCTGGCCCTGCCTGCGTGGAGTATGCATGTTCTTCCCTTGCCTGCGTGGGTTTTCTCTGGGAGGTCCGATTTCTTTAGTTTCATTGGGGATGTGGTAGGACCAGTTTCCACCAACATCCCAAAAACATCCGACATTAATTGGACTCCAAATTGCCCTTAGGTGTGATTGTGAGTGTGACTGTTGTCTCTCTCTATGTGCCCTGTGATTGTCTGGCAACCAGTTCAGGGTGTGCCCTGCCTCCAGCCCGTTGATTGCTGGAATAGGCTCTACCACTCCTGCGACCCTTGTGAGGATGAGCGGCTAAGAAAATGGATGGATAACAAGTCTCAACTGTCTGGGCTAACATTGACGTGAATTGGTGATGTGGAGCCTTGTTATTTGCTTCTTACCGTGCCCAAATTACAGTAACACACACGCAACCCTCTCATCTATCAATTGTCATTTGCTGTAAAAACACAACAAACAATGCTTCCTTATGTTCTCCTCACCGTGCTGACAAATCCTAATTTAATGATGGAGCGTTCGCCATGTCCACCTCCACTCCATGTATTATCCTGAATTAGATCCACTGGTGTGAGGTCGTTAGCTGCATAAAGAGAGCTGTCCACACCATACATTCAGTAAGACTCAGACTTGTAACATGGCCAAGACCAAAGAGCTGTCCAAAGACAACAGACACAAAATTGTATAACTCCACACGGCTGGAAAGGGCTACGGAGAAATTGCCCCGCAGCTTGGTGAAAAAAGGTCCACTGTTGGAGCAATCATTAGAAAATGGAACAAGGTAAACATGGCGGTCAATCTCGATCAGAGTGGAGCCCCATGCAAGGTATCACCTCTTGGGGTCTCACTGATTCTTAGAAAGGTTAGGAATCACCCCAGGACTACACGACAGGACTTGGTCAATGACGTGAAAAGAGCTGGGACCACCGTTTCCAAGGTGACTGTTGGTAATACACTAAGACTTCATGGTTTGAAATCATGCATGGCACAGAAGGTTCCCCTGCTTAAACCAGCACATGTCAAGGCCCGTCTTAAATTTGCCAATGACCATTTGTATGATACAAAGGAGTCATGGGAGAAAGTTTTGTGGTCAGATGAGACCAAAATTGAGCTTTTTGGTCATAATTCCACTCACCGTGTTTGGAGGAAGACGAGTGATGAGTTCTCTCCCAAGAACATCATCCCTACTGTGAAGCATGGGGGTGGGAGCATCACGCTTTGGAGTGTTTTTCTACAAATGGGACAGGACGACTGCACTGTATTCAGGAGAGGATGACTGCATCCATGTATTGTGAGATTTTGGGGAACAACCTCTTTCCCTCAGTCAGAGCATTGAAGATGCGTCGTGGCTGGGTCTTTCAACATGACAATGACCTGAAGCACAAACCCAGGAAAACCAAGGACTGCCTCCGTAAAAAGTATATGAAGGTTGTGGCGTGGCCTAGCCATTCTCCAGACCTAAATCCACTAGAAAATCCTTGGAGGGAGCTGAAACTCCGTGTTTCTCAATGACAGCCCAGAAACCTGTCTGATCTAGAGAAGATCTGTGTAGAGGCATGGGCCAAAATCCCTCCTGCAGTGTGTACAAACCAGGACTTGAACCTGTAATGTAGCAAGGTGTTCAAATACTTATTTTCTTCACTGTACCTGGTGTTCGTTATGGACAATCCGTGATGTGCACACAAGTCCAATAACCTAACACCACTTGGGTTCTGATCGAGGGTGCCGTTCTTCCTAATCACACCCCTCCAGGTCTCACTCCAATGCCCACATGGCATGGTCCCATAGGCAGAATGATCCCCAGAGCGCTCTCCAGCACTCCCTCACAGGACTCCAAAAGGGTGGGTACTCTGAACTGCTGTTTGGTACATGGGCAAAATATTTTTAGATGTTGTCCTGGCTTTGGTTTGGTGTTGTCTTGGTTTCCCTGCCTTTTTGATCTTCCCCTTCTTCATGTGTTCAATACTTTTCCTTTTTTCATTTGACAATATTACACACAACTTGAATTTTTATTTCATTTGTTCTACTTTCTTTGCATCAGTAGAATTAATAGATTTTTTTGGGTTGTTCTCAACATCTGGTGAAAATTTAATGTCAATAGCACCTTTTGAAAATATATTTAGCCAGAAAAATGATGACGTTTTTTTCAGCCGATGTAAATTGGTCATAAAATATGGTTTACTCTTTTTCTAAGTCACAACAATAGAAACATCCCATATTTTGACTATTTACACCTCCATAACGGACTGTCTAACATAGACTTAGTGTGAAGTTGTGTGTCCAGAGAAGGCCCCCTGTGTGAGCTTCTTGTTCTTATATAGTTTGGTATCTAGTATGTCAGCCATATGCTAAAATCATTTAAGTAAACTTTTTTCCTCATTTCGCAGCACTCCGTATTGACAGATAACATTACATTTTTGAAATTTATGGTGTTTATTCAAAAAGAAAAACAGAAATATCACACTGGCATAGGTTTTCAGACCCTTTGTTTTTTGTTTAGCAAACTCCATGCAGACTTTCATGTGTCTTGTACTGAGGAGAGGCTTTCGTCGGGCCACTCTGCAATAAAGCCCCAACTGGTGTTGCAGTGATGGTTGACTCTCTAGAACTTTCTCCCATCTTCCAACTGTATCTTTGGAGCTGAGCCACACTGGTCTTTGGATCTTCTTTGCCTCTCTCACCAAGGATCTTCCCCAAGAGGAACTTTTGCTTGCGAGGAAAACACGGATGTGTCTCTCGCCATCTCCAGCGCGTTCTGGCCACATCTCCATGAATCCTCCTTTTTTTAAAATTTCCTTAGGGTGGTCCGATACGTAACAAACACTGCAAACGTGATAAGTGAGTGAATGCAAGAATATTAAGCATAGCAGAAGATATGGAAGTAAATGTGTGACACCAGGATTTGAATTAAAAATGCCACTGAAAATTTCATGTTGTAAAATTCAGATTGCTATTTCAAAGTGATCACATTCCCAATAGCTGTATTTCAGTTTAACTTTTCAATGTTAACAAATTTGCCCTATAAAAAAATTCAACCTTTGACATTGAAATGCAATATTTTTCTGAGATTCAACTAGCTACAATTCACTGTCTGAAATTCAACTGGCTTCAATTCGCTGTCTAAAATTCACCATATAACAACCAGCCAATCCAGTTACGCTTGCTTACATGACATCACATACTAAAAAAGCGTAATTGGATTGGCTGGTTTAAGAAGGCTGGGTTACTTCACGTCAGAACCCAACACTCAGCCAATCCAGTTAAACTTTCTTAGTATGTGACATCCCGTGACTAAGAAATGAGACTTCCATCCATTCATTGTTCATGCCTGAATCACTTACTGTATGAAAGCACAGGAAATCGCATTAATGGTTAGAAGTACTTTTGTCATCATTGGTTAGCAACATCATAACGATGTTATTTAAAAGAATTCAGAGACTTATTGTACTCTAAAAGCGTTGGTCTTGGTCTTAAATAAATGCGCAAATACACCTGTATGTATGTCGTACGTCTCAGGGCGACCAAACTTCGCTAGCCACTGGGTCCTTCAATTTTTCTTTTTTTGCCACTGAGCCTTCCTCGGATTATTTCTATCCGAATTGTGGCAAAATTTTGCGACACAGTCGGGCATTTTCACGTGTGCGATGGTGGTGCTACTGCATGTGATTACACGACAAATTGGTCATGATTTCTTTGTTTATACAAAGAATACGTCACATCCGATCAAGTAGGTCATGTGACTCACCAAAATGGCTGCACCCATGAAAATTTGTAATTACTGATAAAAAATCTTTTCAAAACACCATTAAATGATCTTGGATTAACCTCAAATTTTCAAGGTTAAGTACATATGACATGACCTATCGGATTAAGGCTTTTCATTGTTCAGCGGAGTATTCCTTTAATTGAAATCCCGGTGCCACATATTTACTTCCATAAAAAGAGCATTAAAAGCAAAATAAGAGAGCAAATATGAGATGACTTTTTGTACAATTAATCCATTTAATCCAACACCCTATAAAACGACATACCCCGGCAACACATTTGCTAAACTCGACAGCTCGTTCCATATCGTCGCACGCTTGAGGCCCTAACGCTTTTGAAAATGTTCAACCTTTGCTTGCCGAAAAGCCTCATCCTTGAGGGGGTGAATCCCTCATTGCAGCTTGAGGTCCATCATCACAGAGTTCGCTTCCTTATTAAAAGTTACTGAAGCGGTTTTACGTATGTTTACCACATCCTTTTTATGTAGCACGCGGCTGGTTCATTCACGCCATAATAGCGCCACAAAAGCATAACTTCTGCTGTCTTTGCTCTTATCCAAAAGTTATACTTTTTTGCCGATCGTCGTCATCTTCTTTGTCACCAGGCTGCTTTTCTCCAATCCGCTTTCCGTGAAGCAAACTCAGCTCCCATCTCAAACAATCCTCTCATTTCCCATCTTCCTCTTCCGCTTGGGTGCTTTGAGCTAAGCTTTAACATCAAGCACAGTGCTTTGGAGGCATTGTAAATTTTGAAAAGGTTATGCAGACTCAGTCTTACAACATGTAACAGCATAGAAAATGGCAGAGAGGAAGGAGGGAGAGATAATTTGTGGGTGGGGCTTCAATGATTCGCAGCCAATCAGCTCTAAAAAGCCGGTGTTGTTTTTTTCCCTTTTTCCATTAGTCCATGAACGCAGGGGATGTGGTCTTCTACCAGTGTGCCTTCCTGTAATATAGTACATACTGTATGTCAATCCTTTTTTTTTTTTGGGTGGGGGGGTGAAAAAAAACAGCCGTACACTGAAGCCGTACTAGGTGAAGCACGATGCAGAGGGGTTACTCTACAACTTGGCCTTTAATACAATTACTCCAAACATTCTGATGATTGAACTGGGCATCTTGGGCCTCCCTCCGCTCACATGGATCAAGGACTTCTTGACCAACAGACTCCAGACTGTGAGAATCGGCTTCCACCTTTCCTCCATCTTTACACTGAGCAACAACTCACCACAGGGCTGCATGCTAAGGCTCCTTTTGTACTGTCTCTACACCTTTCACTGTAGCCCAGTCCACAAAAATATAATTTCATCACATTTATGTATTGTGAAATTCATTGATGACACAACAGTGGTCAGTCTGATCTCAAAGGGAGACGAGGCATCCTACAGAGAGGAGATCCAGAAGCTCATAAACTGATGCACAGCCAATCTGACACTGAACACTATTGCAATAGAGATCATTGTGGACTTTAGGAGGAACAAAACTGAACCGGCTCCACTGGTCATCAACGGCGAGTGTGTGGAGAAAGTCTGCACATTCTGGTTCCTGGGAGTCCTGATTTCTTAGGAGCTTTCTTGGACAGACAACTTCACAGCGGTCATTAATAAGGTTTAACGGCATCTCCACTTCCTGAGAGTCCTCAGGAAAAATATCCTAGCCTCAAAGTTGCAGCTGGCCTTCGACCGCTCATCTATAGAGAGCTTGCTGACATATTGTTTCTATGTTTGGTATGGGAGGTGCACTGAGGCAGACAGAGTAAGCCTTCAGAGGACAATCAAAGTAGCACAGAAGATTGTTGGTTGACCTCTTACCCTCCATGGCAGACTTTTATTCCACTCGGTGCTTCAGTAGCGCTTGTTTAGGACACAACACACCTTGGTTATCAGCTGCTTGAGCTCCTGCCATCTGGAAGGCGGTACAGATGCGCAAAAACAAAGACCAACAGACTAAGGAAGGAAGGAAGGGTTTTTCGTGAGCCTGTCCGAAGTCTCATCTTTCCTCTGGCCATGTTATAAATGCAAAGGCATTCTGATTTCAACATCTTAAGCAATACTTTTTACACACTCAATTTTTTACGTATTTTTATTGATCTATATCTATTTTGAAATTACTTTCATGTATGCACTGACTCAGGAGAGGCTAATCAATGGCATTAGTTAATTAATTAATTGATTTATTTATTCATTCATTGACCCGACCTGGCGGCCCAAATTGTGTCCCTTTCAAGTTGGCAAGAGACCGCCTGGTTAGCGGGGTCCGTCTGACGTGGTAATTAGTTAGCTTATTGCCACCATGCTAGCCACGGCTGTCCAGTCTTTTCTATGATGTTCTTGTCTCGTCTCCTTGTCCTTCCATTCCTATGGGAATATGGGGTGAGTGGGCCAAACTGCAGGATGTCATCTTCATCTCTCATGTTCGCTATAGTAGTGTAGTCAATTAAATATGGATTGAGCATGATTTGCAAATCATTGTATTCTGTTTTTATTTATGTTCAAAACAACTTAATTGGAATTGAGTTTGTAGAATGGTTAACATCTGCAGATACCTCTATGACGGGGTGGCCAACCAGTCCGCGATCAAGAGCCACATGTTTTACTGTGTTACAGCAAAGAGGCGCATCATACACATGAGAGAGTCAAAGAGCCCCATCATATACATAAAAATCATTCTCACCTTACAAATACCTTTCCTCATCCAGATTTATTGTAAATCTCAAACACCAACATGATAACAAGAAAAAAATCAACTCCTACAGAATGCCAAGAACACTGGCCAGTGATTAAAAAAAATATAATTGGGCTTTCTCACACAGACAAACTACCAGGTCAACCAAATATTGTCTTGTATGTCATAACTCTCATCTAATGCAACACTAAAACTCATACTCATGCGACTGGAGGTCTGGATGCCACTGTGAATCAGTAGCCATGCTAATGTCTTATGATATATGATATAATGTGTAATATTCTCTGTTCGGTGTGGCAGGACATTTGGTTTGATACCATTTGTTGAACATTAAAGTTTTGGGGACACAATATATCAGTGATTTCACAGAGACATTTTTTAAAATAAATGCCCCTTCATTGTAATGTACGTTTTTTTTTTTTGCCCTTGCAATGTTCCAAGCCAGTTTACAAGCTGCAAACGAAGTCTCTGTGGAGGCTTCATTGAGGGGAAAAAAACAAAACAAAACAAAACAAAAAAAAAAAACAGCATCTGCTTTTCTGTCCTATTTTTAAAAGTGACTAACTTGTGACTGCAAAGTTCAAACCCTTTGTGAAATTCCAGGTCGTTGTTAGTGCGATGTGAGCTGAAGTCAAGATTTCAAGCTGTGAAATGAGATAAAGACGCCTGATACAAAAGGCAGAGTGGCTGGCCTTTCGGCTCATCAAAAAAATAAGAGCTTTGCCGCTCTGGCAAAATTCTCCTGTATTCATCCAGGCATTTTCATTTAACTGTTTATTTTCCTCTTCCATTTTGACAGCAAAATTGACAATTTTCTCCAAAAATCACGATCTGGCTGGAAAACTTCGAGTTATTTTCATCCATTTTAAAAGACAGTTTTGCAAAAATACACGAGAGGTGACTGTGGTCTGGAGTTGTCTTTTTTGGGACCGAGGTTGTCCTTCTTGGGTTTAACTCCTTTCTCTCGTTGCACAGCTGAGCTGGGTGGCGGGAACAATAAAGCTACTCTTCACCGGTCACCGTTGTGCTTTTTTTCCTTCTCACCATCTCGCTGGACACGCCTGCACAGTCCTGTCTCACTCACCCATCCACACACACGCCAACACACGGTGCGCTTATTATCAATATAGTCGTATCAGCCGTAATCGATGCAAGCAAAGTGCCCACACAAATACCATAATAAATGCAAGCAAAGTGCATTTGCAACTACTCTAATGAACTCGGGCAAAGTGCGCACACACGCACATAATAAAAATACAACAACTTTGATATGCTTCCATCCCTTCATGAGAGCTGCATGAAAACAGGCAAAAGAGTTGCATGCATCTTGAGAGCCACAGGTTGGCCACCCCTGCTTCTATGAATATCCATCCATCCATTTTCTGAGTCACTTATCCTTACAGGGGTCGCGGGAGTGGTTTAGCCTATCCCAGCTGTCATCAGGCAGGAGGTGGGGTACACCCTGAACTGGTTGCCAGCCAATCGCAGGGCGCATGGAGAAAGACAACAGTCGCACTCACAATCACACCGACGGGCAACGTAGAGTCTCGAATGTATGTTTTTTTTGGGATGTGGGAGGAAACCGGAGTGCCCAGAGAACATCCATCCAGGCAGAACATACAAACAGCACACAGGTCGGGCCGGTGTTTAAACCACGGTTCTCAGAACTGTGAGGCAAGACGCTAACCAGTCATTTACCGTGCCGCACCTCTTTGACTATTAAAGTTAAAATGTTACTCAGAGCATGGCCTGTACAAGGTTTAATGATTGTGGCGGTTTGGCCACATTGATTCAAATATGTGAGCCCGATCATTGTCTTGAACTGGATTGTGTTGGACTTTTGAGGCTCTATTGTAGTTCAATGCAACTGCTCTTGATTTCTGCATGAGAGTCTTTGTGCGTTGACTTTTTCTCCTTTTCAGATCTGAAGAATTGGTATTCTTATCAGTTACTTGAGTCATTCAAAGTACATTTTATTGCTGTATCCATCCATCTATCCATTTTCTGAGCCGCTTATCCTCACAGGGGTCACAGGATTGCTGGAGCCTATCCCAGCTATCTCCGGGCAGGATGCAGGGTACAGTCTGAATCAGCTGCAGGGGACATATATGCAAACAAACATTTGCACTCACATTCAAACACCTGGGGCTGGGATTTTAACACTGTTCCTCAGCACTGTGGGGCAGACTCTCTAACCAGTTACCACCTTGCCGCCCATTTTGTTGCGATATCCACTTGGCCCAATTACTTTCCAAAGAACCACGTCATAGCACATAGCATTGCAATGAATGACTGGATCATTATCACTCCCTAATGCTTGTAGTTTGAGATGCTCCAAAAATACCCTGTTAGCTATTTCCTTGTAAAGCTAGAAGACCAAAGACAACAAGACATTTACAGTGTTCACCTGTTATTCCCGGGGGTTATGTTCCTTACACCCCCGCGAATAATGGATGCAGTATTAATACACAGTGGTTACACTGTGCTTACATAAATGATCATGGTACTTAAAGGAATGGACTTAAATGTACTTTGTTGGAAAAGTCATACGTTTTCAAATGTTGGAACACATGGTAAGGTGCCATGTCTAATGTGGCGTCTCGTCTATTTAGAAGAGAATTTAAGAC
Source organism: Syngnathoides biaculeatus (assembly GCF_019802595.1). Taxonomy (NCBI): domain Eukaryota; kingdom Metazoa; phylum Chordata; class Actinopteri; order Syngnathiformes; family Syngnathidae; genus Syngnathoides; species Syngnathoides biaculeatus. The sequence goes on from NC_084649.1 coordinate 31,084,139, forward strand.
CTTTAAGATCTTGAAAAATGGTAAAAAACAAACGAAAAAAAACTTGTAGACCAAAATCTGTAAATATGTGGGGGCACGAACAGTGAACAGCGAATGGGCAAGGGCACACTGACCTGTTTTGGCTCCAGAGGTTGCTTTCTACAGTATATGTAGGAGGTCTTCAGTTTGTGAAGATGTACAGCAACGATATAACAAGAATTTGTATGCAAATATAAAAATACGTCTTATTCTATCATTAATGCAGTTGTGAAGTCATAATCACAGGAAACATTTCTAGAAAATACGCTGGAAATAAGAGGCAACAGAACATGCTTTCTTGTGATGTGTGCTGACACTAATGTACAAATCTTCCAACTTTTTTCACCTCTAAATATCAGAACTGCAACCACCCCAGAGTGCAAATAGTCCTGTGTTACTATCACAGAAGACATTCATTCCCCATGCAGCAGAAACTGGCATAATTACTGGACAAACAAACACAATCACGGGACAATGAAAAAAACAAACCAAAAGAAAAAAATTGTCTTTGCTCAGATGACTGCCAAACTAGTTTTATTTCTTTGCTGTTGATTATTTATACTTGAAAAGGTTAATATCAAACATTGTCGTGTACTTTTGTTCTTTTTGCTCACAGCCTTTTCTTGTTTTAGCGATACAGAAGATTTTCATTTAGTCTAATCCCATTTTCTCCATCACATTGACTTTTACTTTGTATTTCATTCATGCTAAAGTTTATTGCACATTATTATTATTATTGTTGTTTTACTAATTACATTAGTGCTAGTTGTTGAACATCTTTCTAGTTCCTACCACGATAAAAAAAGACCACTAAATTATGGTACAAAGCCAATACAAACAATATTTCTGAGTGTCAAACAGGCCTATATGCCACAGCCTTTTAACATGGACGAAAGACAGTCTCTCCACTTTTGCAGGGTCGGTGTGTAGGTGGCTATTTTTGTTCTCATGACATCTTGGGTAGAAAAGCTTGTGTGGAATGCTTGAGTCTGACTATGGAAGGCAGGGTGAGAGACACTGGATTAACTCACGTAATCCCAGTCCTGGCTACTCAGTTTACAGTATTTGGGGTTCTGTTATTCTTACTAGGGAAACACGGCAGCGATGAAGGATGAAGAATAGTTAGTTTGCAGTTCCAGAGATTCTTGAAACTTATAACCCATTCCTGAAAATCCACACACAGCAGGAAACATACCGTAATTTCTCGAAAATAATGTGCAATTTTTTCCAAAAATATTTTCAAAAAGTCAGTAGAGCGCATTATATTTTGGTATGGATGAAAAATAAAAAAATGCAACCACATTGTATAATTGTATACAGGTACATAGTGATAAAAAAAATTTCGATATGATATTTGATGTCGTATGTTACAGATTTATATATACATATTATGGTAATGTGTGCCACCAAGCTGAACTCTGAACGCTGACCTCCTGGGGCGTCGGTGGGGGAGCTTTGCATTTTACGATGGTTAGCAGAGCATATTTGTTGCTACTGCACCAAACATCAGAAACGACTGCCCCTGAGTTTGTTTTAACTTAAACAAAGACAAAAAAATGTCGACTACAAGGGCTAGTTGTGCGGCCGCTTTTGAATGAAATGTTTCACCATTCTGTTTGATGATGCGGCAAAACTGGAAGCAAAAGAACGTGAGCTGAAACTATGTAGTATGATTGTACGATGATTTTAAAAAATAGGAAAGCACACAATTGAAATGCTCACTTTTTTTTAAAGTGCCCATTACGCTAATTTCTACATAGTTTGAGCTTTCATTTTGATCGTGACCTAACGCTATGAAGAGCTACTACAGATTGTAGCCGAACGGGAGCAAGAGGCTGCACTATTAGCACAGTGGATCTTACCCTCAAAGCGCTGACAATAATGAGAATTAAAGGGAACCAAGACTCTTGGGATTCAAAAAATGTTTCCTCACGAATGCCATGGATGGCACGGAGGATTACGTGCTGTGGGAGTAAGATGAGATAAATGTTCATTAATGCAGGAGGCACCAGAACTGAACCAATTCATCAATGATGAGTTTGACAGTGATGCATCAAAGGTAGCTATGATGGATATTTCTCAGATTGGAGATGAGTCAGATGCTTCTTTTGAAGTCTTGGCCAAGGATGTGTAATGTCGTGGATAAACTGCAGAACTGTTTTATGCACAAATATTTAATGCAAAAAAATTTTCAAGTTAAACAGGGTTAAATGGTTTATTTATTCAAGACTGTAATATGTGTTATCAACAGTGTAAATAAAATGTTATGCCATCATTGAGTATTTATTTGAGTTGGTTGAGGGATTCTGTTCTGACAAATGCAGGGACCAGGAGAATCGTGTCCTGTGGCCTGTCCCAAGATATACAGTATTTTACTTCTGCATCAGTACATGCACAAAGATGATTAATGATTGTTGCACAGATGTTTTTTTGAAAAACAATACAAGTACAAACCTAGAAAAATAGAAAGCCAGAATTCCCAATATTTTGAGCTTATGGATAGCAGCAAATTTGTGGTGTGCATTTTGCATTGGTGGAAGGTTTTTCCTGTTTTGTTTTTTTAGGTCAACTTTGGGGGGTTGCATTATACTTCAGGATGCATTATACTCAAGAAAATATGGTAAATCTTGCACTGTTTGACATTATCTTTGCCTTCCTTCAAAAGGCAAGCAATGTTTGCAAATGATGTAGATGACTTCCAGATTTCTACTGATTATATGTCATTGACCACGTGACACTTAATTATTTACACTTATTTTTTAGTCAAGTTACTGCTTTTTGGTCATAATGAAATACATGTCAGCATTGAGTTTACTCCTCAGTCTTGTTTTTTATTTTAAAAAAAACAGTTCCAATGAAGTTACACATTACTCATTCTGAAAAAACTGGCAAAGGAAACAAATTAAAATTAATGTTAAATAAAGTTGAAGAATTGGGAAGGGGGGGGCACCTGTGTACCACATTACACAGGTAAACTGAGTAATGTCATGATTAGCTATAGAGATCGTACACCTCCGTCAAAAAAATCATGTGATTTTTGTTTAGGTTCCCATATTGCCGGTCAAACAACGCATTGTTGAAAGTTAATTCCGTTGAGACGAAATGAAACTTGAATGTAACGTCTTATAGCATAACACCCAGAGTTTTGTCCGATACTGTTAAACATTTAGAAGGTGATAATAAACGAAGGTACGTGGAAAAATTAGAGTCACTTGACGTAGAGGATCCATATTTAATGCCGAAGTCAATGTTTTCATCAATAAGAAATTTGAATCTTAATTTGCTTCCCTGTCAACTGGATATACACATGTATCTGTTGAGTAAATTATCGAGATTTACACAGAAGAGTTTGAAAGTGTATTAAAGTCTGGACGCATACAAATACTTTGTTACTGGATCTGTTCTCAATCAGGAATAAATCCCACATAGTGATAGACCCACTCAGATTTTTTTTTAGTACAAATACCAATATTTAAATAAACGACCCCTGGTTTTACACAGGTTGCACAGTGGCTCAGCTGGTAAAGCATTGGCCTCACAGTTCTGAGGACCCGTGTTAGATCCCAGCCCCGCGTGTGTGGAGTTTGCATGTTCTCCCCGTGCCTGCGTGGGTTTTCTCTGGGCACTCTGGTTTCCTCCCACATCACAAAAACATGCAACATTAATTGGACACTCTAAATTGCCCGTAGGTGTGATTTTGAGTGCGGCTCTTTGTCTCGATGTGGCCTGTGATTGGCTGGGAACCAGTTCAGGGTGTACCCCGTCTCCTGCCTGTTGACGACTGGGATAGACTCCAGCACTCCCCGTGACCCTCGTGAGGATAACTGGCAGAAAAAATGGATGAATGGATGGATGGTTTTGCACAAACTTGCATTCATTAACTATGATTGGAATATTTTTAGGACAGAGTCGTCTCCTCCGTACACAGAAGCGTATTGCTACCACACGTTAACCTCTGTAAACCTCTTTGTAACAGACGGTTTATTATTTTTTTAAATACACATTGTTCTCAAATGAGTCAAGTTGGCGTCATAAATACTTGATAATTCGAGATTGAGAAGAATAATTCCTACCTGAAATGAAATTATCGCTACACAGGCGTGTGTATTTCGTTGGGCACCATCCATCCCGTTTAATTGCGGAAATCCATTGATCTTTTCTGGGATTTTCAAATGGTATTCTATAGAATGATATCTTTGAAGAACTGTCACATCAATTGTAACAACCAAGTGCACAACAGGTCTCGGGCATTGTGAAAAACCTGCTCAGGTTCAACGACTGCCGTACTGCCAAGCAGCTTTGTTTCACCGGCAATCCATCGATCTTTTCTGGTCTTTTTAGGTGGTATTCTATAGAATGGTATCTTTGAAGAACTGTCTCGTCTATTGTGACAACCAAGATTACAACACGTCTCGGGCAATTTGAAAAACCTGCTACGGTTAAACGACTCCCGCACTGCCAAGCAGCTCTGTCAAACAGTTTTTCAGTGTACAGTTTCAAGGTATTTTGAGATTTCATTATCTACAGTCCATAACATCACCAAAAGATTAAGAGAGTCTGGAGAAATCTTTGCTCGTAAGTAGCAAGACCAAAAAACATTAAATATCCGTAACCTTTAATCACTCAGGTGAAAATGCATTAAAAACCATTATCATTGTGTAAAGTTTATTGCCACCTGGACTCAAGAATAATTCAGAAAACCATTGTCCATTAACACACTTTGTCACGTCATCTCCAATTGCATATTAAAGGTCAAGTGTCATCAAACGGATGATTTTTGGTATATTATTAATGAAAAACCCACAGCCAATATGGTTCCATATGTTTTTTCACCACAAAACATGATTTTGACTTATACAGCTTTTTGTTACTCCCGCCATGAAAATCCTCTCAGGGATTTGTTTTCGAGAAGAAGTAGGAAGTGACGTAAAGGACAGCGGCACCCCCTCGTGGACTCGTTTGTTTCCATTAGTTTTACCTCCGGGAAGGTAGCTCGTTGTTCCTTCGTGTTAGCCAAAATGCCGGCTCATTGCATTGCTGGACATTGCTTGAACACTCGGGAGAATGGAATTACCCTTCATAAGTTTGAAAGAGACCCTGTTCGTTGTGAAAAATGGATTGCACGGGTGCAGGGGACGAGTACTTCGTGGGTTCCAAATCACAGGTAGGTGTGTATACAGCTACTAAAAAAAAATAGTTTGGGGCATATCACGTAATCGGTCTCTCACATAACGTAGCAAAAGATCCGTGTATGAAATGTGTTGATGTGCGCATACACCTACTAAAAGAAATAATAGTTTGGAGCGGACCACGTAATCGGTCTCTCTCATAACGTAACAAAACATCCGTGTATGAAATGTGTCAATGTGCGCGTCGCCCAACCAACAATGTCTCACTCAGCCTCGTCTCGATAGTGTTCATCGCGTACTGCGGCAACTTTGAACATTCCCCTAAAAGCAGCATAGCTCGGCTTCACCTCCTCCTTATATGCTACCACGGGCGCCTAAACTCAGCCACACCGGCTGAGGCGCCGCGTTTAGCGGTTACAGCTTCTGCGAAGGCTGCACGTCGGGCTTTGCGACGGGGGCGGCTCAGCCCAGCTGAGAATGCATTACTCAGTCGCATGCGCGCATAGACCGCCCTGGCTCGACTGTGAACACCCCCCTAAAGCAGCACTGCTCGTCTCTGTCATAAGCCATACCGGCCGGCTGCAATGAGCCGCGATGGCTCATCTCCGCTGCGGAAGTGGATCGGACGAGATGCGGTTTGGCCGTGATTGGATATCATCTGAATATAGCTCGAAACAATAGTGTAATATTGCCCCGGCAACTTCACTCGGTTGTGTGGTGTTGTCCTTTTCGAAAAGAGCTTCGGTGTCAGAAGGGCTGTCAGAAAAATCCGAATATCTCTGTTGTCTGGCTTCCGTAGTAGGAGGCACTGCGCGTTTTCAACGGCGGAAGTGATGATGACGTCAAGGACAGAGGACGTGACTAATATGGCGACCACTTGGATGTTGAGGGACACTCAATTGCGCAACATTGTGCATGGATGACGCGTTCTCCGCTCACTTTTTTTTTTCGTGTAGACATTGAAGTGAATACTGTAATATGTATTTTTCATTACAATATCTATTTTAGAATGTTTATAGGGATGACAGTCCCACTTTAAAATGCTACTATCCAAATCAAAACCCATATACTGTATTAACAACACCCAGAAACGCTTCTCAGATGAGATGGATTGACACAAAGTGGAAAACTGTGCTGTGGTCTCAAAAGTCCACATTTCAAATTGTTTTTGTAAAATAGCGATGTCATGTCCTCTTTGCCAAAGTGGAATAGGACCAGGGTTAGGGTTAGCCAGCACAAAGTTCACAACTCAGCATCTCTAATGGTATAATGGTGTCTCCATCCCCATGGCATAGGTAATTTGCACATCTAGTGAAGGCGCCATTAATACGGAAAAGTATGTGCAAGTTTTCACGCAACACATGCTGCCATCCAAACTATGTCTTTTTCAGGGATGTCCCTGCTTATACCAGCCAACAATGCCAAGCCACATTTTGTTTGTGTTACAACAGTGTGGTTTCATAGTAAAAGAGTGTGAGTACTAAACTGGCCTGACAGCAGTCCTCACCTGTCTATTGAAAATGTGTGGTGGATAATAAAGTGCAAAATACGACACCGGAGATCCCGCACTAATAAGCAACTGAAGGTTGTACATCAAGCAAGAATGGAAAGGAATTCCACCCACAAAGCTTCACTACTTTGTGTCCTCAGTATACATGCTTTTATTAAGTGTAGTTTAAAGGAAAGGTTACATAACACAGTGGTAAAACTGCACCAGGATTTTCAAGAGGTGTTGTAGGCATCAAATTCAAAATGAGTGTTGGTTTTCGCCGGGCACTTTCCTCCCACATCCCAAAACATGCAACATTAATTGGACACTAATTTGTCCCTTGGTGTGATTGTGAGTGCGACTTTTTGTCTTGATGTGCCCTGCATGAAACCATCCTGTTGCTCGGAGATACTTACTTCTGTTCTGAGTCTAGCCTCCACTACTATTTCCATTAACTTCATTGTGTGGCTCAACAACTTTATTCCTCTATAATTCCCACAACTCTGAAGGTCGCCTTTGTTCTTTAAAATGGGAACTAGTCCAACCATTCTTCAGGCATCTTTTCGCCTGCAAGTATTGTGTTGAATAAGTTGGTCAAAAACTCCACAGCCACCTCTCCAAATTGCTTCCATACCTCCACCAGTATGTCATCAGGACCAACTGCCTTTCCATTGTTCATCCTTTAAAGTGCCTTTCTTTCATGTGGGATGTGGGATAACAATTTTGCAAAAGTCAGTTCATGTTGAGGGTGAGAGGAAATTAATCCATTGCTTCTCTTTCTTCCTCATGGTGTCTGTGTTGTGTCATCTTAATCAAAGATCTATCTTGTTTCCTTCATGACAATTGGCATTTTGCTGACACACTTTTGTATTGAATAAAGGTAAAAGAAAACAGTGGCATAAAAGCTGTTAAAACACTTGTTTACTGCATGTAATAACTATCCTTATTGAAGATGTTTTTTTTTTTAATATTCACTCAAGCTAAGTACATTTTAACAAAATAATCAAGCCAGTGATTGATAGTCTAGGGCAGGGGTCACCAACCTTTTTTAGGCTGAGGGCTAATTCGTGGGTACCAATCGTATGAAGGACTAGATGAGCATGATCATTAATGTAAGCGAGTTGGATTCGAAATTTAAAGCACAAGTAAAAATAATCCCCTCCCTGAGCTGTCACCTTATCGTGGTAGAGGGGTTTGTGTATCCTGATGATCCTAGAAGCTAAGTGTTCTGGGACTTCACGCTTTTGGTAGGGTCACCCATTGCAAGCAGGTTCTAGGTGAGGGACCAGATTTTCCTTGCCTGGGCACAGGTCCCCGGGCTCCCACTCTGGAGCCAGGCCTGGAGGTGGGGTTCAAAGGCGAGCGTCTGGTGTCCGGGCCTGCACCCGTGAGGCTCGGCCTGGCACAGGCCGAAAGGGTAATATGGGTCCCCCTTCCTATGGGCTCACCACCTGTGAGAGGCGCCATGGTCCGGTCAGGTCCAATGTGAGTTAGCCGAAGGCATGGACCTTGGCGATCAGATCCTTGGGTACAGAAATTGGCTCGAGGGACATGGAATGTCACCTCTCTGGCAGGAAAGGCGCCCGAGTTGCAGTGTGAGGTTGAGAAGTTCTGACTAGATATAGTCGGACTTGGCTCTACACAGCACATGGGCACTGGTACCAGTCCTCTTGAGAGGGGTTGGACTCTGTTCCACTCTGCCGTTGTCCACTGTTAGAGGCACTGAGCAAGTGTGGATAACCCTAAGCCTAATTCCAAATGACACTCCTTCCCATGAGAAAGTAGAGCCCGGGTTCTCTAAGATGCGGTTTCCTATCTCTGTGGTTGAGGTCACCGAGATGGTTAAAAAGCTCCTCGGTGGCAGTGCCCCAGGGGTGGATGAGATCTTTACTGTGGCTGTGGATGTTGTGGGGCTGTCCTCGTTGACGCTCCTCTGCAACATCGCATAGACATTGGGGACAGTGGATTGGCTGAATGGGCTGGTGCTCAATGTTCCCTCGAAGGTGCACACCTGTGCAATTGCGCTCTTGTAGCACACAGCACACATGAAATCCGATCCAGTGCAGTGAACCACAGCTTGACTTTTTTTTTTAAATACGGCAGCATGCGGTCTCTCACAAGCTGCTGCTCGGCCTCACACTCTACTCCCTTGTTTACCTGACACCTGACACCGAAATGTTTTTTGTGTAACTGAATTTCCTTTGACATGGCTCATGATGTTGATGACTTTCGACGTAAATGCTCTTCCAGTATGTGAAGCAGCTCGGAACATGTGCTTTTGGCATCACTTCGAAACATGCTCAGTTTGGTTAACTTGCTTTTCCTGTTTTCGGGTGAATACTGATTGTTTAGGAGCAGGCATGTTTTGTTGACAATGTTTATGAAATAAACACATAGATTAATGTCAAGAACAACGTTCCCTATAATTTTTTACTTGTGTGAGGAAACACCTTAAGCCCGTGAACACCCCCTTTGACCACTGTGAGCAACATCAGACATATGCACTGTGGTCAGATCAGTGTCATCCATTGAAGTTACATGGCTCATTTAAAGATTCAGATTACAGCATTTACATTCCCATCAGAACATTTCTAAGAACAATTTTGTGTTTTTGCAAACTTCCAATGAAAATGTCAACAGACAAAAAAAGACATTGCTAACTAAACCAAGTCAATTATGAAGTATAAATTTGAAAGGTCGTTTGCAACTTTTTCTTTTCTTTTTTTTCTTTTAACCCACAATGATATCCCTGTCTGTTTTTCTAGGTGTAAAAGTGAATTATTGCTTGCAGAATATCTTTAACAATGGATGTTGAAAGCTGAATGATGCTCCAAAACAGTTTTAATGTCATGAACGAGACTCGAGGGCGGACCCAAATGCATGACTCGGGTGACAGGCAAGCAGTAAGGAGAAAGTCTTTATTTGTTCCAGAGTCGTTAACCGGGGAGTCAGTCCACACAAGCAGCAGGATCAGTAGCGACAGGCTTACAGGGTAGGTCGGGAGACAGGCGTTGGTCGGTACACGGGAGGCTGGAGTCAGGAATTCGGAAGTGCGGGAACGAGGCATGCGAGGCGACGATCTGGTGAAGACCAGTCGTCCCCTGGGTCTTATAAGTACCAGGGTTAATCAGATCAGATGAGCCGCAGGTGTGCGCCTCCTAATAATTGTCGGTCTGCTGGGACACGCCCAGCCAGGGCTGGAACGGCAGGACCATGACATTTAAGGTTAATGTTATGTTGCCTCCTATATTTAAGATACAGAATTGGGTTTTTTAAATTGTATTGTCTGTGTTTTTCATCCTCGATCAGCCTTTGCATGTGCGCTGAGAATGTCTATGTATTTCTACTCGTAACGAATTTTACGCACGTAATTTTTCGTGCCCGACTGTGCAGATTTGCGAATGCGATGGCGCGAACGCGCTCGTCAAATGTGAGTGACTGATTTAGGGTCAACAATCCAAAGCAATGATGAGTGTGGTAAGAAATGAAGAAACGGGTCAAAGCAGGTTGGAGCAGTTGGTGGAAGGTGTCTGATGTGTTATGTGACAGAAGAGTATCTGCTTGGATGAAGGGTAAAGTTTACAAAACAGCGGTGAGGCCGGCCATGATGTTAGGTTAGATTAGATTATATTATTTTAGATTAGAGACTGTGGCACTGAAGAGACAACAGGAGGCAGAACTGGAGGTGGCAGAAATGAAGATGTTGAGGTTCTCTCTAGGAGTGAGCAGGTTGGATAGGATTAGATATTACCTCATTAGAGGGGCAGCCAAAGTTGGATGTTTTAGAGACGAGGTTTGAGAGAGCAGACTTTGATTGTTTGGACATGTCCAGAGACTAGAGAGTATATTGGTAGCAGGGTGATGAGGATGGAGCTGCCAGGCAAAAGAGCGAGAGGAAGACCAAAAAGAAGGTTGATGGATGTTGTGAGGGAAGACATGAGGGCAGTTGGTGTTCGAGAGGAAGATGTAGGAGATAGGCTTAGATGGAAAAAGATGACACGCTGTGGCGACAAGCCAAAAGGAAAAGAAGAAGTCTTGTTGAAATACCCATTTCAAGGGCATGTGCTCTTCAGCAAAAAGGCAACATGACATCTTCAAATATTTTGACATTTGCAAATCAATTCAGGATCTCTGGTATGCAATAAATAGGCCCAACAGGAGAAACATGCCCATGATGCTTGCAAGACTATGGTTCACTGTCTTCATTTTGAACAATGTCTTGAATTCAGAGTTTTGGGGTCATCTCACAAACTGTCTGTGGGCCCTGGATCCAAAAAGAATAATTTGACTCTCATCGGTCCCCAAAATTGTCCTCTGTTTCTCTTGAGGCCAGTTGAAGTCTGGTTTGACAAATTGTAGTCTCTTCTACACATGATCATTATTGTAGCATACACCAAACATCAGAATCTTCTGCCTGTGAGTTTGTTTAAACATAAACTAAGCCAAAAAACGTTAACTACATGGGCTTGTAATCCAGCTGCTTTTAAAAGAAACATCACTCCTACTGAAGAAATGGGTAGCCCCGATGCAGCGTGACAATTCAAAACAACGAGAGGTCAAACTACGTACAAACAAGCGTCATGGGCACATGAAAAAAAAAAAAAAAAACAAGACGGTCCACACAATTAAAATGCTTGCTTTTTTTAATGTGCCCACTAGGCTCGTTTAGACGTAGTTTGAGCGCTCATTGTTTTGATAGCGACCTGACACTATTGAAGTGCTGCTACAGATTGTAGCCAAACAGTGGACAAGAGGCTGCGCTGTTAGCACTATGGAGCTTTGCCTCAAAGAGCTGACAATAATGAGGAATAAAAGGAACCAAGACTCTTGGGTTTCAAAAAATGTTTTCTCACAAATGCCGTGTATGAGGATGACACGCTGTGGGAGCAAGTTTGGATCACTGTTCATAATTCAATGGAGGAGGCACCAGAACTGGGCCAAGTCATCAATGATGAGTTCAACAGTGATGCAGCAAAGGTAGCTACTATGGATCTCTTTCTGATTGGAGATGAGTCAGATGCTTCTTTTGAAGGCTTGGCCAAGGATGTGTAATGCCGTGGATAAACTGCACTATGCAAAAATTTTTCATGTACAAATATTTAATCCAAAAAAGGTTTCTGCACAAAGTTTAAGTTAAACAGTGTTAAATACTTTATTTATTTAAGACTGTAATTCATGTTATCAATATCCATCCATTCATTTTCTTAGCTGCATATCCTCACAAGGGTCGCAGGAGTCCCAGAGCCTATCCCAGCTGTCAATTGGTAGGAGCCAGGGTACACCCTGAATTGGTTGCCAGCCAATCGCAGGGCGCATGGAGAAAGACAACAGTCGCACTCACAATCACACCGACGGGCAACGTAGAGTCTCGAATGTATGTTTTTTTTGGGATGTGGGAGGAAACCGGAGTGCCCAGAGAACATCCATCCAGGCAGAACATACAAACAGCACACAGGTCGGGCCGGTGTTTAAACCACGGTTCTCAGAACTGTGAGGCAAGACGCTAACCATTCATTTACCGTGCCGCACCTCTTTGACTATTAAAGTTAAAATGTTACTCAGAGCATGGCCTGTACAAGGTTTAATGATTGTGGCGGTTTGGCCACATTGATTCAAATATGTGAGCCCGACCATTGTCTTGAACTGGATTGTGTTGGACTTTTGAGGCTCTATTGTAGTTCAATGCAACTGCTCTTGATTTCTGCATGAGAGTCTTTGTGCGTTGACTTTTTCTCCTTTTCAGATCTGAAGAATTGGTATTCTTATCAGTTACTTGAGTCATTCAAAGTACATTTTATTGCTGTATCCATCCATCTATCCATTTTCTGAGCCGCTTATCCTCACAGGGGTCACAGGATTGCTGGAGCCTATCCCAGCTATCTCCGGGCAGGATGCAGGGTACAGTCTGAATCAGCTGCAGGGGACATATATGCAAACAAACATTTGCACTCACATTCAAACACCTGGGGCTGGGATTTTAACACTGTTCCTCAGCACTGTGGGGCAGACTCTCTAACCAGTTACCACCTTGCCGCCCATTTTGTTGCGATATCCACTTGGCCCAATTACTTTCCAAAGAACCACGTCATAGCACATAGCATTGCAATGAATGACTGGATCATTATCACTCCCTAATGCTTGTAGTTTGAGATGCTCCAAAAATACCCTGTTAGCTATTTCCTTGTAAAGCTAGAAGACCAAAGACAACAAGACATTTACAGTGTTCACCTGTTATTCCCGGGGGTTATGTTCCTTACACCCCCGCGAATAATGGATGCAGTATTAATACACAGTGGTTACACTGTGCTTACATAAATGATCATGGTACTTAAAGGAATGGACTTAAATGTACTTTGTTGGAAAAGTCATACGTTTTCAAATGTTGGAACACATGGTAAGGTGCCATGTCTAATGTGGCGTCTCGTCTATTTAGAAGAGAATTTAAGACCTTTAAGATCTTGAAAAATGGTAAAAAACAAACGAAAAAAAACTTGTAGACCAAAATCTGTAAATATGTGGGGGCACGAACAGTGAACAGCGAATGGGCAAGGGCACACTGACCTGTTTTGGCTCCAGAGGTTGCTTTCTACAGTATATGTAGGAGGTCTTCAGTTTGTGAAGATGTACAGCAACGATATAACAAGAATTTGTATGCAAATATAAAAATATGTCTTATTCTATCATTAATGCAGTTGTGAAGTCATAATCATAGGAAACATTTCTAGAAAATACGCACATGGAGACAGACAACAGTCGCACTCACAATCACACCTAGGGGCAATTTGGGAGTTCAATTAATGTCGCAGGTTTTTGGGATGTGGGAGGAAGTCGGAGTGCCCGGGGAAAACCCCCGCAGGGACGGGGAGAACATGCAGATTCCACACAGGTAGAGCTGGGATTGAACCGTGGTCCTCAGAACTGTGAGGCCAACGCTTTACAACTGATCTACCATGCCGCCGTGTTATCAACAGTATTACAAAATGTTATGCCATCATTGAACATATATTTTAGTTGGTAGAGGGATTCTGTTCTGACAATCATAGGGATCAGGACAAGCGTTTCCTGTGGCCTGTCCCGAGATATATATTATTGCTACATATGCACAGAGATGATGAAATATTATGTAATAATTATTCTTACATGAATAATTGACCTCAATCCTTTATGATTATCATTTGCAGCAGCATCAAGGTTGAACTACCAGAAAAATTATTGGGTGACCCCATAATGTCAATGAGGATGTGGTGCTGGTCTGCAAATGAGGAGGATGAGGTGGTGGTCTTATTAGGGAAGAAGGAAGACAGACATTCCAATGAGCCCAGCTGGAAAACTGACAGCCAATCAGCGTTTGCCACGCCTGCAGTGCTTCCTGTTCTGACCGCCCATTGCTCGTGGATGCGTTTCACCAAACAGAGAACGTCCACTACCTGGCATTTTGTGACCGATTTTTGTTAAATAATTACAAACAAACAAAACAAAAATAGCATGATGTACAATGTTCAAGCCTGTGCGCTTGAGGAGTTGGTTTCGATGTAGAGATTATACAGCAAACGTGGCCAGACTTTTTTTCCCCCAAATTGTACTTTTCAAGGAGTCAGCCTCTCGCAAACGACCGGCAGCTGGGGGGAGGGGGTGTTCCACGAACGGATCGCCGTAAATAGTAATCGGGAAGTGTTCTGTGCTCAGAGCCAACAAAGCGAGTATAACAGCGAGTCGGTGCTCCGTGCTATTACTACTCCCACCATTGAGAAAACAAAACAAAAATAACAATTTTCAAGCGTTTGAGTCAGAATGCACACAGGCGGAAGTCGACGTGTTGGGAGGAGCTTGGTGTTGATGACGAATAATAACAGTCCCATTATATGGACTGCGGAGATTTGATGCTTTTCTGAGGAGTCGCCTTTGATGTAGAGAATATACAGCAGGCTTGGCCAGACTTTTTTTTCCCTCAAATTGTACTTTTCAAGCACTCAGCTTCTCGCGTTCGACTGGCGGTGGGGATGGCAGGAGGAGGTGGCAGGGGGGTTTTGCATGCGTGCATTGCCGTAAATATTAACTGTTATATTAAGTGTTGTGTACTTACACATATACATCCATCCATCCATTTTCTTAGCTGCACAATAGCAGCGGGAATGCTGGAGCCTATCCCAGCTGTCAACGGGCAGGAGGCAAGTTTACACACGCGCAGACACAGGGAGAACATGCAAACTCCACACACGGAAGTCCGGGATTGAACACCTACGCCACCGTGCAGCCTCATAAATATGTTATTGCTTATACAGTACCAGCACAAAAGGCAAGAACTAAGCAGCTAATAACCAGTAATGATTAGATGCGTGCAAATTTCCCCTGGTGGTGAACGAACCTCAACTGTGACAGTCACAGCTTTATCCTGTCAGGTTAACCCCATGGGAGGTTAAAGAATGAGAAATTTGGGTGCGTTTTCTCAGTTTTGTTGCACAACACGTCGGCATCTTGGCTTAGCGAGAACGAATGGTCTGTAATGCTAAGCACCGGCGACGTCAAGGGCGGAGTCAAGGATGTTTCTTCCACGTTTGGCTGTTAAAGCTGGCACACATCCAGATTTTGCTTGGATTTAAAAAAATGTTCTTTGTTTTCAATTTTTTTTTTCAATTAATGTCCAAAATATACGTAATAATAATATAACTTCACATTGGAGGGTTTATTGTACATATGAAATTTGGGGAGAGTCTTTCTTTAAAGATGGCATGTATAAGGCTCCTATACTAGAAAAGCAATTGTCTTATGCATAGCGAATACAGCAAAAATTATGACACCAAAAACTACAGTCACTGCTTATTGGTTTGTATTCGGGTCTTTGCTGCATGGCAGGAAGAATTGAAAAAAAAAAGTCTGTCTTACGTTGTGCGCACCAGGGGCCTCTCC
Source organism: Syngnathoides biaculeatus (assembly GCF_019802595.1). Classification (NCBI taxonomy): domain Eukaryota; kingdom Metazoa; phylum Chordata; class Actinopteri; order Syngnathiformes; family Syngnathidae; genus Syngnathoides; species Syngnathoides biaculeatus. The sequence goes on from NC_084649.1 coordinate 31,099,682, forward strand.
ATCTAAATTTCCAGGATGAATTTTGGGCCCACTCCATTTCTGGTGCGCTGCCATTTCCAAAGAAAAAACAAACAAAAAAACAAAAAAAAATGCAAGAGCACAGTGGCAACTCTTTCAGGTGGTCACAAAGGAATCCTGGACAACATCCAAGTATATGCCAGCACCTTTTTCCCTCAGGTTAAGATGATCGTTCATGATTCAATAATAAGGAAGAAATCGGGCACGGTATGTCCATGGCAGAGTTCTCGGGTGAAAATCACTCCTGTCCAAAATTAACAACACTCCTAATACTTTTGCAAAAAAAAAAAAAATCTGAATCATCTAAATGGAACCCAAGACTTTTGTGAGAATATTCTATGCACTGATGAGACAAAATTGGAACGCTTTGGACGGTGTATGTCTTCTTACATCTGGCGTAAAAGTAATTACAATACATTATTATTTATTTATTTATTTTGAACATTTAAGCAATGGCCCTTGTAACAGTGGACCCTAACCGGTTTGGGAATTATCTTGGAAAATTACACTTGCAAGATTAGTAATTTTCTGATGAGAATTTTCTCAGATGCAATTTAACAATTTAAATTTCTTCTCACTATATATTCTCCTCAGGTTTTTGCCATTTTTGCCTTTGCCATAACTGGAGGTTACTCTGGCACAACTCACATCCAAGTCAAATGTCCTGACTCTGCAGAGATAATCGTATCACCTGTGTTTGGATACCCATTCAGGTAGAAACTAATCTCACAAGTATTACTTGTTTGTGTTTAAGAACTGAGTTTGGATTACATCAAAACAAAAGTATTGTTTGGTTAAATTCATAATTAGCATTATTTTAATAATTAAAAACATGGTTTATCATCAATTAGCTGAATTTATAAAGCTCACACTACCCATGCAGTATTTTATAAAAATGCACATGCACGCAATTGTCAATCAAAGTGATGTGCTGGGAGTTTATGAACTCCAGTATAATATGTCCATCCATCCATTCATCCATTTTCTCAGCCGCTTATCCTCACAAGGGTTGCAGGGAGTGCTGGAGCCTATCCCAGCTGTCAACGGGCAGGAGGCGGGGTACACCCTGAACTGGTTGCCAGTCAATCACAGGGCACTTCGAGACAAACAGCCGCACTCAAAATCACACCTGGGGAAAATTTAGAGTGTCCAATTAATGTTGAATGTTTCTGGTATGTGGGAGGAAAGCGGAGTGCCAGGAGAAAACCCACACAGGCACGGAGAAAATGCAAACTCAACACAGGCGGGGGCGGGATCAAACCCTGGACCTCATAAATGTGAGGCCAACACTTTAAATCTGATCCACCGCGCCGCCACAAGCCAGTGCAAACTTTAGACGTGTCCCAAGCCCGGATAAATGCAGAGGGTTGCATCAGGAAAGGCATCCGGCATAAAACTGTGCCAAACAAATGTAAGCGTTAATCTAAAGAATACCATACCGGATCGGTCGTAGCCCGGGTTAACAACACTAGCCTCTGCCCCCGGCACCGTTAACCTTTAGGGCGTCGGTGGAACTTCAGGTACTGTGGGTCGAAGACAAAGAAGAAGAGGAGGAAAACGGTTTCATCGGCAGAAGAAGAAGCGGAATGCACAGAGCCTACAACTGAGTTTAGGGACTTTGAATGTTGGGACTATGACAGGAAAAGCTCAGGAGTTGGTTGACATGATGATTAGCAGAAAGGTTGCTGTATTGTGCATCCAAGAGAGCGGGTGGAAAGGTAATAAGCCTAGAAGTTTAGGAGGAGGGTTGAAATTATTTTACCATGGAGTAGATGGGAAGAGAAATGGAGGAGGCATTATTTTAAAGGAAGAGCTGGCTAAGAATGTCTTGGAGGTGAAAAGAGTTTCAGATCAAGTGATGAGGGTGAAATTTGAAATTGAGGGTGTTATATATGTGATAAGTGGTTATACCCCACAGGTAGGATATGACCTAGTGTTGAAAGAGAAATTTTGGAAGGAACTAGATGAAGTAGTTCTGAGCATCCCAGATAGAGAGAGAGTTGTGATTGGGGCAGATTGTAATGGACATGTTGGTGAAGGAAAGAGGGGTGACGAAGAATGGCAGTCGTGAACACTTTTTTTCCAGAAGAGGCAGGAACATAGAGGGACCTACAAGAGCAGAGGTAGAAGCATGCAGGTGGAGTATATTTTGTGCAGACGATGTAATCTGAAGGAGGTTACTGACTTTAAGGTAGTGGTAGGGGAGAGTATAGCTCGACAGCATAGGATGGTGGTGTGTAGGACAACTCTGGTGGTAGGTAGGAAGATTAAGAAGACAAAGGCAGTGAACCTTGTGGTGGAAGCTGAGAAAGGAAGAATGTTGTGCAGCCTTTCAGAAAGTGGTGAGACAGGCTCTCGATGAACAGGAGCAGCTCCCAGAACATTGGACTACTACAGCCAAGGTGATCAGAGAGACAGGCAGGAGAGTACTTGATGTGTCTTCCGGTAGGAAAGGGGAGAAGGAGACTTGTTAGTGGAACCCCAAAATACAGGAACTCATCCAAGGAAAGTGATTAGCAAAGAAGAAGTGGGACACTGAGAGGACTGAGAGGTGAAAGGAATACATTGAGATCCGACGTAGGGAAAAGGTAGAGCTGACGAAGGCTAAACAAGAGGCATACGACATGTACACCAGGTTAGACACAAAAGAAGGAGAACAAGTTCTCTACAGGTTGGCCAGAGGGATAGAGATGGGAAGGATGTGCAGCAGGTAAGGGTGATTAAGGATAAAGATGGGAATGGGTTGACTGGTGCCAGTAGTGTCCTAAATCGATGGAAAGACTACTTTGAGAAGTTGATGAATGAAGAAAATGTCTTGTCATGCCTAGAAAGAGTACCACAGATGTATTATTTGTTTTGAAGATGCAAGTAGAAAAGTACAGAGATGGTCACAAGGAGCTACATTGTGTCTTTGTGGATCTAGAAAAAGCCCATGACAGAGTACCTAGGGAGGAACTGTGGTACTGCATGTGTAAGTCTGGTGTGGTGGAGAAATATGTTAGAATAGTACAGGACATGTATGAGGGCTGCAGAACAGTGGTTAGGTGTGCTGTAGGTGTCATAGAAGAATTTAAGGTAGAGGTGGGACTGCATCAAGGAACAGCTCTGAGCCACTTCCTGTTTGCTGTGGTCATGGATAGGCTGACAGATGAGGTTAGAATGGAATCCCCTTGGACCATGATTTTCGCAGATGATATTGTGATATGCAGTGAAAGCAGGGAGCAGGTGGAGGAACAATTAGAAAGATGGGGACATGCACTGGAAAGGAGAGGAATGAAGATTAGCCAAAGTAAAACAGAATATATGTGTATGAATGTGAGGGGCCGAGGAGGAGCAGTGAAGCTTATGTAGAATATATGTGCGTGAATGAGAGGGGTGGAGGAGGAAGAGTGAGACTCAAGGGAGAAGAAATAGCAAGGGTGGACGACTTCAAATACTGAGGTTCAACAATCCAGAGCAATGGTGAGTGAGGATGAAGGCCAACGTTTATAAAACAGTGGTGATGCTGGCCATGAGTATGGATTAGAGACTGTGGCACTGAGCTGTGTGGAGTTGTACGATTTTGTCTCTGGTGTCTTTGGACTGCTCTTTGGTCTTGGCCAAGTTACAAGTTTGAGTCTTATGGGGTGGACAGGTGTCTTTATGCATCTTACGACCTCACACAGGTGCATCTGATTCAGGATAATACATGGAGTGGAGGTGGACTTTTCAAGGCGGACTAACAGGTCTTTGAGGGTCAGAATTCTAGCTGATAGACAGGTGTTCAAATACTTATTTGCAGCTGTGTCATGCAAATAAATCGTTAAAAAATCATGCATTGTGATTTCTGGATTTCTCTTTTTAGATTATCTCTCTCACCGTGGACATGCACCGACAATGTAAATCTCAGACCCCTGCATGATTTCTAATTGGGAGAACTTGCAATATAGCAGGGTGTTCAAATACTTATTTTCTTCACCGTGTGTGTGTGTGTGTGTGTGGGTGGGTGCGTGTGTGTGTATATATATATATATATATATATATATATATATATATATATATTCAAAAACCGTACACATCATACACATTTCACTTTTTGTCTCACTGTCTGATGTCAAATCCTCTGTCCAAAGCCTCTCCTCTTTCAGCTCAATTCGGATCACCAACATTATTTGATTCTGTTAAATGGCACGATAATGAGAATTTCTTGGAGAATTTTATTCAAGGTCAAAAGTTTACATACACAAAAAATATTAAGTCTTTAAAGAACAAAGGGAAGCCCAGATGGAGTCAGGGCTTTGGAAGCTCCAGACATGTTCACTAATTACGTGTGAGATAATTGACAGCACACCTGGGGGTGTATTTACGGCCACACTTCAAACAAACTGTCTTGTTTGAAATCATGGGAAAATCAAAAGAAATCTGCCAGGAAATCAAGGATTGTGGTGCTCCACAAAAGTGGCTCAAGTATAACCATCAAGGGAAGAGTCCAGCCATCACATTGCTCAGGAAGGAGAGTTGTGTTGAATGTGTTTTGGTCCGAAATGTCCATATCAACCCCAGAACAAAAGCTAAAGACCTTGTGAAGATGCTGGATGAAGCTGGTAATGAGAATGAAGCCATTACTCCTAAAGAAAAATTTAAAAAAACAGATTACAGTTTGCAATACCACACTAAGATAAAGATTTTAACTTCTGGAGACGTTTCCTGTGGTCGGATGAAACTACAGTGGAGCTGTTTAGCCATAATGATCAACGTTACATCTGGAGGAAAAAGGCGGAAGCTTTTCGACCTGAGAACACCGTGCCAACTGTGGAGCATTGAAGTCGCAACATCATGTTGTGGGGCTGTTTTGATGCAGAAAAAAATTCAGAAAATGGACAGAACATTTCATGGCAATATTAAGTCAACATTTCAAGACATCAGTCATGAAGCTCAACCAAATGGGTGTTCCAAATGGACAATGACCCTATGCAAACTGGTAAAATGGTTGAAATGTGGCTTGAGGATAACAAACTAAATGTCTTGGAGTGGCCATCACAGAGTCCTTATCCGAATCCCATCAAAAATTAGTGGGCAGATCTGAAAAGGCGTGTGTGAGCAAGGTAACTGACAAACCTGACTCAGTTGCATCAGTTCTGTCAGGAATGGGCCAAGATTCCACCAGGGTCCGTCTGAAGCTTGTGGAAGGTTGCCCAAACATTTGACCTAAGTCATGCAGTTCAAAGTCTCTTATAAGCAAGTTGTTGGAAACTTTGTACTTTATTCTATTTCTTCACAATAATATTGGCATTAGTTAAAGAAACGGATCACAGTTTGTTGCTAATCAACCCTGCAAACAATCAAGTGATTTTCTTTGCCTGCAAATTAAAATATTATTTATTTTTGCATGCTGTTGTTGCTTTCGTGGACTCAGAAAAAAGGCAGGTGATGATGTCATGCAATTTCATGAGTACACTGTATTGTGAATGTACAAGAGTCACTGGTCTGACTGTAAAGTGTGTTTTTTTTTTTAACTTCCTTTAGGTTGTCAGCATATCCTTATGCGATGCCTTCATGTGACGGCAGTCACTCCAATCGCACGTTCCTCCAGGGAGATTTTTCCTCCTCTGCAGAGTTCTTTGTGTGTGTGGGTGTATTTGGTTTTCTCTACTGCACTGCTACACTGATTCTCTACTTGGGCTACCAGCATGTCTATCGCCAGACTACCCGTGGTCCCTTTATAGTGAGTACTTTTCCCATATTCAAAAACATGGTTCAGAGAATAGTCTTTACAAAAATATTCAGAGATCATTCTTTCTCATATCAGTGGGAATGCTGTAGGGGAGTTTTATCCAATCAGAAGCCAATGACTTAGTGGCAAGTAATTTCTGTGTGTGGCAGATAACCATAAACATCAAACAATTTTTAGACCACCCTTCTTTCTTCAGTTTCTTGTTTATTTGTAATGCTTAAATTTTAATTATTAGCTCACATAAGCTGAATTAATGAGCGAATATCTTGCCCAGGGGTGTCAATCGTACGCCCCGCAAGGCTGGATCCAGCGCACAAACCAATTTAATTTGGCCCGCGAGAAGGGTTTGTAAAGTATAAAACGATGACATGGACATAAAAATGAGCTGCAAGTATTCAATAAAATGAACTGCTGTTCTGATTGCATCCACTGGATGTCTTAATAATTGTATTAAGCAAGCAAACATTTTATACCAGGGCAGAGCAAGTAGGCCAAGCCCACAGTCCGGATCAGCTACTTTGTGTCCTGGCTGCTCTTTTTATTACAGCTTCTACATTTAACCTGTGTTTTGACAACCTCATTGCCCCAATATGTGCATGTCAAAAAAAGAGAAATGCGGATGCAGACTGTTCCAAGAAAAGTGTTTATCCTCTCATTTATTCAGGAAAGTGAATGGGAAAGCTGTATGTTTATGTTCACAGTATGTTGCAGTGCTGAAAGAATATAACCTTCGTTGCCACTATTTGAATCTTCATGCTGACAAATATGACAATTTTCAAGGTCAGTGGAGAACTCCGAAAGTGAATAACGTGTTTGGGTGTCTGAAGAAACAGCAGTCTTGTGTTTACCCAGAGCAGAGACATCAGTGACGCTGGTGTTAAGACTAGCTACCTCATTTCCCCCCAAAAAATTGCAGTGGCTTCAAAATCATTTAATGAGGATGAATTTGTAAATACAGTGAAGAAAATAAGTATTTGAACACCCTGCTCTATTGCAAGTTCTCTCACTTAGAAATCCTGGAGGGGTCTGAAATTTTCATTGAAGGTGCATGTCCATTGTGAGAGAGATGATCTAAAAAGAAAAATCCAGAAATCACAATGTATGATTTTTTCACGATTTATTTGTGTGATACAACTGAAAAAAAGTGTTTGAACACCTATCAGCTACAATTCTGACCCTCAAAGACCTGTTACTCCACGTTGAAAAGTCCACCTCCACTCCATGTATTGTCCTGAATCAGATGCACCTGTGTGAGCTCGTTAGCTGCATAAAGACACCTGTCCAACCCATAGAATCAGTAAGACTCAAACTTGTAACATGGCTAAGACCAAAGAGCTGCCCACGACTACACGACAGGAATTGGTCAGTGACCTGAAAAGAGCTGGAACCACCGTTTCTCAGGTGACTGTTGGTAATACACTAAGACGTCATGGTTTGAAATCATGCATGGCACGGAAGGTTTCCCATGCTTAAACCGGGAGATGTCTAGGCCCATCTTAAGTTTGCCAATGACCATTTGGATGATACAAAGGATCATGCTGAAACTCCGTGTTTCTCAGCGACACCACAGAAACCTGTCTGATCTAGAGAAGATCTGTGTGGAGTAGTGGGCCAAAATTCCTCCTGCAGTGTGTACAAACCTGGTGAACAACTACAGAAACGTTTAACCTCTGTAATTGCAAACAAAGGCTCCTATACAAAATATTAACATTGGTTTTCTCAGGTGTTCAAATTCTTATTTGCAGCTATATCACACAAATTGTGATTTCTGGATTTTTTTTTCTCACAGTGGACATGCACCTACGATGAAAATTTCAGACCCCTCCATGATTTCTAACTGGGAGAACTTTCAATATAGCAGGGTGTTCACATACTTATTTTCTTCACTATGCATGCATGATGAAGCCAGCGGAGATTTTATGCCCTGAAATGCGCCAGGCTTTTGCAAATATCAGCCTGATAAGAAATACCGGTTGCAGATGGGTATTTCCAATCTTTCAATGGATTTTGACAGCCAGTTACCGCACAAATTAAAGTCATTTATTGCATTTTCATTTACAATTGATGAAAGCACGGACATTACAGACGTTGCACAACTGGAGAGTTCAGTGAGTGAGTGAGTGAGTGAGTGTGAGAGAGAGAGAGAGAGAGAGAGAGAGAGAGAGAGAGAAGAGAGAGAGAGAGAGAAAGAAAGAGAAAGAGAGAGAGAGAGAGAGAGAGAGAGACGATTACTGTCTCAATGTCAGGATTGTCTTAAAATGCCCACCTTCAAAATGTATTTTTAGCCATTTTTTTCCACCCCCCCCAAAAAAAAAGCCAGATCGGCATAGAGTACTATATTACAGGGAGGCGCATTGATACAAGGTGACATCCGTGGCGCGACATGACCAATGACGCGAGAAAAAAAAAAAACAAAATGGCTTTTTGGAGCTGATTGGCTGCACATCATCGAAGCCCCACCCAGCTCTCTCTCCCTCCCTCCTCCTTCCTATCCACAGTTTTCTACACTGTTAAACTGTGTGCGGATAACCTCTCTAGTTCACAATGCTGCCAAAGCTCTGTGCTGATGTTGAGCGGAAAAGGAAAATGTGAAATGAGAGGATTGTTTGAATTGGGAGGTGCGTTCGCTTTGTGGAATGCGGATTGTAGAAAAAACAGTCTGGTGACGATGATGAAGAAGAAGATGACGATCGGTGAAAAAGTATTTTTGGATATGTTCAAAAATTGCAGAAGTTATGCTTTAGAAGCGCCATTATTGTGTGAATGAATCAGCACTGCGCTGCATAAAGATTGATGTGGTAAACATCCATAAAACTGCTTCAATAAGTTTTAATAAGGAAGCGAAATGTGTGGCGATTCTGTAAAATGAGAGGATTGCTTGAAATGGGAGCGCGGTTGTCACGATGCGGGGCTCAAGGGTGGACCCAAATGCACTACTCCAGAGACAGCAGACAGTACAGAGGAAACCTTTATTCGGTCCGAGGTCTGAGATCAGGTAGACAGTCCAAACAATCCGCAGTACCAGTACGATGGGCTTACGAGGGTGGTCAGTGGACAGGCGTGGGTCGGTGCACGGAGATCAGAAGTCAGGAAAGCAGGAGTGCGGGAACGAGTCATCAAGAGCAACGATCTAGCAGAGTATTAGTCGTCCCCCGGGTCCTATATGTACTGGGTCTAATCAGTGTTCATGAGGCGCAGGTGTGTACCTTCTGATTAGCTGGCCACGCCCAGCCAGGGCTGGAATCCAGGAGCATGACAGGAGTTCGCTTTGTGGAAAGAGCACTGCAGAAAATGGCCCGGTGACGATGAGGAAGAGGAAGATAATAATTGGCGAAAAAGTAAATCTTTTGGATATGAGCAAAGTCAGCAGGAGTTACACTTTTGTGGCGCCATTATGGCGTGAATGAATCGGCGGTGCGCTACGTAAAAAATTATGTGGTAAACAGTTAATCCACTTCAATAACTTGTAATGAGGAAGCGAAATGTCTGATGATGAACCTTAAAGATCTCATATTTGCTCTCTTGTTTTGCTTTCGATGCTCTTTTACTATGTTTAATATGCTTGAACAATATAATGCAACAAAGAGGCACATTCCATTGCATGCAAAGCAGCGCTCGACCGAGAGGAGACGTCACCGGGGTCGGTCGGGAGCGTTCTGTGCACTACACTTAATCAGTGGAGCACGTACCCGGACTCTTGTTTGCTTTGTTTTCCAAGGCGGTTGCTTTGCGACTCACGCTTTCTTCATCACATTTGCTTATGTTTTTTTTTTCTTTATCACATTTGCTATTTGTTACGTTTTCGACCCCACTAAGGAAATAAAAAAGAGGATTCGTGAAGATGTGGCCTAAACGGGCTGGCGATAGTGAGAGAGACAAGCCGCGTTCTCCTCGTGAGCAAAAGTTCCTCTTGTCGGCGGAGTTGACGTCACAACACTGAGGCATAAGTGATATCGTCATGGTGCGTCCGGGACATTCTGCGCTCTTCAGGAGAAGAATTCTCCTATTTACTTTGGCACTTTCTGTACTGCAAGAAAAATGTGATTTGTTTTATTGTAATTGTTTAACTTGAAACTTGTACTGTTTTAATTTTTGCTTCAAGTATACAAAGTATAAATGCTGTACTGTTGATTAAACTTTCTGGTAGCCACACACATACTCACACAAACATTGCCAGCGCCTCCAGCAGAAGCCACCAAGTGATGAATGGTAACTATACAGTAATATAATACAGTTAGTGTTTAATACAAATACTGTATCCATTTTCTTAGAATTAAAGATTTAACTAAATCCCTATTTTTGTCTCAATTATACAAAATACATATACTATTTGCATATTTTGAACTTTCTGGTACCTGGGAGGAGTGTAGAAGCTGAGCTCTACATGGACGCTGTGGGTCGGGTGCAAATGAGACTTGCGCATGTGTTGGACAGCGCTGGCAGGGCGCCACCAGAACAAGAACATGTGGTGGAGGTTACAGTTCGAGCGGCATTAAGACATGAACATGTAGTGGATAGCACACTGGGCACTGCCGGAACATGAGCACGTGACCGTTGTGTGGCTGGCGCCAACGAGACATGAGCACATCGTGGATGGCATGCACTGGGCGCTGCCGGAACAAGCGTATGTTGTGAATGTGGCTCAGGTGTTGACGAAATAGGAGAGATGAAGGTCATGAGCTGGCTGTCGCCGGAACAAAAACAAGGGGCGGCGGCCAATTAATTAATCTCTCCTGAATCCGGTCCAGCGTTCATCTTTTAATTCCTCCACTCCCATTGATCCTTGAAATGGAGGTGGAAATTCTTCGACCCGCTGCACTTGAAGGGCAGTGAATTCACCCAGCTGGGCTTGAAGTTTCACCTTTATCAGGTCTGAGTCCACTGTGTCGATGTATGGACAGTTCGTTTTGTCATGAGCAAGCGACATGGGTACAACCAAATTCAGGACTCGGAGGCATGGACATGATTTTCGAGGGTAGTTTAATTATAGATTAGGTCATACATAGGTGACCAATCCAAAAAGGCAGAAGTAGAAAAAACACATAGCAAAAAGGCAAAATCCGGAAAGAAGGTCCGGTAACTACGAGGCACAACTTGAAACTGAACAAGACTTGACTAGGTAGCACAGAAACACTGTAACAAGGGAAATACTCTCACAAGAAGCCTGCAAACTCACACACAATAATGCAGTGTCAAGCACAAAAAACTGGCAATGACAATGAAAAACACATGGTTTATATGCCTGACCTAATTAGCGTCAATAAGGTGCAGGTGTGGAGCTTCTGCCGGAGGCAGCTGCACCCAGGGCAGTGGCCTGCCCATGCCCCTGGCAGGTATCCAAATAAACGTACATCCCCTGCTACTGAGTGGTTTTTCACTTTTCGCGGGTGGTTCTGGTCCCAATTAACTGTGAAAGACAAGGGATTACTGTACCATGCTCAAGCATAAGGGTGTCCACATGAGCACTTGCCACCAGGACACCCTAGGATGCAGTTCTGTAATCTACTTGGTGGTTGTGTCATCGGACTTGCGGCCGCATGTCTTGGACAATCAGGTAAAGAGCAGTGCACAGCTGTCAACTGATCGGCACCTGGTGGTGAGCTAGCAGCGATGGTGGGGGAAGATCTGACGTGGTAGGCCCAAACGTATTGTGAGGGTCTGCTGAGAACGACTGGGAGATTCCCCTGTCAGAATGAATTTTAACCCTCACCTCTGAAAAAACTCCTCATGTTCTGGGAAAGGCGGGGGACATTGAGTCCGAGTGGACAATGTTCCGCGCCTTCATCACTGAGGCGGCCAACTGGAGCTGTGGCCATAAGGTGGTCGGTGCCCATCATGGTGGCAACCCTGAACATGTTGGAGGACACCAACAGTGAGGGATGCTGTCAAGTTAAATGTTTCCTATTGGGCATTTCTGACCTGTTGGACTCCAGAGGCAGCTGATAGGCTGACCAAGTGGAATGTAGCTTTGGTGGTCACTGAGGCAAATATCAGTGTGTGGTAAAAGTTCGGTGAGGCCATGCAGAATGACTTCAAGACGGCTTTGAAGAAATTCTGGTCCACCCTCTGGTGTCTCAGGAGGGGGAAGCGGTGCACCGTCAACACCGTGTATAGTGAGGATAGGGCACTGCTGCTCTAAACTCGGGACATTGTGAATCAGTGGAGAGAATACGCCGAAGTTCTCCTTGCATGCAGGCAAACTGGTAGTGAGTGCCTCCTCCTCATTTTTAAACGGTTTAACTCAATGTCACCCTGATGAACCTGACAGTTTAACTCCCCTTTGCCACCGATTTTCTTCACAACTTTTATGGACAGAATCTCTATACGCAGCCGAGGCGTAGAAAGTGTCCGGTTTGATGACCTCAGCATTGCATCTCTGTTCTTTTCAGAAGATGTGGTTCTGTTGGCTTCATCAAGCCGTGATCTCCAACGCTCACTGGAGTGTTTTGCAGCAGGGTGTTAAGCAGCTAGGATGAGAATCAGCACCTCCAAATCTGAGATCATGGTCCTCAGTTGGAAAAGGGTGGCATGCCCTCTCCGGGTCGAGGGTGAGATCCTGCCCCAAGAGTTAAAGAGTTAAAGTATCTTGGTATATTGTTCATAAGTGAGGCAAGAATAGACCGGGAGCTCGACAGGCAGATCGATGCAGCGTTTGCAGTGATCTGGTCTTTGTATCGGTATGTTGTGGTAAAGGGAGCTAAGTCGAAAGGAGACCAATTTACCAGTCTATCTACGTTCCTACCCTCACCTATTGTCACGAGTTGTGGGTCATAATTGTTGGGATTGCGAGTTTGGACCCTTCACGAATCGAGGAAGATATGACCAATGATTCGAAAAAAGTTAACAGCAATTGGATTTATTACAAAGGAATGTGCAATACAGACGTCTGGGTCTTATCTACGTATCTGCCGCACACGAGACGTGTGTCTTCTGGCAGGATAGCCAAAGAAGAAGACAAGAGCTGCCCGGTAACACAAGGTTTTTATATGGTCCGTGGTAAAAGTGGATGCCCCCCCCGGAGTCTGGTCCTGGGCTGGGATGATAACTTTCTGCTCCTTATCTGGTGTCGTTCGTCTACACGGTAATGGCTGGGAGAGGCGAATGCCGCCAGCCGGTTTTCTGCGTACAAAGATCAAGGACAACCACCGGTTCCACAACACATCCTTGTGTGATTAGCAAATGGACAACACTTTATCTGTTGATTAAATGTATCAGGTCATATTTAAGAAAATAATGAAAGTGCAATAAAAGTAAAATAGTCTTCATAACAAAAAGAACATGATCCCAGATACAAGCGGCCGAAATGAGTTTCCTCCACAGGGTGTTCGGGACTCCCTTTGAGTTAGAGTGAGAAACTTGGTCATCCAGGAGAGGGCTCAGTGTCGACCCACTGCTCCTGTGCATTGAGAGGAGCCATCTTAATTGGCTGTGCCAGCTGATATGGATGCCTCCTGGACGCTTCTTTGGTGAGGTGTTCTGGGTGCGTCCCACCGGAAAGAGACCTCCGGGACGACCCAGGACACGCTGGAGACACTATGTGTCTTAGCTGGCTTGGGAACGCCTCGGGATTCCTTCAGAAAAGATTAAGTGGCTGGGGAACAAGAAGTCTGGGTATCCCTGCTAAAGCTACTTCCCCCGTGGCCTGACTTGGAAAAGCGGTAAAAGATGAATGGATGGACAAGTGTGCTGCGGTCTGATGAGTCCACATTTCAAATTGAATTTGGAATTCATGGACTTTGTGTCGTCCTGGCCATAGAGTTTAAGGACCATTCATATTTATATCAGTGCAAAGTTCAGCTTTTGCTGAAAGTTTTGTGCTGAAACTGACTGGTAGTTTAAACTACTAAGTCTTCATCTGAAGAAAAAAAAAAACAAAAGTCAGGTTCCCATTTTGCACGAGTTTAATTGTGATTGGATAATTGTAAGGACAGCTACATCCACAGTTATAATAGGGTGTGGGTGGTGATTTGGGAGTACGGGGTACCAAACCCCCTGATTGGGTCTGTTCAGTCCTTATATGACCTGGTCCACATTGCCAACAGTAAGTTCTACTTGTTTCCGGTGATGGACTGCACCAAGGTTGTCCTTTGTCACTGATTCTGTTCATAATCTTTCTGGATAAATTGCTAGGCATTGTGATAAGCATATGACCAATGCTTGTGTTTTGGTTTTTATCAGGATCTGGTGGTGACTGCTGCCTTCGCCTTTCTGTGGCTTGTGTCCGCCTCAGCCTGGGGCAAAGGCCTGACTGATGTCAAATGGGCCACAAACCCAGAACACTTGGCGAAGGATTGTCCATTCTGCCAACCAGGAGACTTTCCTGCCTTGGGACGCCTAAATGCATCAGTGGTAAGTGTCGTTAGGTTTGAACAAGTTTGTCATTCATAGGTTTTAAGAAAAAACAATGTCGCATTATGGAAACCAACAATATAATTTACAAAATGTCTGTTCTACAAAATGAAAAAGAGCTTTTCATTGTGGATAGTCTCATCTAGTGGTAAAACTGCTTTCTTAAATCCTTTCACAATATTTTTTCCCTTTCAGAGTTGCAATAATTTTCCCCTAGCTTGTGTATTTATACAGTATTTGCCTCATGGACAACTATATGAAAGGGAAGTGGTTTGGCTTAGATCAGGGGTGTCCAAACTTTTTGCAAAGAGGGCCAGATTTGGTAAGGTGAAAATGTGTGGGGGCCGCCTATTTAGCCTGACATTCTTTGAACCATTAACATTAAATACAAATTAACTGTTTGGGATTTTTTTAAATTTAATTACAAATGGCATACTTTTACTTTTACATTTAGGTTTTTACCGAAATCACAAACCACAAAAAATTAAGAAAACTATAAAGGATATCTAAGTTCATGTGAAACATTACATATTATTCACTATTATATGCTCACTGTAGGAAAAGTGCTGAAAACAAAACAATGATCACTGCATATTCAAACTGTGATTTTGACCATCACAAAAAAATTAATTAACTGAGATTTAAGAATTTATTCAACTCAGAGGACTTAACAAAGGTCTTGCCTGCACTAATGTGAAGGGTGATACTGGGATCTTGACTGCAGTATGTAGTCCCATGTCTGGCTCAAGAGCAGTGGTTTTGATGCGCAAGACGTCACGTAGGTGAGAGTCACTCAGTCTCGTCCTCATGCGGCTCTTGTTAATGTTCATAACGGAGAATGTCTTCTCGCACATGTATGTGGAGCCAAACAAGCTCAGCATTTTCTTAGCAAATGTCCGAATTGCTTGGAACCTGCCTTCATCCAGCTGGCGGTAGAAGTTGACAAGAGGGAGCTGTTGGTGCCGACTGCGATGCTCGGCGTCACACTGCAGCTCAATGAGCTCCAGTTGCAGGTGGTCTGGAGCGTCATCAGGGTCCACGGAGAAAGGAGAGGAAAAAAGCGTGATCTCCTTTTCAATAGCTGCAAAGTCCCGAAAGCGCTGCTGAAACTCCTCAACCAGAGATGAGATGTCTGCTGCATACTTTGTCATTTGCGCGCTGATATTGATCTGTGGGAAACTGGTCACAATTTCCTGCAGCGACGGGAAATGTGCGGTATTGGGCTGCGCCTGTGACAGGTGTCTTTGGAAAAGTAGCAGCTTGGTCCGAAAGGCTTTGATGTGTGAATACAGTTGGCTTACCACTGCATTTTGCCCTTGAAGGCTTGTGTTCAGCGCATTCAGATGTCGCGTTATGTCAACTAAAAATCCCAAATCAGCCAGCCAAACAGGATCATTTAATTGTGGCATGGGTTGTCCCTTTTTAGTCAAGAATTGTCCAATTTCCTCCCTGAGAGAGAAGAAGCGCTGCAGCGCAGACCCCCGACTGAGCCACCTTACGTCGGTGTGATACAAAACATCTCCGTATTCAGCCTGGATGTCGAGAAGAAACTGTTGAAACTGGCAGTGGCACAGCGCTTTGGAGCGAATATAATTAATAGTCTTTATCACCGGTTTCATAACATTATCATAGTTCATATATTTGGCACAGAGAACTTCTTGATGAATAATACAGTGGAGTTTAATAGCGCTGCCTCCTTCTTCGCTGACTTTGTTACAGACAAGGCTTGATAATCCACTCCGCTCGCCAGCCATGGCAGGTGCGCCGTCCGTAATAATCCCGGTGACTTTATTCCACTGTAGTTTCATGTCATCTACGGTGGAACAAACAGAAACAAATAAATCCGTTCCTCTTGTTTGGCCCTTCAGACTCTGGAGGTCCAGAAGCTCTTCACTCACGTTCATGTCATTGTCCACTCCTCTTAAAAAGATCAGTAACTGAGCGGTGTCGGACGCATCCGTGCTTTCATCGCACGCTAACGAGAAAAAGTCAAACTCAGTTCCTTTTGCCTCTAACTGTCTCTTAATATCTAATGAAACGTCTTCAATTCTCCGTACCACAGTATTACGAGCCAGGCAAATATTGGCAAACTCTTGCTTCTTCGCGGGACAAATTTTCTCAACCATTTTCATTACACAGTCTTTGATAAATTCACCCTCAGTGAAAGGTTTGCAGTGCTTTGCAATCAGCGTTGCCACTTCGTAGCTTGCCTTTGTGGCATTTTCATTTGACTCACGGACTCTTGTGAAAAAGCTTTGCTGTGCCGTTAAAACAGCTTCCAGTTGCTTCACTTTCTCACTTTTTCACCGCGTTTGTTCCCAGTTAGCTTGTCGTAGCTAGCATGTTTCGTCTGGTAGTGCCTCTTGATGTTGAATTCCTTGAAAACAGCCACAGTCTCTTGGCAAATTAGGCAGACACAGTTGTTTCGTATTTCAGTGAAAAAATACTCAAATTTCCACTTGTCCTGGAAGCGGCGGCCCTCGCGGTCAACTTTCCTTTTTTTGTTTACAGACGCCATGTTAGAAATGGGCTGGGCTGAAACGATCACGCAAGGTCAAGGGTCACGGCGGCCAGAGTGCGGCCACAGGGCTACTGCCATCTTCTGGTGAAATGAAAAATATGAAAAATAGCTTTTTGTACACATGTATTTTATACTGTGGTCAACAGTGCTGGCGGGCCGCATATTATTGATGTCATGATAGAGGCCGCGGGCCGGTAAAAATTTGTCCACGGGCCGCAATTGGCCCGGGGGCCGGACTTTGGACATGTCTGGCTTAGATAGTTGTGGTTTAAAGGTCAAATTTAATTTCTCACTTTCTGGTACTGATACTGCATCATTAGTGCACCGTATGCCAACATGTGATTAGGTTGACTTTTAAAGGTGCAACTGTTCATCAATTAATCAGGTAATCAATCATCAAATTAATTGATAACTATATGGATAATCCTCATAATTGCCCTTTTAAGTAAAACTTAAAAACTCTCAGGTCAATATTTTCAAATTTCCGTAATCCTCCATGAAGGAAGACTGATTATCTTAAAAATAATCCATTTGCAAACATTTATTATGGAAAACTGATCATCTTTTTTGCCCCTTTCCCGTTACAGGCTGAACCAGGAATTGAATCATAAGCATGTTTGTGCATTTTTTTTTTATCCATCCATCCATTTACTCCAACGCTTATCCTTACTCTGTTGCAGGCATGCTGGAGCCTATACCAGCTAACTGCAAGCGAGAGGTGGGCTTATCAAATGATTTGCCATTTTGCACTAGACGTAACAGGCCGCGCACCTTACAAAAAATTCAATTTTGACTCATCAGACCACAGAATGTTTTTCCAAAAGTCTTTAGGATCATTTAGGTGTTTTTTTGGCAAATGTGAGACAAGCCTCCGTATTCTTTGCTGACAGCAGGGGTTTTCGTCTGGGAACTCTCCCTTGGATGTCGTGTTTGGCCAGTGTCTTTCTTATGATACAGTTATGAACACTGACCTTTGAGGCCTTGCAGGTCTTTAGATGTTTTTTTAGGTTCTTTTGTGACCTCCTGGATGAGTCTTTGTTGCACTCTTGGAGTAATTTTAGATTGTCATCCACTCCTGGGAAGGTTTGCACTGTTTCCAGTTTTCTCCCTGTGTAGATAATGGTTCTGACTGGGTCGCTGGATCCCCAAAGCCTTGGAAATCTTTTCCAGACTGATGGATTTCAATGGGGCGGCACGGTGGATCAGGTGGTAAAGCGTTGGCCTCACAATTCTGAGGTCCCGGGTTCAATCCTGGAGCTGGCTGTGTGTGTCACGTCCCATCGGAACGAGAGTAGGACACAAATGCAGGACTCGGAAGATGCCAGGTAGTTCAAGGAGAAACGTTTATTATATGCAGGCAGTCCGGTGCAGCAGCGGTAGTTGAGACGTCGGTCGAAGAGAGCAGGTGAGCGGGCAGGCAGGAGTCGGTACACAGGGGAACAATCAACGCAGGCAGAAGTATCAAAGGAGTCAGGCTTACAAGGGTGGTCGGAGAAGGGGCGAAGGTTGGTACACACAGGTTCGATCAGGGATACCGGAGCACACGAACGGGACATGAAGATCAACGAACTGGCGCCGGCCAGTTGTCATCGTGGTCATATAAATCCACAGCATAATCAGGCTGCATGAGGCGCAGGTGTGCACCTCCCAATCAGTGCACCTGCGCGGGCACCCGCACAGCTCGTGCTGGAGCGGCAGGATCATGACAGTACACCCCCCCCCCCCCCCCTCAAAGGCACGGCTCCCAGATGTGCCTAAACGAAAAAACAGACAATAATTAACACAGGCAGGGGTGGGCGGAAGGAAGTCCGGAGGAGGGCACGCCCCCCCCCCCCGAACCTCAGTCTGGTGGCCATCCAGGCTACCAAACGCAAGGCGTCCATGTGGACAGGTCAGGAGGACAACCCGGACGCCAAGCACCAGGGTCCCCACGGAGCGATTCGGGCGGACGACCTCTGTGAGGAACCAAACGACGAAGCAGGAACCAGAATGAGGCAGGCCACTGCTCCGGACGAGAACCTCCCACGCCGTGGTTGCGAGACGACCAGGTACTGGTCGCCACCGAGGCTTGGTCAGGAGGCAGCCGTGGATTGGCACCAACGAGGCCAGTTCGTTCCGTCACGTCCCATCGGAACGAGAGTAGGACCCAAATGCAGGACTCGGAAGATGCCAGGTAGTTCAAGGAGAAACGTTTATTATATGCAGAGGTAGGGGATCGAGCAGGCAGTCCGGTGCAGCAGCGGTAGTTGGGACGTCGGGCGAAGAGAGCAGGTGAGCGGGCAGGCAGGAGTCGGTACACGGGAGAACGATCAAAGCAGGCAGAAGTATCAAAGGAGTCAGGCTTACGGGGTTGGTCGGAGAACAGGCGAAGGTCGGTACACACAGCTTGACGACCAGGGATACCGGAGCACTCGAACGAGACATGAAGCTCAACGAACTGGCGCCGGCTAGTCGTCATCGGGGTCATATAAATCCACAGCATAATCAGGCTGCATGAGGCGCAGGTGTGCACCTCCCAATCAGCGCACCTGCGCGGGCACCCGCACAGCTCGTGCTGGAGCGGCAGGATCATGACAGTGTGGAGTTTGCATGTTCTCTCCGTGCCTGCATGGGTTTCCTCCGGGCGCTCCGGTTTCCTCCCACATCCAAAAAACATGCAACATTAATTGGACACTTTAAATTGCCCCTAGGTGTGATTGTGAGTGCGCCTGTTTATCTCGATGTGCCCAGCGATTGGCTGGCAACCAGTTCAGGGTGTACCCCGCCCCCTGCCCGTTGACAGCTTGGATAGGCTCCACTACTCCATGCGACCCTCGTGAGGATAAGTGGCAAGAAAATGGATGGATGAATGGATGGATGGATTTCAGTCACTTTTTTCTCATTTCTTCTCTCTCATCTTGTAGCCTAGGTTACGTTCTCTGACAGATTCTATTTGAGTGATTTCTTGATTCAACAAGTGTGGTAATCAGGTTTGGGTGTGGCTTGTGAAATTGAACTAACCTATCCTAAATTTGTGGTTAGTCACAAAGTCATCACTGTGACTTTGTGATTTAATAAGGGGGGTGCAATTATATTTTCACAGAGGGTCAGAAAGGTTTGGGATATTTTTTTGTTCCTTTGTAAATTTAATAGTCATTTGAAAACTGCATTTTGTATTTCCCTGGGTTGTCTCTGACTGATATTAAAATTAGCTTGGTGATTTGAAACCTTGTGTGTGATAGACATGCAAATACAGGGCAAATACTTTTTTCACGACACTGTATGGGCAATGTAGAGTCTTCAATTAACCTACCTTTTGGTGATATGGAAGGAAACCTGACTGCCCGAGAAAACTCAGACAAACAAAGGGAGAACATCAAACTCCAAATAGGTGAGGCCGAATTTGAACGCATCTTCACAACTGTGAGGTGGATGTGCTAACCGATCTCCATCCATCCATGCATCCTTTTTCTGCCCGCTTATCCTCATCAGGGTCGCGGGAATGCTTGGAGCCTATCCCAGTTATCTTCGAGCAGGAGGCGGGGTACACCATGAACTGGTTCCAGCCATTCATTTCGAGACAAACAATCAGTCACTGCATGAGGAGAACATGCAAATGCACACAGCCAGGGCCGGGATTTGAACCCCGGTCCTCAGAACTGTGAGGGCAACGCGCTACTGTTGCACCACCCATCATGCCGCCACAACCTGAAATCTTAAATGCAAAGACATCACATGACACTGGATTTCATGATGCTCTGCCAGGCCTATACTGCAACTGCTGTTTTCAATTCCTGATTGTTGTTACTTGGGACATTTTCCCTTCAGCAAGTGAAATGTTGCCCAGAGGGAGTCAGGTCAAGTGGCATCACCTAAGCGTTGGCATTCTATTCCATTTCTTTGCTTTAAAATAATATTGCTTTCACAGAAAGGTTCGGGTCGTTTCCTTCTGCAGTGTGAAGCGTCCTCCAATGAATTGCGTTTCATTTGGCTGATTATGAGCAGATAATAATGCCTGAGACACTTCAAAATTCATCCTGCTCGTTTTGTAAGCACTCATATCATAAATGCAAGGAGATCAGTTTCAATGGCAGCCATTCATGCCCACACCATGTAACTGATGAGGGGGAATGTTTTGGATCATAAGTAGTTGAGCAGAACCCTCTGTATTCACTCTAGTGAAGCATTCTCTTGATTGTTGTCTTTGACACATTACAACTACCTCATGTTCTGGCCAACTGTTGTGAAGGTTTTTTCTCCACCAGGAAAAGAATTGTTCTGTCATCCCCCACAGTTGTTTTCTGTACTTTTACGGGTCTTTTGGTTGCTGACTCGCACATTCAGAACAGTTGATTAGGCCAAACCTCTAATGTTTCGGTTTAGATTTTTCAGTCCATTGATGGCTTGTTCCACTGATAATGACAGATCTTTAGACATTATATTGACAGTTGACAGCAGCAGATTTCAAATGCAAGTAACACAGTTAAAATGAACACTAGACATTTTACCTGCTGCTTGTAAATGGGAGTATGATAGAGTTACACACAGACACACACCTGGCCTTGGAACAATTGGTCAATTGGTCCGTTACTTTTGGTCCCTTCAAAAGTGGGAGGCATACTGTATATGTAAACTGTTGTAATTCCTACATTTTCCACCCAATCTCCATCTAAATAACCTCAACTTCATGTTGAATCTCTTCATTTAGAGCACATCTTGTTTCATTTCATATACGTATATTCTGGGCATGTGTAAAGCCACAAGGATTCGAATTGTGTCCATCCCAATATTTATGGACCTGACTTTATATTGTTACAACAAGCTTTTCCCAATCCACCAGACCATTTTGATTTTAGCTGGCTACATGCCATGATAACATTGACTTTCTGAGATTGCAAAATACTTTGTGTGTGATGCCGTATCACTTTTGGAATTTATCATACCCCAGAACAGAAACTGAGACTCTGTTTGGTTTTCAGGAAGTCGATAAAACAGAAAATTGAAATTCACTGATTATACCCAATCTATTCTCTTGTTTTGCCAGATTTTTGGATTTTTCAATCTCATCCTTTGGTCTGGTAACTGCTGGTTCATTTGCAAGGAGACTTTGTTCCACAAGGATCCCAGCCCACCTGCCACCATGGAGGAAGGAGTGGCCCCTGGACCTTAAATCACAGGCTGCCTCACTGTTTCTACTCAAAGAAGGCAAACCCCTCACTTTCCATTATGAATTTTCATCTAGTTTTCCCTTGATGCCATAACTATTTTTTAAAGAGCACTTTTCTCTTCAGAAACAGTTGAAGCTATGTTATAAAATGCTTACGTATGTTACTTAAACTGGTCTTTATAAAACGGCAAAGTGTGTTTGCTTCAAGTTAGTAATTTATGGTGATATAATGTCAATGATGCTCTTGATGCATTCAATAACAGAAAAACATGTAGGCTGTATAATTTATAGAAGTACGTAATATGAATAAAAGAAAAAAATCTGCATGAAAGCATGCCTTTTTATTTTTCAAATTTACTGATTGTAGTATACAACATGAATGTAAGAATGTAGAATGTAGAACTACATCTATTTTCGTATTTTTTTCAAATAAAGCATCTCCAAAAAGACCTGCAGCAACTATGGCTAATAAAACTGATCTGGAAAGCAACAACTTCCAGACTTTGCTTTCACATCTAATCTGCATGAATATCCCCGACAGTAATGCCTACTGCCAAAATAGGAGTGTTCGTCTATTAGTCGAGAAACTTGGCTTGGCCTTCGGCTGTATAGAACTCTTGACAGAATGCATTCTTGCATTTCTCATCTGCCTTCAAGGTTTTTGGGCCAACTCATGGTTCAAAATCAAGAGCTGAGCCGCCAAGTCCCCTGCCCCCTTTTTTTTTAATTGAAAAACAAGTATGAAATATTAATTACTATAGGTGCTTCCGTTTCCACACTTTTTTTTTGTCAATATCACTGTTTAATTGCAAACACTTGCACCACGATCTACTGTACTTCTTTACCCTTCAAGTGAGATTTGTTGAAATATTAATATCAGAAAATATAGTTAAATAATCACTTGGAAGGCCAATATTCAGCTTTGATCAGGAACAACCGCTGTATCCGTGTTTAGACACAAAGCTTTTGGACAGGACTACAGTAAAATAACTTGGACTAACATGGATTTTGTGCAGCAACACTAAAATTCTCTTTTGGAATAACTTGCAGTAACATTTTTTTGTGTGAAAACCACTCATCGTTTTTATGATTGTTGTTTTAAATTAGGTTTCTGTTTGCATTTCCATCATCCCATTTGCAAAAAAGATATTTGTGTGCAGCTTTGTCTTTATTTCTATAATTTGGTGTTCAATACATTTTGCCCATGCATATGTTTGTGTGACTCAATGATTATTCTGAAGGTCAAATAAAACTAAAATGTGGCATATATTCTGTGTATATGATCCTCCATGTTCAGTTGTAGCAATTATTCTTATACGCAAACCCTGCCAGGCCAACCTCTGCCTTGAAAGAGTTTTTTTTTTTTTTTTAAATAAATGCATGTGCTGGTCTCTTTTACACACGATACAGTGCCATGGAAAAGTATTTGCCCTGCTCCTGATTTTTTTTGTGCCCATCAGTCACAAAGGTTTCAAATCATCAGACCAATTTTGATATCACTCAGACACAGCCCAAGGAAATACAAAATGCAGTTTTCAAATGACAATTCCAAATCCAACCTTTTCTGACAGAGAGCCAGAAAGGGTTTTTTTGCCCTTAATAAATTGCATTGCCATTTGAGAACTGCATTTTGTATTTCCTGGGGTTGTCTCTGATAAAAGTGATATTTTTTTTTGATGATTTGAAACCTTTGTGTGTGTTATGGCAGGAAAAAATAGAAATCAGGAGGTTAAAAAAAAAATATATATATATATATTTCTTTCCGCTGTGTTGTGGAAGACGTTTTGACTGGACTTGATAATTTTTGTATCCACAGTTTAATTACACCCCCACCCCTTCTTGAATTTAGAGTAGTAGTTATACTGTAGAGATGTATTTGCTTCCTCAATGAGACCTCGAGAAACTGTTCTTGTGGTTTTCTATATTTTTACTGAAACTACAATTAATATAGGGTTAGGGAGATCTATGTATTAATACAAATTACTTTTGCTCATTTCTATTTGAGAATTAGTTAACCCCAGTTTTAAAATATGCTTTTCTGGCTCTCTAAATATACAGGAAAAAAGAAAAAAAGAAATAGGATATCATTGGAACATTCATCCATCCATTTTCTACGCCGCTTATCCTCACAAGGATCGCGGGGAGTGCTGGAACCTATCCCAGCTATCTTTGGCCAGGAGGCGGGGTACACCCTGAACTGGTTGCCAGCCAACCACAGGCCACTTCGAGACAAACAGCTGCACTCACAATCACACCAAGGAGCAATTTAGAGTTTCCAATTAATGTTGCATGTTTTTGGGATGTGGGAGGAAACCGGAGTGCCTGGAGAAAACCCACGCAGGCAGGTCCGGGATTGAACCTGGGAAATCAGAACTGTGAGCCAAACGCTTTCCATCTGATCCACCGTGCCGTCCATCATTGGAACATTTACTTTCATATTTACTTTCAAAAAGTTAATCTTTCACAGTTTATAGATATAGATTATGTTTATTTTTACAAACCATTCATTTTCCAAACCGCTTATCCTCACAAGGTTCGCAGGAGTACCGGAGCCTATCCCAGTTAATGTCAAGTGAAAGGGGGACCACACCCTGAACTGGTCGCCAGTCACAGGGCACATATCACTCAGCGGGAATTGACGCCACGCTGGCTGCACCAAAGTCAGAATTTGGGTTTCCAGCTCATAAAATCCACAAAATCTGTAATGAAAAAAAAATAATGTGAAAAAATCAGCCCAAATTTGCTGGCCATAAATTTACAGGGTGTCACAGACTAATCATCACCTAAACTCAAAGTACATGCACAGGTTTCCCCAGGTGTCATTAAATTGCTTAAATTTGGTTCAATTGTCTCAGTTGGATTCAATATGATTGCAGACTTGACAACTGGCCAGAAGACCATCTTTGAAACCCTCCATAGGATGGTTTAGCCAAAAACCTTGCTACAATGAAGAAAACAAGTGTTTGAACACCCTGCAATATTGCAAGTTCTCCCACCTAGAAATCATGGAGGAGTCTGAAATTTTCATCGTTGGTGCATCTCCACTATGAGAGAGATGATCTAAAATGAAAATTCCATCAATTGTAAATGAAAATGCAATAAATAACTTTAATTTGAACTGTAACTGGCTGTCAACATCCATTGAAAGATTGGCAACACCCATCTGCAACTGGTAATTCTTATCAGGCTGATATTTGCAAAAGCCTGGTACCTTTTAGGGCATAAAATCTCCGCTGCTTTCATCATGCATGCATAGTGAAATAAGTATTTGAACCCCCTGCTATATTGAAAGTTCTCCCACTTAGAAATCATGGAGGGGTCTGAAATTTTCATCTTAGGTGCATGTCCAATGTGAGAGAGATCATCTAAAATGCTGGCTCATTGTATTGCTGAATATTGTTCGAACACTCTGGAGGATGGATTTACTCTTCATACCTTTCCAAAAGACCCGGTTCATCGTGAAATATGGTGCAAAGGACAAGAGCTTCGTGGGTTCCAAATGACAGTGACAAAAATAAGTATTTGAGCACCCTGTTATATTGCAAGTTCTCCCACTTGGAAATCATGGAGGGGTCTGAAATTTTCATTGTAGGTGCATGTCCACTGTGAGAGATTATCTAAAAAGAAAAATCCAGAAATCACAATGTATGATTTTTTTAAACGATTGTGTGATACAGGTGCAAATAAGTATTTGAACACCTGAGAAAACCAATGTTAATATTTGGTACAGCAGTCTTTGCTTTCAATGACAGAGGTCAAACATTTCCTGTAGTTGTTCACAAGGTTTGTACACACTGCAGGAGGGATTTTGGCCCAGTCCTCCACACAGATCTTCTCTAGATCAGACAGGTTTCTGGGCTGTCGTAGAGAAACACGGAGTTTCTGCTCCCTCCAAAGATTTTCTATTGGGTTTAGGTCTGGAGACTGGCTCGGCCACGCCAGAACCTTAATATGCTTCTTACGGAGCCACTCCTTGGACTTCCTGGCTGTGTGCTTCGGGTCATTGTCATGTTGAAAGACCCAGCCTCGACCCATCTTCAATGCTCTGACTGAGGGAAAGAGGTTGTTCCCAGAAATCTCACAATACATGGCCGCTTTCATCCTCTCCTTAATACAGTGCAGTCGTCCTGTCCCATGTGCAGAAAAACACCCCCAAAGCATGATGCTACCACCCCCATGCTTCACCATGGGGATGGTGTTCTTGGGATGGAACTCATCATTAGTCTTCCTCCAATTATGGTGAGTGGAATTATGACCCAAAAGTTCAATTTTTGGTCTCATCTGACCACAAAACTTTCTACCATGACCCCTCTGTATCATCCAAATGGTCATTGGCAAACTTAAGATGAGCCTTGACATCTCCCGGTTTAAGTAGGGGAACCTTCCGTGCCATGCATGATTTCAAACCATGACGTCTTAGTGTATTACCAACAGTCACCTTAGAAACGGTGGTTCCAGCTCCTTTCCACGACACGACAGTGACCTACTGACCAAGTCCTGTCGTGTCGTCGTGGGCTGATTCCTCACTTTTCTAAGAATCATTGAGACCCCACAAGGTGATATCTTGCATGGGGCTCCACTCTGATTGAGATTGACCATCATATTTAGCTTCTTCCATTTTCTCATGATTGTTCCAACAGTGGACCTTTTTTCACCAAGCTGCTTGGCAATTTCTTCAGAGCCCTTTCCAGCCGTGTGAAGTTGTACAATTTTGTCTCTGTTGTCTTTGGACAGCTCTTTGGTCTTGGCCATGTTACAAGTTTGAGTCTTACTGATTGTATGGGCTGGATGGGTGTCTTTATGCAGCTAACAACCTCACACAGGTGCCACTGATTCAGGATAATACATGGAGTGGAGGTGTACTTTTATAGGCGGGCTAACAGGTCTTTGAGGGTCAGAATTCTAGCTGATAGACATGTGTTCAAATACTTATTTGCAGCTGTATTACACAAATAAATCGTTAAAAAAATCATACATTGTGATTTCTGGATTTTTCTTTTGAAATTATCTCTCTCACTGTGGACATGCACCAACGATGAAAATTTCAGACCCCTCCATGATTTCTCAGTGGGAGAACTTGCAATAGAGTAGTTTGTTCAAAGACTTATTTTCTTCACTGCAGCTAAGGAGGCTGTCTATTCACAGAGTGCTGTGTCCAAGAATATCAATGGTAAGTCTAACGCATTGCATTTCATCCACCCTTTACATGATCAAAAGCATTCAAATACGTAAATAAAAACATCTGAAAAAGTACTATTAATACAGCTTTTATTTCAAGAAATATCACTGAAAAATGGAAATACTCTAAAAAACATGAGAAAAAGAAATTGTCTGAACCTTAGGAAGAATTCGTAGTTAAAAAAAAATACACAAAAATAGTCTGAAAAAAACATATTCTTGATGTCAATTGATAGAATCTCAACATCCGTAGAGATGACCAGGTCTAAGATGTGACCTTGAGTGCGTGTTGGACTCTTTATATTTTGAAATGTGTCGAGTATGGAAAAGACTTTGAATTTTATTTCCATGTTGTCAACATGAATGTTAGAGTCTCCTGTTATAACACAATCGTTGTAGTCAGTACAAATAATTGACAGTACTGTAGTTCTGAAAAATCTTCCCCAAGTTTTCTATTGTATCTTGGAGGTCTATGAATTATAACAACAATAATGTTTGGGTCACCTTTAATGAAAAAAGACAGATATTCAAAGGAGCTTAAATCACCCAGTAAAATTTCTTTATACTAAAATAAAATGTGGTGGCACAGTGAAACACTGATCAGAGCGTTGACCTCACAGTTCTGAGGACCTGGGTTCAAATCTTGGCTGTCCCTGTGTGGAGTTTGCATGTTCTCCCCGTAATTCCGTGGCTATTCTCCGGGCACACCGATTTTGTAATGGTCCTGCCGGTCCCTGTCCTGGATATGTCAGTCCCCGACACAGCACATTCCTGCAGCAATCAGTGAGGCGCACACCTGTGCCTCGTTCCCCGTGAAGTAATATCATTATTTCATATATTTTAGACATTAATTGAAAATAAAAATTGAAAATAAAGAACATTTTTGAAATCCAACTAAATCTGGATGTGTGCTAGCTTTCAGAGCCAAATGCGGAAGAAACATCCTTGACCCCGCCTGACGTCTCCGGTGCTTAGCATTACAGACCATTCGTTCTAGCTAAGCCAAGATGCCCAACTGGTTCTGCACCAAAACTGAGAAAACGCACCCAAATTTGTCCTTCTTTAACCTCCCGTGGGGTCAACCTGACAGGATAAAGCTGTGGCTGTCACAGGTGAGGCTCATTCATCAGCGGGGAAATTTGCACGCATTTAATCATTACTGGTTATGAGCCGCTAAATGTTAGCCTCTCGTGCTGGTATAATAAAGCAACAACATACGTTATGAGGCGCAGCTGTTCAATTCCGGACTTCTGTGTGTGGAGTTTGCATGTTCTCCCCGTGTCTGCTTGTCTGTAACCTGCCTCCTGCCCGTTGATAGCTGGGATAGGCTCCAGCACACCTTCGACCATCCTCCGGCCAAGAAAATGGATGGATGGATATATACATGTAACACTTCCCAATTACTATTTACAGTGATCCCTGCGTGCAACAGCCCACCCCCCACCCCTGCCACCGGTGGATCGTGAGAAGCTTTGCTGCTTGAAAAGTAAAACTTGGTGTTAAAAAAAGAACAAATAATGGCCACCTGCTATATATTCTCTACATCTAAACCAACTCCTCGGAAAAGCATCAAATCTTCGCGGTCCATTTCATGGGACTGCTATTGTTTGTCGTCAGTGCCATGTCCCTCCCAAAACGTCGAATTCAGCTTGTGTGTGTTCTGGCTCAAACGCTTGAACATTGTACATTGTACATTGTTATTATTATTTTGTTTGCTCAATGGTCGGTATAGTAATAACACGGAGCATCAACTCGCTTTGCTGGCTCTGTGAACACAACACGTCCTGGTTACTTTTTACGGCGATGGTTGGACAAACAAGATGTGGGCTTTGTCCCAACAACGGCACAAGGCAGAAAATAGTAGGTACACTGATCAAGAATTTTATGACTTTACTGGCAAAAAAGGTTCAAATACATGCAAGTTTTGACTTGCATTTATCAGTAGTGCTTAACCGACAGAAGGAACTGGAAGAGCTGTTGGCCAGGAAGTGGAGGGTCCAAAAAGATCCTGCCCGCTCTGGACCTAATTCGAGTGGCGTGCACGTCTTCAAGGGTGGGAAGGGGACAATCTGTGCAGCGGTTTTGATTGTCTGTTGCAGTTGGAGTTCGCCCTTTTTTTGTGGCAGCGCCAAACCAGACTGTGATAGAAGTACACAGTGCTGATTGGATGACCGCTGTGTAGAACTGTCTAAGTAGCTCTTGTGACAGTCTGTGCTTCCTCACAAGCCTCAAGAAGTACATCCTTTGCTGGGCTTTTTTGGAGATGGGGTTGATGTTCGTCTCCCACTTCAGGTCCTGTGAGACTGTAAAGTTCTCAAGAACTTGATGGTCTCGATGGTTGACACAAGACAGTTGGACAGCGTCAGGGGCAGATGTAGTGAAAGATGCCTCCTGAAGTCCACAACCATCTTTAAAGTCTTTAGAGTGTCCAACACCAGGTTGTGTTGGCCGCAACAAAGGTCTGCCACTTCCTGTTGAGATACAGACTCGTCGCCGTTTTTGATGAGGCCGATAACTGACAAAAATGAGTTTGAAACCCCTGTTTCAGAACTTATAGGTCTTATATAGTGTCTTTCCTAATTAACTCCAATGAGTATAATCAAACAAAGCTCAACTTTAATGGTGTAAAACCATCTCAAGGATCATTAGTTGAAATGGACAGCACCCAAGTTAAATATCACAGTGTCACAACAAAGGGTTGGAACACTGATCGCCATGTGATATTTCAGTAAATCCACAATTTTATTACAGTGAAAAATTTAAAGCTGTCTGAATAATTTCTGTACCCAATGTATATAATTTAAAATGCAACACTCTGGCGGCCAGAGCCCATTGCAAACCGTAGGTCGGTCCCAACCCAACTATGTGAAGCTCCATCCTGTTTCCAACACTCCCCATCATCCCAGATCCTAAGAAACCTGCAATCGTAGGCCTGAAGGACTATAGGCCTTGACATCTATGGTCATGAAGTCCTTTGAACGCCTTGTGCTGGACCACCTCAAGAGCATCACAGGTCCCCTGCTGGACACCCTGCAGTTTTGCTACCAAGCAAACAGGTCTCCGAATGATTCAGTCAAAATAGGACTGTACTTGATCAAAAAACAACTCAATGGTGCAAACTTATGAGAGGATCCTGTTCATGGATTTCAGCTTTGCATTGAACTGTTGAATGTAGACTGAATGCCAACTCATCTCATCCAAGCTTCTCTAGCTATACGTCTCACCTGCCATGTGCTCGTGGATTTACAAGCTTCTGATGGGCAGGACACATCGATACCCACCACTAGAACCAGGGTGCTCCATGGTTGTGTCCCTATACTTGGCAGCATTCAACTTTTCTACGAATGCAACTAGCTGAAAAACACCCCTACAGCATGATGCTGCCTCCACCTTACTTCACTGTTAGGACTCTGTTTGACAGGTGATGAGTGATTAGTTTTCTCCACACTGCTTGGGATTAATTAACGACTGTAATTTGCTGGAGAAAACTGTAGGCAGTTATGTGTTTGTTTATATTTTCATGTAACTCTCAGATATGATGGAAAACCAG
Organism: Syngnathoides biaculeatus; assembly: GCF_019802595.1. Taxonomy (NCBI): domain Eukaryota; kingdom Metazoa; phylum Chordata; class Actinopteri; order Syngnathiformes; family Syngnathidae; genus Syngnathoides; species Syngnathoides biaculeatus. The sequence goes on from NC_084649.1 coordinate 31,130,157, forward strand.
GGTGCTCCCTGTACTTTAACCTTTAACATATAAAAGTAAATCTGAAAATCTGTCTCATTAATATGTTTAAAGGTATCTTAAATGAGCTAAATTGTTGGAGTTTGTAATATACTTTTGAGGGCAATAGTTTGGCATTTATTGTAACTCGATATCGTCTCGAAATACAGTGTATCTGAATAAATAAACGTTGAAGAGGCCACTGAACGTCGAGAGTGCGATTTATGACGTAATGGCTTGCCGCCTAGTGATGATGGCGGTGCGTGAACGCGCAGTGACAGTAATGGCTGATCTGGATCGGCGGCTGCCTAGCCTCGATGATTTCGTGGGTCAAAGCTGGACTGCTTGGACCGAGTGGACCGGTGTGACAGTGCATGACGGTAGGAAAGCGTAATGATGCCACCGCTGGCTACTACAAATATGTCAAATTTTAAAAAAGTCAAGGGTTTATTTTCGTGTAAGGCTCGGGCAGAGCTAGCTATGTTACCCAAACAAAGACCCTGCCGGGTCCTAGCGCTGGCTGGGTTAACTATTACTGTAATCGGTGCATCTGCCCAAGTATGTTGTTCTGAAAAAAATGACCAGGCTAACTTATAGACGAATTTCCTTTTAAATGACAGTGGCAGAGCTTTTTTTAACACTTATGTGGCCTGTGCTTGTTGGATACGCCCAATGACAATGAAATGAGTCGGGCAGCAGTGACCGAGAGAGTGAAGCTAGTATGGCAGGCTAAGCGATTAACTTCTTGCAGTGAAGAGCTAGACTAGCTTGTTAAGCAGCTACAGAGTAATTCCTTGACTGTTAGCGTTAGCATGCCAGCTAGTGGCTGCAGGATTCTGAGAGGAGACACCGGTGACAGAGGAGGCTGATGATGTTGCCACCATGGAAATGCTGGCCCAGCCTTTCCTTTGCCATAACTAAACGCCACTCTTGTGTTTGTCGCCTTTTCCCCCGCACTTGCCCCGATTCATTTCGTAACCACCTCCGATATAATGACGTTTACCATGTTTGTGCTCCTGAGGGAATCCTATGTAAGAGTTCTTAGCCAAAATAGTTGTCCCTTCCCAGTTTTCAGTATTTCCCATTGTTTGGCATGCATCCACCTGCAACTCTGCACACAACTCACCAATAAAGTCTATACGTCCATCATCTCACCAATTATATGCTGTTACCTGACTACACTCACCTACAGGTAATAGTTGACTCATGTTCAGCGCCTAAACAGTTGCACAACCGTTTATTCAGCTTAGTTTATGAGCCTTACGTGATTGTTTCTTTTTTTAAATTGTTTTACAGAAATAGCATTTTAAAGCTGATGTATTTTTTCCCCCAGGAACCTCATATAGTGCATCACCTCCGCTCACCGATAGAGGAACTTTCTGAAAATTTTCTTAATGTGTGTTTTTTAGGACATGATGTGGTTGACTGCAATAAAAATGAAAAAAAGGCTGCAGAAGCAATGTCACTCAGCAAGGACGGTAGGTCCGGGATAAATTGTGAAGTTTTTAATACAAGTTATTATTGGTATTACTTTCTTTTATGTTGTGTTTTCATTGTAACTACTTTGTGACAATTTACCTTTTTTAATGACCTGGACAATATTGTGATAATCATTTTCTGCAATATATGTATGTACGTGTGTGTGTATGTATTTATAATTACAATGAAAGGACGAATACTGATACCAGCTATCTTTATCAGTCCGATATTGTCCTTATTCCAAAGTATTGGGTAGTTGTGAAGGCTGCCAGTACAGCAAAAAAGAAACGAAATCCCAAACTGACATTGTCCTGCTCACCAGTAGTTTCTGCTGCAATGCAGTGTTTCAATTATGTGCATCAGAAAGAAAAAAAAAAAAAAACATCTTCACAATTATGTCATTGTTAATTCAAATGTTATGTATCAAAACTACTATCTGTGTGTACTCAAGTCAAATACACATACTGCTTTTGGACTAGAAAAAAGTGGAATGAAACATTCCTTGTAATTATCACATGAATTAGTTTTCTCATGATTATACCCACCACTGTCAGAGATCATGTAAATGATAAACACATATCCTTGAAAAAGTCTTGACATTCCTCTGTTGCCTAAATATGCTGATTTCAACTCAATAGTACCACAGTAAAAAGAATGGAGAGCTGATCCAGTTGGTATCAGTAATGACAAATGGGCATTGCAGTTGATGTGTCACGTGACCACCACAGCTTCTTGTTCGATCCTCATCAAATGCATTTTACATTTCTCACAAGCTCACAAATTTAATGGTTAGATACTGGAACATCGCTCTCATTTTGTTTCTTGACAGGGGCAGACCCCCAGTTTATTTGGACTTTACAGCTATTTCCAAAATGAATTGTTTTGTAATTGTTCTTAAATGTATGTACACATATAAAAATCCATTAACCGTTGTTCAGATGTAAAAAAACCACTGTCTGTCTTGAATTGAAAGTGATCATGCACACCTAGGAAATAAGAAAAACGATTGGATGTAAATCTCTCAAAATTAAGGTGAGGTGTATTTGGCGCATGGTCACCTGTCCTGTCATCAGAACTGGGTAGTAAACTACATTTTTTTCTTTTTATATTTACTCAAGTCGGCGGTAGGGTGAATCAGCTGATAAACCGTTGGCCTCACAGTTCTGAGGTTCCGGGTTCAATCACGGACCCGCCTGTGTGGAGTTTGCGTATTCTCCCTGTGCCTGCGTGGGTTGTCTCTGGGCACTCTGTTTTCCTCCCACATCCCAGAAACATGCAACATTAATTGGACACCCTAAATTGCCCCAACGTGTGCTCGATTTGCCCAGCGATTGGCTGGTAACCAGTTGAGGGTGTACCCCGCCTCCTGCCCTTTGACAGCTGAGATAGGCTCCAGCACTCCCCGTGACACTTGTGAGGATAAGTGGCTAAGAAAATGAATGAATGGATGGATTTACTCAAGTAATGTTTGGATCGTGGATAGATTGTACTTGAGAGTAGTTTGAGTGAACCATACTCTTTACTTTCACTTGGGTATTTAAGACGAGCCCACACTTTTATTCCATTACACTGATCAGCATGGTGCTTGTTACTTTTATTTATCCATTAGTATGTGTGCGAGCAATCTATTTTTCGACTTCCGCAAAAGGGTGGTGGGTGAGGGGGCATTGCTCCGATGACTGCCATTGGACTGCAGAAATCAGGCTGCAAGAGGCAGTCAATGACCGAACACAAACCCTTCGTGGGCCAATTAAATTGAGTAATTTTCATCCATCCATCCATCCATCCATCCATCCATCCATCCGTTAACTAAACTAAAATCCAATGAAATCTTCATCCTCTGTGTCACTTTTCATCAACTCCGCTAACTCCTGAGGGAGAAGATGCGGCGCTTCCTCTTCTAAGTTGCAGACGTCAGACTCATTGTCAGTTGCAGTTCCAATTATTCCAGCCTTTCTGAATCCTCACAGAATGGTTTCGGTTGTCACCGAAACCCATGGTTTGTCAATCCATCCAATGACTTCCAGGAAAGTTGCATGGCGCATCCTCCCGGTTGCTGTGAAGCTGTGCTCTCCATCCATCATCCACTGCTCACACAGGTTACGCAAGACTGCCTTAAACCTCCTATTCACGGAGATATGAAGTGGCTGGAGTATTTTGGTTAAGCCTCTAGGGATGATGGTAGGTATGGAGTTGAAATTTTAAAATTTATCTTTGAACTGTGGCGTGATGTGCCCTTGTCTGCCATCACAAGCAGAGCTTTGCGTGCTCTAAAGAACCTACCCAGATGCTTAGTGTAGGACTTTGTACAGTGAAGAAAATATCTGAACACCCTGCTATAATGCAAGTTCTCCCACTTAGAAATCATAGAGGGGTCTGAAATTTTCATCGTAGATGCATGTCCATGGTGAGAGAGAGAGAATCTAAAAAGAAAAATCCAGACATCACAATGTATGATTTTTTTTTTTTTTTTTTTTTTTTAAATGATTTGCGTGTGTAGGAATAATTGTGATCATAATTATCATATATCTGCTTCCAATAAAGAAATTCTTTGCTCTGCTCTCGATAACGTGGCAGCCTTCTAGCAGGAGATAGCAAGAACAAAAACATCTAATCATCAGAACTGTTAGAACTGCTGCCTGTTAAAGAAATGACTACATATGTATTCAGCAATCTTCCACACATGCACACGCACATGAAGAAACATGTACACCTTGTTTCAAACTGTTTTGCTTGTAGTCTCCTTTTTGTAAAATCCATGAAAATAAGGGGCGTCTTAAAACTAAATAAATAGAAGTGCTGAGGAGAGGTTAATCAGAGAGTGCAGTGGTGAATTGCACGAGACAGTTCCTCTCCTCTCCTCGCGAGACTTGATCTGGTGTCTTTGCTTCCTTTTTTTGTCCTGTTTAATGAATGTCTGATTGGTGAACCTGACAGTGTGATACAGCTGCAAGTAAGTATTTGAACACCTGTCTATCAGCTAGAATTCTGACCCTCAAAGACCTGTTAGTCCGCCTTTAAAAGTCCACCTCTACTCCATGTATTAGCCTGAATCAGATGCACTTGTGTGACGTCGTTAGCGGCATAAAGACACCTGTCCCCCCCATACAACCAGTAAGACTCAAACTTGGAACATGGCCAAGACCAAAGAGCTGTCCAAAGACACCAGAGACAAAATTGTACAACTCCACACGGCTGGAAAGGGCTATGAAGAAATTGCCAAGCAGCTTGGTGAAAAAAGGTCCACTGTTGTAGCAATCATGAGAAAATGGAAGAAGCTTAATATGATGGTCAATCTTAATCATTGTGGAGCCCCATGCAAGATATCACCTCGTGGGGTCTCAATAATCCTTAGAAAGGTGAGGAATCAGTCCAGGACTACATGACAGGAATTGGTCAATGACCTGAAAAGAGCTGGGACCACCGTTTCCAAAGTGATTGTTGGTAATACACTAAGACGTCATGGTTTGAAATCATGCATGGCACGGAAGGTTCCCCCGCTTAAACCGAGAGATGTCAAGGCCCATCTTAAATTTGCCAATGACCATTTGGATGATACAGAGGGGTCATGGTAGAAAGTTTTGTGGTCAGATGAGACCAAAAATTGAACTTTTGGGTCATAATTCCACTAACCATAATTGGAGGAAGACTAATGATGAGTTCCATCCCAAGAACACCATCCCTATGGTGAAGCATGGGGGTGGTAGCATCATGCTTTGGGGGTGTTTTTCTGCACATGGGACAGGACGACTGCACTGTATTAAGGAGAGGATGAAAGCGGCCATGTATTGTGAGATTTCTGGGAACAACCTCTTTCCCTCAGTCAGAGTATTGAAGATGGGTCGTGGCTGTGTCTTTCGACATGACAGTGACCCAAAGTACACAGCCGGGAAAACCAAGGAGTCGCTCCGTAAGAAGCACATCAAGGTTCTGGCTTGGCCTAGCCAAGCTCCAGACCTAAACCCAATAGAAAATCTTTGGAGGGAGCTGAAACTCTGTGTTTCTCAGTGACAGCCCAAAAAAACCTTGTTGATCGAGAGAAGATCTGTGTGGAGGAGTGAGCCAAATCCTTCCTGCAGTGTGTGCAAACCTAGTGAACAACTACAGGAAATATTTGACCTCTGTAATTGACCCCTCCGTAGAAATTGTGTCATCTGTGTCGCTGACCAATCAGAGGACAGAGATCTACATAAACCACACCCCTTTTTTGGACCCGCAGTTCCCTCAGACAACGTTGCATGGTCCAGTATAGCTTTTGTTAGCGTTTTATCTCGTATTTGGGTTCTTTAACAATAGATATTGTTAAGAGGTGTAGTCACGGACTTTATAATAGTGACGACAGGTATCCTGAAAGGCTAGTTGGTGGAGTTCAATTCGTACCCTTTCCAAAACCGAAGACCCAGTACGAAAAATGACTTCGATGGATCAAACTTTGTGGAAGACCGTATCATCAACTGAATCCATCTAAAATCAACTGGAACAGAAGACCGAGTACGAAAAATGTCTTTGCTGGATCAAACTTTGTGGAAGACCGCGTGATCAACTGAATCCATCAATCGGAACAGATATGTTTGCACGAAGGTAAGCCCTATATTTGATTTTCAATACATGTCTCATATAAATGAATTAGCAGTTCTTCGCTTGCATAACATAGCTAAGTGTGAATGATTGACACACTTGATCTGTGTTGAGCGATATTTTGCGATGATCTGACTGCACAAATGTGTCCCTTTGTTCGCGGCTACTGAGCTAAGCTAAACCGGACTAGCAGTCCTAAAAGCCTTTGACGTGCACCGAGACACCAAGACTGAAGGAAGGATGTTTGAGGACACTAAAGTAGGGATTGTCGTACTCGGTCGGGACTTACGTAGGTTCGGCACTAATTCAAGAATAATTATTGAGGGGAGCGTGTGACGTTACACAAAGAAAACGAGAGAAACAACTCGTAAATCAAGCCACGCCTTCTTCTTTTCCTTCATACGGCGGTTCACAAACGGCTATACAGATACATATACAATTCTGCACACGAGTGTGATATGTAACACGAAAATAGGAAACTGTCAATGACGAATTTGTCTTTGGGTTATAATATATTATATTATATATTATGTGGGTTCTCGGTCTTCCTCTGACTCTGGAAAGATCTCGCGCTAATATCAATGGTTTCTCCGTCGATATGCATGTAAATACCATTGAAATACCCCTCGCTGAAATACTTGAAGCCCTGCTGTCTGCTTTTCAACGATATTTCACTGTTAGCTAAGAATGCGAGTGAGAAATCAGCCGGTAAATCGGAGAGTTTCACTCTATTATTTTCTTGCTGCGCCGCCCTTTTTGCTAATTGTTTGTCTGACGTTAGCACACGTGGCGTGACGTCACTTCAGGAGGCGTGGTTAAGTGCACTGTATGGAGGGGTCAATTGCAAACAAAGGCTACTGCACCAAATATTAACATTGATTTCCTCAGGTGCTCAAATACTTATTTGTATCACACAAATCATTAAAAAAAAAAAAAGATTTCTGGATTTTTCTTTTTAAATTATCTCTCTTAGTGGACATGCACATATGATTAAAATTTCATACCGTCCATGATTTCTAAGTGGAAGAAATTGCAATATAGCATGGTGTTTAAATACTTATTTTCTACATTGTTAGTCATAAATTCATAATTTCTTGATCCATCCACCCTTTCTCATTCACGATGAATGCAACTAAGGGGGATTTGGTTTTTGGCATAGTTTTTCATTTGAAAATGACCATTGGTGGAAATTTTGATCCATCTCCACAACATGCCAGCACCACTGTAAAATGTGATTTACTATGACCAGTTGTTATTATAGTCACACTCTTGCTCTTTCTCTGCAACACTTCAGCCCATGGGAATGTCAAACGTGAGGGGGGCCGCATTCATGTTAATAATATGATCCGGTGTCTCGTTGTGCTCACTTAAATGCTTCTCAATGAACTCATGTCAGCCTTGACTTCTAAGTCTTCTGGCAGTTTTTGGGACATCGTTTTCCTTGGTCTGACAGAGAGGCGATTGCGTTGCATGAAGCGATAACACCAATAAGGTCCTACAAAGTAATTTATATTCATCTTCTTGGCAAATACTTGGGCTTGGAGACGCAACTGCACTGTTGACAGGCCTCTCCCGGCAGCATGTTGTTCAAGCGCCCATGTACGGACTTGTTCCTCTAGCTGTGGCCACCTAGCTTTTAGCCAGTGATTGGCTTTTTTTTTCTTTTCTTCATTTCACTAAGTGTAACCTCTGTTTTTTGCCAGTCCCTTACAAGTTTCTTGCTAACTTCAAACTTTCTTCCTGCTGCTCGATTACCCTTTTCGGCTGCATATTTTACTACTTGCAGCTTGTAATGTGCAGAATATGATTTCTCTTTTTAGTGTGAAAATAACATGTGAAATGATTTATCGGCAATAATATGTTAATAATTTCACACGTAAATCGCTCCAGACTATAAGCTGCACCCCCGGCCAAACTATGGAAAAAAAACAAAAACAAAAAGTGACTTACAGTCCGGAAAATACGGTAATACTTTCTTTAAAATCATAAGTTATTCATGAGTTACACGCAAGTAGTTTAATTACTCTTTTGGAGCCTCTGGATATGTGTATAAATGTCTACATAAAGCAGCTGAAACAAGTATTTAACAAGTCACCATTTTTCTGACCACATTTATTTACAAAGGTGCTATTGACATAAACATTTCACCAGATGTTGGGAACAACCCAAGTAAGCCAATATGAAGACAGGAGAACAAATTAGCTCAGAAATGAAGTTGTGTGTAATGTGAAATGACACAGTATTGAACAAGCCAACTGGTATTTATTTAGTGGATTCTGCAAAAACCTTGGTTTTCAGCGACAGGTTCAATATGCCTCCTGTATGTAGAAAGTAGTTGCATCAATTTCTCTGGAATGATTTTTGCTCATTCCAACACCCAAGCAATCTTCAAATCTTGAAGGTTTGGGGCTCCTACTGTGGACCTTGAGTTTCAGTTAATTCTATAGAAAAACAAGATGGCGCTTACTCATGTGATAGCCTCGATACGGTGCTTCCTAGTATTGTTTATGTTTTTGTGTTTATCGGTCGTCTCTGGACTCAAGTGCATGTGAGATGACTTTCTAACCATCAAGAGAGTCTTCCCTGGAGTTTTTTTCAAAAACTCATAAATTTGCTGAGTCTTTTCCCCCCACGTTATTCACCTGAGCGACAACAGCATCTGCACTCTATGTAGCGTGGAGGCAAACATGCCTCAAGGGGACATGAGGAAGAATTTAAGTGAAACTCTGCAGGAGAGGACACAGGTTGACACTCCTGTCAATTCATCTTGCAAATTTACACTCCTTTCCCAACAAAATAGATTAGCTTAATCTCCAGATAACGACCAGCAAAGACTTCAGTCGTTCCGCCGCCCTGTGCTTGAGAGACTTGGCTGTGCGAATGCATTCCCAATGGAGCTATAGAGCTACCCAAGCTTCCATATTCACCGGGCGAATTGCATCGCAGATCTGGCGAGGAAAACAAAATGCGGTTCCATATATGCTTCTATATCAGGGGGCGCCACACTTTTTTACCCTAAGATCTACTTTTTAAGCACCCATCCTCTCAAAATCTATCAACGCGTGGGCGGTCTCTTGAGTGTCTCATCACAACTGAGGTGGGGGGTGTGCATCGCTTTGACTGCTGTGGAGAAACTGAGACACAGTTAATAGGAGACCAACTTGCTCGAACGCAGCTTAATATGCACATACGCAGTGACTCATTCAATCGATGCGCGTGATCGAAGTATTGGCCACACCTTAATTAAGCGACAAGATT